>NW_027532842.1:5714564-5774799 GCF_008692635.1 Crocuta crocuta | reverse complement strand
TTTAGGTATTTGAGAGTCAGACAGAGAGCGAGTTGGGGAGGGGCAGAGAGAGAGAGATCTCTGAGCTGTCAGCACAGAGCCAGATGTGGGGCTAGAACCCACACACGAACTGTGAGACCATGGCCTAAGCCGAAGTCGGGCGCTTAACCAACTGAGCCGCCCAGGTGCCCCAAGCCCCTTCTTCTTTCCTCCCCCATGCCCTTAAGCCCACCACACCCCTGCAGTGCATGCTCTCTCCCCCAAGTGAAGATGCTGCTCTCCTACCCTTTATGCCCATCAGGCCAGGGCCTGCTCAGCCTTGGTGGGCCAGCTTAAATGTCACAGCTACCCCCTCGTCAACTAATTAGTCAATGACAAAAGGTAGGAAAGATTGTGAGAGTCGCCATAAAAGGCTACCACTCACTAAGTGTTTACTACATGTCAGGCCCCTGTGCTAAGTGCTTCTGAAACGACATGCCCCTGGGGACTCCTATAAACCCGTAAGATCAACAGAGTAATTTCCATGTTGCAGATAATCAAGTGCACACTTGGGCACGGGGTGCCGCGGCGTCCCGCGCTGGCCCTTCCAAAGCCTCTGCTCTCTCCACGCCTTCACACTACCGAACAAAGAGAGAGACAGAGCTGGGAGATGAACCCCTATCTTGGCGCCCGACACCACATTCAGGGCCTTATGACATAATCCCAACTCAAGTCAAATCCCAGAAGTCCATATGCCAGTCAAGGCCACTACTCTGCAGGGCACGTTAAAGGCAGAAGAAGGAAAGGAGGAGAACGTTGCATAAAACCCTTAAGGTTAAATCCCAATGTAGCGCAGTCCCTCCAAGTGCAGAAAAAAACATGACCTCCCGCAAAGAGGTCTCATTTGATTCCACTCTCCACATTCTCTCAGGTTCATTTTTATTTCCCCTACGTGGTACCGCCTGAGGGATTTCCAGGGAGACCCACAGTTCAAGGGCTGATTCTAGCTAGGACCAGGGAGGCTACACAGACTGATGTAGCCTGGAGCCTCTGATGTCCAGTTACTCAACTCCAGGACTCAGAAGCCTAACGGGACTAGCACATGTCCTCCCCGGGTTAATGTTCTAGTGGAGAAAACGGGGAGCCTCAAGAGCTGTGGGCTGCATGTGAATGAACCATTCACGAAGCAGAAACTTGAATCATCTCAGCATTGAGGCTGGATGTGAAATTCATAAACAGTTGCAAAACGAGTCTGCCAATGAGGTTCCCCTGTCCACCCTCACCTATTCGGAGAGGGACAGGGGGCTGTGGTTGTTTCGGCTTCTCACGGTCTTGAAACGAAGCAGATGGTTTATGCAGACGTCAAGTCCAGTCAGGGGCCCTGGCCGATGGCATGTTACGTAACACTTAGTGGCCTTGTTACGACTTGCACTGGATACAGAGGTGCAGACGTGATTCTTGTCTTGCAGTCTGCCTGGACGGAGACACCTTCCCGACACAACTAGAGGGCATTATGAGACCTTTGACAACGAAGGATGGAAATGTGTCAGGCTGCCCCTGGGGTCTCCAGGAGTGCGGGCCATGATTGGTTTTAATGTTGCATAGGTTCGAGAATGTTCTCTGACAGGCACGGGGGCAGCCTGGGTTTTAACCTCAGTACTGCCACGTGAATCTTGAGTCAAGTCATTCGAGTTTCCTGTGGTTCAGGGCCATCCTTCAAAGAGCAGGTGCCAACAGCTACATCTATAGTAGATCAACCAACCGATTCATTCATGAACCTCTGCTGGGTACGAGGATACGCGTGGGCCCCATGCCAAACTCAGAACAGTGACAAGGTGACCACCCATCCTAGATGGGAACTTGGCATGAGCAAAGGAAGATCCAGGAACCTAATTCTGACTGGGAGACAATAAATTTGGGTGACCGGTTGGCCCAGCTGGCCCGGGGTGAGGTATTTTCCAGGACATGAGACTCTTGGGGCTGAAATCCGAGAAGTTCTTGGCCACTGGGATGTCTGGTCACCCTCCATTAAGTAGGACGGTATAATTGGAAGGATGGCTCAGCGTCCTGTAGTAGTAGCAATCAACGTGACAACAGGTTGAGAAAAGACCACATCCTTTTGTCGAACACATTGAGACTGTCTACAAGGCGCCATCATCATTGGGAATCCCTTCCTGATCCTCCTAAAATTAATGGCCCGTACTATGGGTGATGGGCATCTCCCCACATTGCTTTACCAAGGCATATTTAATGATGGGTTTACATGGCTGCCTTCAGAAAGGCCATGAACTCTTCGAGGATAAGAGCAGTGTGCAACATGTACATAATTTACATTTATCTCGATGTAATATTGGATCTATTATCCTGCCTTGTCCAGGTCTGTGCCAACCTAACAATTCATCAATCCCACCTATCTTTCCAATGTGAAGATGTTTCAGTATTCCCAACACTAAAAAGTCTAAGTATGTACTTAAACCTTACGTTTCAAGATACAGATCTAGTAAAATTCACACAGATCGGAGCTGCTGACTGGGGCAACGTGCTTCTTAAAAGACCAGTGACTCTTTCGTTCATGCAGCTGAATAACGCGATTGTTGTGTGCTACTTGGAATGAAACCGAAAATCACAGAAAAAGGCTTTTCCTGGAATTTCCCAGAAACATACCAAGTAGCATTATTTAGAACTAATACTTTGACCTCTATTAGCTAACAAGGGTCGCGATTCAATTGCTGGTTTTGTAGTAAGTCTTGTAAAGTGTGAGGGCTCTGCCAGAGAGATTTATGAGCAGAGTACAAGGGAGAAGTTTAGATGGGAATATTGTGAAATCCACTGTCTACAGGCTGGATTCTGGGGTGTCTGAACTTTAGAATACACCATTTCTTTTCACTCGTAATGAGAATTCCCTGAAAACAACTATGGCCAGTAATTTTTGAACACGAATTTAGACTACTTGAATGTGAGGTCCAGAACTCTATACCAGGTTAAATGTACACACGATTTGTCATCTGTTCGTGTAAATTACAGAAAGTGGGACATTGGAGGAAAATACTAGTGGAATCTGAAAGTCTCAATCTTTCCATCAGGGCACAGTAGAAGATTGCCTCTGGGAGCATCGAACAGCCATCTTTAAAGACTGGGCGCTGGGACCCGGCGGGTCTGAGAGATGGACTCCTTGTCAGGCCACAGCTGGTGAAGACACAGTGGACTGGGAATCAGAGGGACCAGGTCTGGGACCAGGTCTGGGCCCAGCACGGCCACATCCTGGCCATACCTGGGTGTGACCTTACAGCTCTTCCTTTCCCTCCGGATCTCACTGGTCACCAAGTTTAAGAGCGTCTAGTCCACATCTCGACAATCCATGCTCCATGTGCCTTCCACCTGGACACCTGCATTAGCCTCCTGAAAATTCTCCTGGCTTCGCACCTGACGCCCCTCCAAGCTGGCCAGCGTCCTTCCCAAAACCCCGCAAATGGAGTCGTGCCACTTCCTCTAGTGGCCCTGGCTGCCGCCTCTGAACCTTGAGAGGTGTCAGATCTCAGCCTAGCACTCAAGCCCTTTCGCTCCAGCCATGCTGAGTTATGTACGGCGAGGCTGTCTCTTCCCACTGCGCTTTGGGTTATTTCCTTGTTTGCTCTGATTTTCTCCAGCCACTTCTGTCTNGCGGGGGGGGGGGGGGGGGGGGGGGGGGCAGTGAGTGCAGGAGGAGGGTGGACACCAGGGTACTGCTCTCGGTGTGGGCTAAGCAGGGGCGTTCCCGGCAGCCCCCGGCCCCTCTGGCTCCGGCCTCTGCTGGCCAGCTCCTCCCTCCCAGGTCGCGGCTCCCACCAGGTGGCCCCAGTGTCCCGGCTCAAGTAGAGGCACCTCTGCCCTGATGCCCCCAACCTCAGGGTCGGTAGCATCTTCCTGCCAGGACAGTTCACCCGAGTTCCTCTCTCCTCTTCTGTTTCTCGGCTGTATGAGAATAATCCTATTTTAGATCCTCTTTGTTGGGGAAACACCTAGAGACGTTTCTCTTTCCCTGGCTGATAAATACGTGCTCCACCTAATTCACTTTCATGGATTCAAATCGACTTTTTCCCTCGAGGAATGCTCTTCCCCCTGTCCAATTTCAGACGCTCTTTCTCTGTGGTCTGTTTTATACGTTGCCCCTTCTCAGCACTTACCACCCTGCCCTGTAACTCCAGTTTCTCAGTCTCCCTTCTCTGCTATACTCTGAAGAGGCTGAAAAGTCAGAAACGAGGTCTTACTGAAGTCTGTCTGTGTTCTCAGCATTCAGTTACTGAATGAATGCCTGAGGTGTGTTAACATGTCACGTGGAGCCGGATAATTCTTAGCCATGAGTGGCTGATTCTATTTTAGGAAGAAGGAATAGAAGACAAAGCTCTGAAAACCATGGAAATGCTATTAATTAGCTTCAGAATGGTGTCTTTGAAATTCACGGAATTTATCATTTTCAATCACAAAACAGAATGTTCTGGGTACTGTTATGGTACTGAGAAAACAATTTTTAAAATAGTAATACTGTTAGCAGCTACAGTTTCCTGTGATGGAAAGCTCAACTTAGCGTTTATCTTCCATTACTTCAAGAGTTCTATCTAATTCTGTGGCTGTTTATCATGCATTCAGCAAAAAGGAAACTTTAATATAGAAACGTAAATACTGACATGTTAACAGTTACTCAGTTGATCACTTTTTAACTATCAATCCAGGTATTTCATTTCAGTAGGTAATCAAACTTATCCAAAGTCTACTCATTTGAATGCTTACATTACACAAAACATATATCTGAGTTAACAGGACAATTAAGAACTTTATAAACATTTCATAACACAAGTAAAATGTTTTCTAATATTAATGTTGAAATGTAAATATTGATAACATACACTTCAATCTATCTGTCTCAACACTAATCAGCAAAGTTTGAATTAAAAAATGTTCAACGAGGGTCCCAAGGAACTGTGATTATTAAGGAAGTGATTTTCTTCTGTAAAATTATACTTTCTCTTTAAAGTATAAAGGATTTATTCAGTAAAATATTTCTTGGAAATACGTAACTCTAATACCTTCCCTGCTCTTAGTCCAAAGAAACTCTTTTAATTTATTAAATGTAAGACAAAAGTGAGTTGGCATATATATTACGCTGGCGCAGCTCTTGATAAATCTCTTTATCCAGGAAATTAAATGGTAAATGCATTCATACTTGGGTAGAGAATAAGATGCTCTCTTTCACACCATATATTATCACAGTAACCTAAGTCAGATATATATATATATATATATACTGTAATCTGAGTACCCAAATCATTAACTTCTATCATTTAAACCAAGATGGCTGTGAAAAAAGTCACAGGTATGTAGCTAGGACATTCTGATAAATATTAATTTCTAAATATTTGACAGTAATAAGTGTTTTTACTTTATTGCAATTACATGGTATTTTATTTTCAGTAAGTTACGGCTTTGGGATTCATAAACAGAACGCCCCGTGGTCACAAGTCTGTCTCATATGCTAAACTTGCCTATTTTACTCTCCCTCTCTCTCTTCCTGCCAGGTCTCTTCCTTCTGTTACTCGTTCCACTACCTTTCCCAGAACCTCACTGAAATCAGCTCTCTGAGCAGAAGCTGGAAATCCTAGCAGCCCACATCTTATACAGAGACTGTAGTCTAAAGGTACAACAGGCCACCTGCTTCCCTACAGACTCTGTCCACCAAACTACAGTTAACTAATAATAGTTAATAGTTAACCGTAATTTATAACATTTACAAAGCAAAATACATCCCAGATCCAACTGTGGGTTCTAGTTCCAGGGAGGGAGGAAGCCACTTCCCAGCCTCAAACCCTCACGGTCCTTGATGTAAGATACTCTCCCTCTCCTGTCCAACCCCCGCGTGCCCGTAGGTCTGTCAAAGGAAGAGCGGAAGGGGAAGGGCACCCGTGGGTCTGGTACCCTTAAGAGTCTCTTCTGCTGAACAACCGGGGGAGGAGGCTTCAAAAAGGCCAGAGCTCTGGCTTCATTTAAATATCCAGTCACTTAAGTGTTTAAAAACAGAAAGTGTGCACGGAACGGTAACTCCAGATGAGACTGAATCACTGCATCTATGGGAAAGGTGTCAATTGCATACAAGCCTGTGACTGTGTTGGCCTGCCTTTATCTGGGTTACTGGGCTAAACCACATTCCTGTGGGTGAGATGGGGCTTCCCAGTGGGGAAAGGTGTTTCCTTTGTCAGTTCTGTGGGGCGGAAGGGCTGGAGAAAATGAGGATTTGCCCAGGCGGGCCGTCGACCAAAGAGAGGAAAACCTTCCTCTGATCTCTGATTAGGTCTAGATCTGGGGGGCAGCTGATGTGAGCTTCGCATCCCTGCAATGCTCAGCAGAGTCCCAGCCTCCGAACCTCTCCTTCCCCTTCCTCCGCCCCCACGTGAAACTCCTCGCCACCCTTCAGGAGTCACTGCCGCAGTAGAGGCCTGAAGATGGCTTGTCTTGATTTCCTATACCTCGTCCCCGTCTGCCATCAGCGGCAGCCACCAGAGTTCACGGTGAGGACTGCCTAGTGCCTGTAGCCAGCGCCAAAAGGGACGTCACCGCAGGAACTGAGTCTCCCTCACGCTTACTGTTCAGAGCAGAGAACCTTCTCCAGACGGGTGGCCCTAATCTTGAAGGCACTTTGAAGGTCACTGGAGCAAAAACAATGTTTCTGCTTGCTAGAGGCAGGCTAGGCAGAATCCGGAGCCACGCGTCATCAGATTCACGGTCTAAACCGCTTGGTGCAGCTGCAGAGAAAACCCCTTCCAAGGGGCAATGTGGCTGGTAAACACAGCATTTGGTAAAATGCACTTAATAACTGTAAGAGTGCACGTTTGTTGGGGCGCCTGGCTGGCTCAGCCGGCTGAGCACCCGACTTCGACTCAGGCCATGATCTTGCCTTTGTGGGTTCGAGCCCAGCGTCAGACTCTGTGCTGACAGCTCGGAGCCTGCTTCAGATTCTGTGTCTCCCTCTCTCTCTGCCCCTCCCTTGCACGCACCCTCTCAAAACATTAAAAATATTTTTTTAAAAAAGGAGTGTATATTTGCATTGTATTTTCCCTGAATTTTTTTCTTCTGCTCAAGGTTGTTGTTTTTGTGCTTTGCATGAAATGTGCTTCCAGGCACAGAACCACAGTCTAGGACACTGCATGTTGGGGAAACAAGATCGACTCTCGACTCTGTGTCTATCCAGCAGCCAAAACAGTTCTGAATTGGGGGTCATCTTAGCAGCCCCTTGAGCCATCACCGAGGGCAGAGGTCCAGAAAACACTTTTTCTCGGCTCCGTTCAACCAGGCATCCCATATTCTCATATCATTTTCCGTATTAAAGCAGTTGCCAAAATGCCTTATATTGCCTACTTTAAATGGTCTTCTAACTGAACTGACATTTGGACCCTGTCCCCGTCGGCCCTTCACGCCTCTTGGCAGACGTCCCCCTTTAGGAGGCTCGCCAGGCAGCAACGTGGCTGCCGCGGCCGGTGAACGAAGCCAGTAGTATGCGGACGATTGTTCCCGAACAGAGGCCCCCCCATGGGACAGTGCGGCCCGGACCTGGCAGGGGCCGATCTGTGGCCACCCTGTTCGAGGAAGGGGCTAATAGGGTGCGCCCCCATCCTTGCGGGACACCATGTGTACCTCTGGGGCATGAAGAAGTGATGCTGAGGACTTCAGACGTTGTTCTGGAACATAAAGGAAACTTCGTGCTGCGAGTGACGGAACCATATTCTCACACTCCCCGTGGCATAGACACGACAACTGGCCTCAACCACACGGAAAACCTGACAGCGGGGCAGAGGAGAAGATTCGTGGCAAGGAAGGCTCGTGGTGGTAAAAAACAGCACGTTTTTCTCAGTACTTCACTGTCAGTGCCAATTTCTCTGCATATATTTGTCCTCCAAAAGTGGGCTCACTGGCAACTCCGAGGGCTCCTCGATGGCCTCTTTGGAGTTCGCCATTCTTTTCTACACACAAAGAAGTGTGGCCAGAAGCTTCCGTGGGATCACACAGCCTGCTGCCTCGTCACTTGGCTTATTTGTTCGGGGCATGGTTCGTGGTGCTCGCTGGTATCTGTCCTGTGGACGCGGCCTGTTCTGGTGACTGTCCCTACCATCTACTCCCCCCCACTGATCCGCCTCCTACACGAAGGCAGTGAATGTAAGAGACAAACCACGCTAAGCAGCTCTATCCCTTACAATCTTGGCCCCAAACACCTGCCCCCGGAGCATTTTCCTTTCCTTCTATTTTCGGTTCTGACTTCCTTTCCGGTCAGGTCTGTTGTGTCAACCAGTGGGGCCTCACAGCCCATCAAATGCACCCCGGCCTCCAGCGCCGTGCCTACGGGGAGACGTGGCCAGCACCGTGGTCACACCATGTTTCCTCAGTTTTGTTCGCCTGATCTGACGTTCGGCTCTCTCTAGCCAGAAGTTTCTGGAGGCCTAACGCGGCAGGAGCATGTATCAGACTCGGGAATACCCTGGCATCACATCCTACTGATGTGGTTTCCCCGACACAGAGCTTAGTAATGTTCTAAACACGTCAGATGCAGGTGCTAGCTAGCTCAGTCAGTTTGGCGTCTGAGTCTCAATCTTGGCCCAGGTCATGCTCTCAAGGTTCGTGGGATTGAGCCCCATGTCAGGCTCCACGGTGACAGCACAGAGCCTGCTTGGGATTCTCTCTTTCCCTCTCTCTCTGCCCCTCTCCCCCCTTTCTCAGAATAAAATAAATACATTTCAAAATACATACATACATACATACATACTTCAGAGGTTCAGGAGAAATGAAATGAATACTATGTTCTGTTTTTTGTAGAAAGTTTAAAACGAGTTTAGTTAAGGTGCTAAAAACAAAAACAAAAACTGGGGTGCCTGGGTGGCTCAGTCAGTTAAGCATTCAGACTTCAGCTCAGGTCATGATCTCACGGTTCGGGAGTTCGAGCCCCATGTCAGGCTCTGTGCTGACAGCTCAGGGCCTGGAGCCTGCTTATGATTCTGTGTCTCCCTCTCTCTCTGCCCCTCTCCTGCGCACACTCTGTTTCTCTCTCTCTCAAAAATAAACATTAACAATTTTTTTAATAAGAAATACAAAATAAACAAAACAAACAAAAAAACTAAAAAACAAGAAAGACTTAACAGTCTGGAACCTAAAAAAAGGAAAGTGGAATCACATACAAGGTGAAACACGAGTTGCTCTCTGAGTCCAGGCCAGGAGGAAAGGAAATAGACAGATTTGCCTTCTGACAGCAGTTGAAAGAAGCCAGGGCTGACGAGACAAAAGCCGGGAAGCATCCCTCTAGTAAGTCCACACCTCAGAGAGCTACAGCTGAAGGCAGGTTAGGTGAGAAAGGGCATCGAGCCCAGTCCCTGAATTCCTGGGTTTGGGTTCTTTGCCTTTTACAACCTTTGGGAACCTGGGCCATTTGCATCCCATCCCGACCTCAGATTTCCCAGTGTGGTCCTAACATCTCCCTGGGAGCATTTCACAGGGTTGCTGTGAGAAGTAAATGACATTGTAAGTGGAACATTCTCACTGAAACATTAACCATACTTCTAGCAGGGCACCCTTCATTGTAAAGCACACAGTTTACAGGTTAGTATAAAAAATAGGAATAGGAAATGGAATTCCAGCTCAAAATTTCTACATCAAAAAGAAGTGACATACTCTGATGTAAACTGAATGGACTTAAGACTATGATATACACATCTGGACTCAGGCAAAGGGAAGAGATCTCATGCAGCCCTTGTGGGTGCAGAAAAGGTGCCACGTGCATAGGTCAGTGGTTTGGGACTCACAAATAGAAGCACATCCTGCCAATTCAAAGGTCATTGCCAGATGGGTGTGTGAGGACCAGCCAAAGAAAACCTAAATGTGGATAATTCCCCCCGGATGGATCTGGAACCAAATATATATTAAATCCCATCATTTCATTTTCACGTCGGCTCTAACTTTTCCCCATACACATGCATGATCTCTACCTTAGGACTCTCCCTTACCCTGACACTGAGATATAAGTAAGAGAAGTCTCAAAATTTTGACAAGTCATATGCTAAAGGTCAATTTAGAAGTCAACTGTTCAGAATTTAAAACACATTTTCGTCCAAGATTCGTCTATTATCTGCCCGATCCCCCTCAATTCGTAACATCAACAAACTGTGTTTCCAAAAGTAATGGGGCTGCTATATTAATAACTGAAAGTCCTACTACATTAAACTAAATTAATAATAGCAATTAATGAAAAGATGAGCCCGATTTCTTTGGCTTAGGGACTCAAATGGTAGAAGTGGAAAAAGTAAAGGAAGAAGAGCTTCGCACTCTCCTTCCTACACAAGAAAGACCCTGGTGATATTTGGATATAGGAGCACTTGTCTTCAGGGTTCGACCTTCTTCTCTTTACGCTCGTCCTCTGTGAGCTGCTCCCCTCCCCCCCCCCGTCCCCGACACGTTCCATTACGTAAGAGGTTACTTCTGCCTCTTGGCCACCTTCCTCTGATTTCTCAGTCCAGGAATGTCCTCGATGCCACGGAGACAGGACAAAGCCACGCAAGCCGGTGCACAGAAATAAACCCGTGGTCCCGTCGCTGTGGCCAGAACTCGCTACTACACTAAGGTCGGGCCTGCCTTGAGCTCAGTAACCCTACCCTAGCCTGCCGGCCACGCTCCTTGTGTTCACCGCCTCTCGACATCCCAAGCTTGTCTTGTTTGGTGGTTGTTTCCCCGGTGGGCAGCGGTTTCAGGGCTCAGGAGTGGTCCAGCCAAGCAGTTACCTCTAAGGAAGAAGGTCTGGGAGCCCGACCCTTCCTGGGCACAAATCGAAGCCTGCCCTCTCGTTGTTTCAGGGTCTGGAGAGGTAGCCGTGCAAGTGTGTGCATCAGTGTGACCAACAGATCGATATCTGCATTTCATTTCAAAACAATCCTGCTTCACGGCTCCCCCGCAGGAAAAATAAATAAATAACCTGCCAAAAGTCCGCTGGTACGTTTCTTTCCGAATNGCCATCATCACCGGAGTGCGTGTAAATTAGAAAGAAACACGGATGGCCTCGATGGAAAGGAAGTCCCTGTGGTCAGGTTCAAAGCTTTTGTCTTTTAACAGGAAAGAACCTCTTAGGCATCATTCATTCGTTCGTTCGTTCGTTCAGTAAGTGCTTCCTTGGTCCGGCCAGTGTTGGGGGACACACGGGGTTGGAGGGGCGGACAGCACACCCCGTCTCGGCCACCACAGGCCATTCTCCAGCTGAGCAAAGAGCCGCAGCTGAATCTCGAACAACACACATCTGAACTGCGCAGGGCCACTCATGCACGGGCTTTTTTCGAACGATGCAGTACAATAATGTAACTATTTTCTCTTCTTACCATTTGCTTAATAACATATTCTTTTCTCTAGCTTACTTTACTGTAAGAATACAGTACATGACACACATAACATAGCAAATATGTGCTGGCTGACTGTGTATGCTGTCAGTCAGGCTTCTGGTCAAGAGTAGGCTATTAGTGGGGCGCCTGGGGGCTCAGCCAGCTAAGCATCCAGCTTCAGCCCAGGTCATGATCTCATGGTTTATGGATTCGAGCCCCACATCGGGCTGTCTGCTGTCAGCACAGTGTCCGCTTCAGATCCTCTATCCCCCCTCTCTCTCTGCTCCTTCCCTGCTCACTCTCTCAAAAATGAGAAATTAAAAAAATTTTTTTTTCCAAGAGTAGCTGATTAGTAGTTAAGCTTATGGGAATCCAAAGTTACATGCAGATTTCTGACTGTGTTAGGCATTGGTTGCCCCTAGACCCCATGTTGTTCAAGGGTCAACTGTATAATTAAATAAGCAACTGTGGGGCGCTCGGGTGGCTCGGTCAGTTGAGCGTCCAGCTCTTGGTTTCGGCTCAGGTCAGGGTTTTGTGGTTTCCTGAGTTTGAGCCGGGGTATCGGGCTCTGCGCAGAGCCTTCTTGGAATCCCCTCTCCTTCTATCTCTGTCCCCCCCCCCATTTGCATGGTCTCTGACTCTCTCAAAATAAGTAAGTAAACTTAAAAAAAAAAAAAAAGGAATTGTAATGAGCTCTGCAGTGTTTCGCCGCCTGAACGGGCCTCCTTCAGGAACTGACAGGACACTGGGACCTGGGACCGGACAGATGACTGAAGGTGGAGGCACCGACCTGGCCGAGGACCGGGGGCGGGGCGGGGGGCGGGGGAGGCAAGGACAGGCTAGGGCCTTGTGAGCCATGCTGGGGTTTCAGGGTTTACTGTGAGCGTCGGGGGAGCCGTCAGCAGCAGGTGGCCTACAAGGATCCGGGGGCAGCAAGACCAGAGGCCGAGGAGGCAATTACGTGGCGTGGGACCACCGTGGCCTGGGCTCTCAGCGGGGGCTGTGAGCCGGGGACGGGCGCGGAACGCTGGGGCCTGGTGACTGGCTGGGTGTGCGGCGCGAGGGGAGGGAGGCGGGTACGACTAGGTGACGAGCTGGGACAGATGCTTGTGCCGTTCACTGAACTGCCCGAGGCCAGAGGGGAGCAGACCCGGAGGGGAGACGAGGGCTTTCCCATCACAATCCGCTGCGCTGGCACCACGCTGGTGGGCACGCTGAGGCCGACTACCCTGGTTACCCTGTCACTCTGCACGGGGAGTCACACGAGGCGGGGCCGGTAAGCACCCCTAAGTGACTGCCGGAGACAAGGGGTCTGGAAGAGGGAACTGAAACGGAAACGGCAGACGGTCTAGAGATTCGTGTCTTCCCTGTTCCGCAGGTCAGCATCCGGACGCCGGGACGAGCCCCTCGTGACGAAGACCCTCGCTTTATCTCACTGATCGGCCTTTGGCAAGAACCATCTTTTCACCTTCAATTCGCTCACCCTACAATCCAGTTTCAATCAAAGCACCGACCTTTCGATAGTAAAAGATTAAGTGAAGCGACAAGTCTCATCTCTGTGTCCACTGGAGACTCTCGGACTGTCTAACTACTGCCTACGTGTCCAGCCTCAGAGAGAAGCATGAAAGGGTCCTTTCAAACACCTACTGGTGATATGACTGTGATTACTATGCATTTCCCAGCCGACTTCCTAAAATCCGCTCGATCCTAAGCACGGCTCTCGTCTCCCTAAGGTGGCAATTAGCGACGTTTCTCCCTGCACCAGACCCACACATACGGCCCGGGGGCCTTCTAACACTGCGCGAGGCCCAAGAAACCACGGTCAGCGTGAGCCTGCTCTGTGGACTTACCATCTTGTCCAGGAAACAGCATGAACATAATGCGAGAGTCCTATTTTCTAGGAATGCTGTGAACTCTAGTTAAAAAAAAACATCATCAGAACCACCTATATGCAGCCTTCTAATCAGTGGAGTGACTGCTCATCTCGAGACCTCCATGTGACTTCAAATTGCACCAGGCACAATCACTTTGGGAGAAGTTGAAGCTTTTCTTCAACGTTCTCCTGCGTTCTCTCTACACTTAGAAACATCCTACTTAGGTAAGTGAAGTTCGGCCCAGGGGGTCTGTAGAAGGCTCACTGAAGACACTAGGGAGCGTGGACTGAGAAAGTCTGGGGATCCTCTGAACCACAGAGTTAAACCTATGTGTGGCTAAACATCAATCCGGAATGTGTGCCACCTCCACCCGGCCCCTCGTGACCTAATCGCTGGGAGTAGCCAGTGTGAACCACCGTCCAGACAGGAAGGCAAAATGCCTAAGGGAGAACTCGGGCTCTACTGGTCTCTCCGCCTGGGAGATTATGAAATTATGCTCTTTAACTCCTGTCTTCCTCAGGCATGTTCTCTTCTCTTCCACAGTAGAACAGTCTGGAGTCGAACCCACCACGCATCTAACCCACAGGAATCCGGAGCGTGTGTTATCCATCCCGATGGGCCGCTGAACCTACTATGAGCCATCACGGGAATAAAGGCGCTTCCTCCCAGAAGCCCTCACTCTTCTGAGAGGCCACGGTGTCCTTGATTCTAAACACACTCAGCAACTCTGAGCCTCACTTGACATTAACCGCCTTCCTCCAGCTTGCTGACGGAGGAATTCCAGTCTCAAGATGATTGACAGACAATAAGAACAAGGTGCGCCACTGCCCAGCTGAGAGCTGCTTAAAAGCTCCCCATCAGGGCGTGCTGCTCAAAATCACGTGTTTCCTCGAAATCACTCCTGATGATAGAATCAACGAGAAAGTCTACAGGCCAGATGTTGTCAATGCTCACAACCACCTCCCACCACCTCACCCACGGCACAGGCTGGGCCCTAAGATACACGGGAAAATGTGACGGAGGCAGCCTCTGTGTTAGGTGATCTGGTCACAGCTCAAGCGCCTCTTGGCCAGTTCGCACCTTGGGGAAGGCTGGGGTAAGCAGGCTCCCGAAAGCAGAAAATTTAAAGCTCCGTGATTTGTCTTTCCAAGTCATGTAAAGTTCGCGTTCTTTTTAGGAGGTGTGTTTTTATTTAAAAAAAAAAAAAACAGTGCTTTCGACCTTATACCCATTAAGGAGGGCTTTTATCCAAAACACAGAAAACAGCAAGGGTTGGCGAGGAGGTGGAAAAACTGGACCGCGCTGTGCACTGCTCGTTGGGGATGTAAAACAGAAGGGCTGCTGTGGAAAACAGGGTGGAGGCTCCTCACAAAGTTAAATGCAGACTTCCCATAGGATCCAGGAACTCCACACCTAGGGAGACCCCCAAACGAACCGAAAGCAAGGTCTTGAAGAGACCACTGTACACCCGTGTTTGTAGCACCATTATTCAGAGTCACCAAAAGGTGGGAAGCAACCCAAAACCATCAACAGATGAAGGGGTCCACAAAACTTGGTCTGTCCACACCACAGAACATTAGCAGCTGTAAAAAGGCAGGCAGTTCTGCACTGTGACTCAACAGGGATGGCCGCTGAGGACGCTGCGCCCGAGTGAAGAGGGCCAGGCAGAGAAGGTCAAATGCTGTAGGATTCCGATTACACTGAGGTACTCAGAGTAGCCAAGTTCATGGAGACAGAAAACAGAAT
Source organism: Crocuta crocuta (assembly GCF_008692635.1). Taxonomy (NCBI): domain Eukaryota; kingdom Metazoa; phylum Chordata; class Mammalia; order Carnivora; family Hyaenidae; genus Crocuta; species Crocuta crocuta. The sequence continues at coordinate 5,759,846 of NW_027532842.1, read as the reverse complement.
GGTGGTTACCAGGGCTTTTGCGGGGGTGGAGGAGGAATGGGGAGGTGGTGTTTACAGGGTGGAGAGGCTAAATCTGGGACGATGGAAGTGTTCGGGAGAGGGATGGTAGAGGTGACGGCACACCGACGTGATTATTGTGTGCTTAGTGCCACTGCCCTGTACACTTAACGGTGGTTAAAACGTTAAACTTTAGGACACGTGCATTTTGCTACGTTAAAAAAAAATGCTCTGGCTTAAAAAAAAAAAGGCAAGGAACAAAAAGCCAATTTCGAATTTACTGTTAAATGAATTAAAATTTTCCAAAATATATCTGAGTCAGGAAAATTCATAATTATCCTATAAATATCCCTGAGCACAAAGCTCCCTCAGACTTCTCATCTGCGCAGTGGGGGTAACAGTACCAGATACCTGACAGGGTTGCGCAAGGATTAAGTACTATTATTCACGCAGTAGTGCCTGACACACAACAGGTGCTCCAGGCAGCTGCTGGTTAGTATTCCACACGAGACACTCGGTGACCTGCCTCCTGCCACTGTCACCTCTGAGAGGCAGCTCAGGAAGTGAAATTTCCCCGACGGCATCTGCAAAGTGACAGGTCCTGGGCAAAACCATGATACAGTGGCAGACTGCACCTAACACACACCATTACATGAAGTTAGGTTTGTGCGTGACACACTCCCCCCCACCACCCCTTGAAGGAGGGGCCTGTCTTAGTCACCCCTGACCGCAGCGTGTACATAGCCCGGTGTCTGGCACCTAATAACAGCTCAATAAATATTTAACGAGATATTCAGAGTCTCTTTGTAGACATTAGGGCTGGATGCCTACAAGGTAAACTTACCCAGCTGTGAGAGAGACTACCAAATTCTTCCTGTGAATTGCCTGCACGTTATAATATCAGAAAAGAGGCTCTGCAGCTTCTTTTCCATGCATCTACCAAGAAAAAGAGAAGTCTGAAAATTGGTGGGCCCATCAAATTGAAGCCACAGAAATGAATCCCAATTCCTGACTTCAGGAGTCAGCCATGAGAGGAAGGGAAGGCTCTTCGGAGTCCTACCCTGCCAACACACGTGTGCCTGTCCATCTACGTGTAACACCCAGAGACCCGAACACCACGTCTAATCCTCAGGAGCGATGTGGACGGCAACATGTGAAGGGCCACAGGAGTGTGATCCCGTGTCTTGATCTGACACCTGACGAGCCAGTTACCAAAACAGACTTTATGAAATGAAGGCTTCTTTGTGTGGAATTCGGAAAAAAGATGTGGAAGAAGTTGAAGCGCTGTATTATGGGTATTTCTTCCTTTTCCCTTAAAATATTTTTAATGTTTATTTTTGAAAGAGAGAGACAGAGCATGAGCGGGGGAGGGTCAGAGAGAGAACGGGAGACACAGAATCAGAAGACAGGCTCCAGGCTCCGAGCTAGCTGTCAGCACAGAGCCTGAAGCGGAGCTTGAACCCACAAACTGTGAGATCATGACCTGAGCCCAAGTCGGATGCTTCACTGACCGAGCTACCCAGGTGCCTCTCTTCCTCTTCTCTTAAATGATTACCCAGGCACCGATTTTTATCCTCCATGGGATGGTTCTTTACACTTTGGTGGGGAAGGGCATGGCGTGCGGAAGAGTGGCAACTCCAAATATTAGTTCCTCTGAAACCCTCAAGTAATAAAAATCACAGCCTAATTCTAGGAGCTATTTATGACCTTGTGAGCTAGGGTTCACCGTTTCCTTGTCAACTCGCAGCACACTGGGCACACGCGTGGCCTGCTTCAGCTTTACATCATCCTTTAGTTTGCAAAATAAACGGCGTTCGTGACATGATTCTGGCCTCTCATGAGTGCTGTGCTACCTTTGCTGAAACGTTTTTATCTCCCCAAAATAGGAAATGTAAAAAAGAGAAGAACAAAAGAAAAAAGAAAAAAGAAAAAAAAAAGACCTTGCCTAATGAGAGACCTGTCATTGTCTTCTACCTACGTCTTCTGAGGAGGAATATTGGACCTATTATCTATTATTTTCCAAGATTCTTCCTCCTACTCCCTGCACCTATTAAATCTTGATCTTCATCTTCTTCCCCAATGTGCACACACACGGAAAGTCGCAGGAGCGTTCCAACACTGAACGTCCAAGAACAGGTAAGGATAAAAATTGGGAACGTGGTCTGTGACCAAGGTCAAGGCCAGCGCTGATTCCAGGGACCGCGCTGGCGGATCGCCCCGCCCGCCCCGGTGCAGAGGAGAAAGCGCTCGAGCAGACATTTGTCCCCAGGCTAGTCTCAAGAATGTACTGTTCTCTGTGGGACCAAGTGCCCTTTATGGTCATGGGCAAAATATTTACAGCCGCCTAGTTAGCGCGCAGCTTTCCAATCACAAGAGGGCTCGGGGGCCCAGTCACAGGAAGATCAAACTCTTTTGGATGATGAGGTTTTGAATGTCCTTCTGAAATTAAATTCCTAGAAGAGTTAGAAACAAATGCACCACCACAGTACAAAAGGATCCTTCCGTGTTATCTTTTAAAAGCAAGAGTAAACTCCGATGTATTGAAGACGTGAGTCACATAGCACAAAGTCACTTATTTTAATTGTAGGAAAAAAACCACTGCTACAAGATGGATCAACCTCAGAGGCTCAGAAAAACCTCAAAGGGCCAAGCAGAAGAAGACGGACGCGAAGCCCACATACCGTTTGCTTCTGGGGACACACATAGATGACCAGAGAGCAAATCCATAGAGGCAAAAAGCAGGTCAGTGGTTGCCAAGGGCCAGGGGAAGAAACACGTGCTGCCTGGAAATGGCCCTGAGGTTTCTTTCGAGGATGCTAGAAGCGGTTCAAAATTAGACTGTTGTGATGGCTGCCCGGCTCTGTAAGTTGACTAAAAATTACCAAATCTTCCGATTAAAATGAGCTCATTAAAAACAGCAATAAAGCTGTTACATGTAAAAAGTAAAAACTGTGAATCATAACAGCCCTGTGGTTGATTAGTCTAATACACATTTGAGGAGGATTTAGACAACACACCACAGGATTCATGGTAAAGTATGTATTTACTCTGAGTATTCAGGTCATGAATTTCAGTCAAAAGAGCCCCAATTTACTTCCCAGATCCCCACCTCAGAAAAGTCTGTAAAACGCCTCACTGCTTTTCCATCCTTATCGCCGAGCTCCCAAAAGTCTTCCTTCTTGATGGTTTTTGTGTCACTCTTTTTAAATTTTTTTAATGTTTATTATTTAGTCTTGAGAGAGAGAGAGAAAGCGTAGGTGGGGGAGGGTTAGAGAGAGAAGGAGACACCGAATCTGAAGCAGGCTCCAGGGACAGAGCCTGACGTGGGGCCCGAACTCACGAACCGTGAGATCACGACCCAAGCGGAATTCGGAGGCTTGATCCACTGAGCCACTGGGGTCCCCACCCTGTCACTCTTCTTGAGGGACTTCAAAACAAGCATCTTGATTTCTTAGTACCTGCCTATTTGAACTTGAGCTTTTCTCCAGGGCACGACCCTAAATCCCACAGGAGAGAAAAGCCTGTCCCCGGGACTCTGTCCGTGACAGCCACAGCGAGAGGCCTGCCACAACGGAACAATCAGGAGCTCCCTGAAGAAACCATCTTCGGGATGTGCCCTGGGCGAGATCCCGAAGGCAGAGAGGTGTCTCCTCCAGAAGCGGAAATTAATGATTTCATTGTAATAATACTGAAGCTCCTATCTGTCTCTGGTCCTTCTCTCACCTCACGGCCACCCTTCTCCTTCTTCCTCCTGCGCGTCTTCCCCTCAGAGAACCACTTATGTCTGACCCTTAAAATGTCGCCTGAATTCATCTTCCTGTTCCTGGGAGTCAGATTTCTTCACAGATGGAATTTTGGACTGTTACGCATGATGAGACTTTTGTTCAGTGTCTCATTTTAGAGGACCCGAGAGATCAAAACTAAATAGCTAAGATAGTTATAGGAGCTTAATTCACGATTGCCCAAACTCGGAAGCAACCAAGATGTCCTTCAAGAGGTGGATGGATAAATAACCGTACTGCAACCAGACAACAGGACGTCACTACGGATAATGGTTTTTAGCGACTATAAAAAGGAGTGGGTGAACTAGTTAGCCATGAAAAATCTTTTGTTTTATTTATTTCTGAGAGAGAGAGAGGCAGTGTGAGCAGGGGAGAGGCAGGGAGAGAGGGAGACATAGAATACGAGACAGCCTCCAGGCTCTGAGCTGGCAGCACAGAGCCCAACGTGGGGCTCGAACCCATGAACCGTGAGATCATGATGTGAGCTGAAGTCGGACGCTTAACTGACTGAGCCACCCAGGCGCCCCACCATGAAAAATCTTAAAAGCATAATGCTAAGTGAAAGAAGCCAATCGGAAAAGGCTACATTCTGTATGATCACAGCTATGACATTCTGGAAAAGGTAAAGCTATGGGAGCAGTAAAACTACCAGAGGGTACCGGGGGCTCGGGGAAAGGACGAATGAAAAGGAGGAGCACAGGGAATGTTTAGGACAATGAAACTACTATGTATAATACTATAATGGTGGGTAGACTTCATCATACAGGAGTCAAAACCCACAGCCTGCACACCAAGGTGAACCATCACATAAACTATGGACTTCAGTTGATACTAACAGATTTAATACCATTGGCTCATTGTTTCAAGTGTGCCACACTTGAATAAATAAATTCCTAAACAACGTGAATAACAGGAAACTGTGTGCAGGGGATAGGAGTTTTTGGAAACCCTGTACTTCCCAATCAATTTTTCTGTGAACTGAATACATAAAGATCTAAAAAATAAAATGTATTAATTCAAAACATAAATAAAGAGCAGCTGGCGGAGTGGGACAGACAGAGAGCTTCTACTACTTGAGAGCTTTGTACACAGCACAGAGGGTCCTTGTTCACGCAGAGAAGTGCCCAGAAACCTACGGTCAAGGGGGAGCCACTACCATTACAGCATCAAGATCCGAAAATGCGTCCCTCCAATTGAAACCCAAACTCTGTATGTACATAACGTCAACCAGCCGATTTTCAAATACACATGAAAGAACAATGGCTTGGGGATGGCCTGCAATACTCCTGATGGTCCGGGGGCAGGGAACAGGGAGGGGAGACAGGCCTTACTAAGGTCAAGGGCCTCAATTCTAAAGCAAGATTAAAGTTTGATTAGTACATGAAGTCAAGCATTTTAAAATGAGTATTCTGTTTGTGTGGCTTTGTTTTCCTACTTGAAGTGAGATTTTTATGACCCAAAAGGGACAAGATGAGTCACGGGGAATGCCTGTGTCTTCATGGAGGGCATGGCAAGAACTAATCACAGAGCTGATGTAAGGGGGCCACAGGAAGCAAAATAATAAAGTTATTTCATGGCCACATCTTGTGTGTTATGCTTATTCGACTTAGACAGTTATATGAAAATATATTGTTTAGGAATATATTTATACATGGAAAATCAACTTAAAAGGCTAACAAGTGATAGTCCCCAAATTCAGAATTACGGTTATCCCCCTGGGTAGGGGTTGGCAGGCTCTGAGGGACAAGGAGGGAATATTTACAGATGCTGATGGTATTTCATATTTCAGGTTGGGCAATGCATGTGTGTTATTTTTCAATCTCTGAATTTATATACGTTACAAATATCCTTTGTATAAGCTAAATATTTAATAAAACAGTTTTTTAAAAGATAGACAACAGTTAAAAGGATGGGTCAGAAAATACTAATACAGGGGCACCTGGGTGGCTCAGTCGGTTGAGCGTCCAACTTTGGCTGAGGTCATGATCCCGCAGTTCGTGAGTTCGAGCCCCACGTTGGGCTCTGTGCTGACAGCTCAGAGCCTGCAGACTGCTTCAGATTTTGTGTGTGTGTGTGTCTCTCTCTCTCAAAAAATAATACACATTAAAAAAAAAAAAGAAAATACTAATACAAAGAACAGATAATAATAATATCATAGAGCTAAGTAGTGTGCCAGTCCCTTGGCATCAGACAGGCCTACGTTCAAATTCCTAACACACCACTCAGCAGCGATATAACCCTGAAAAGTTACATAACTATTCTGAGCTTCAGTTCCTAGATCTGAAAAAAGAAGGAATAATAGTATTCTTCAAGTTGTAGCCAGGTTAAGTAGGGTACTCCCTGTTGAAGAGCTTGGTAGGAGTCTAACAAAGTGGATAAAAAGAGCTCTCATTTACAGGCACGATCACAGTGAATTATCTCAAGGTCATATAGTAAGAAGCAACAGAGACAGGATTTGAACCTATAGGGAGTCTGGTTCAAGAGCTAGGTTCTTAACCACCATGTGATTCTGATGAAAGTCATCTATCATTATTAATGGTGCTGTTTATTATAAGTGTTCACAGTTAAGGTTTTAAAAATTTGGTTAAAAATTGCCTACACATGGCTAAGACGGGACTTCTTGACACAAAAGCAATTTACTTTAAAAAGAACTCGAAGAGGTGGTGGATCGGATAGCTGAAGTCATTGGATGATATCACCCAACTATCGGAAATTCCAATACTCCTGGTCTACACAAATGATAGATCTTCTGATCCAAGCAGCCTTTCCCTCCTTCCCCTAAACCCATACGCTGGCCTGTTAATTTGGAGTAATCTATCCAGTTCTAAGCACCACATCTTAAACAAACTGCAAATCGGTTTGGACACTGGTCTGCCACCCGCATCATTCCACGCACAGTAGAAGAATTCTGGGGCTCTAAGTTTTAAAAAGACAACTATTTGGGAAGATATCATGGTGACTTTCCTGTGGAAGAAGGAGTAGAGATTCAGATGTACACCCTTGGGCAGAATCAGTGCACAGAATAAGGTTGCTTTCATTCTGGGACAGAGAATTCATGAACAATCAACGAAACACAACACGCCACCTAGTAAGGCTCACGCTTCCCACAAAGGAGGGCTCAGTAGCTGAAGCCACACACCCCAGACGGTGTGGGTACTGGATTCAGAACCTCTAAGGTCTCCTCCACCTTGACAGTTTCCTGATCCTGAAACGTATATATACACTACCTATCCTAAAAATGCAGTCTTTACATAAACAGTGGAAAAATCCTGAAGGAAGGGGCGCCATCCATCTTGGATGCCCTCTGGTTATCCCTTGGGAACCTGCCTTTGCTGGGATTCTTCTAACTTTGCTGAGCCAGTTTCCACGTCCTGAGGATCGCATGTGGGACAGGCTCACACAATACCTGGCCTTTGTAACCAAGGACAAAGAGAAGAGACTATAACACAAAACCCACCTGTTTACCTGCATAAGCCTATGTCCAGTTTNGCCCCCCCCCCCCCCACAAATCCCAAGTGAACAATAACTCAGTGGGAGCCTCCTGTGGGTTTTGTTACCGGAGTCTCAAGGATTTAGTGGCAAAGCTTTTTGGAGACCTCTAGACTTTTTTTTCCCCTTGTTTCTGGAACCGACAGCAAAGCCATGTGTATCTGAAATAGGCCTGGAGCTTTATTACAAAGTGACTTTCTAGGAGTCTGTCTGGGCGTGGGGAAGGGAAGCTGGGACCTGACGTTTTAGTACAGTCGGTTTAGAAACAAAATGAAGTCACCAGAGAGGACAAAGGGGAAGGTAAGTTGTTGGCAGAGCGACGGCTCTGCTTTAAAGAAACCAAACATGTTACTGTAGGACTTGAGCTCAGGACAAAACTCAGCCTCCCGAAGACGCCATGCACAGTGAGAGACTCAGGGATCGCGATGGAAAGTTCCATGCATCCTAGTATTAATGGCCCTCTCTACTGCTTATATACATTTTTATTTATTTTTGTAATATTTTTTATTTCTAAGAGAGAGGGAGAAAGACAGCGTGAGCAAGAGAGGGTCAGAGAGAGAGGGAGACACAGAATCTGAAACAGGCTCTAGGCTCTGAGCTGTCAGCACAGAGCCCGACGCGGGGCTCGAACCCACGAACCGTGAGATCACGACCTGAGCCGAAGTCAGACGCCCAACCGACTGAGCCACCCAGGCACCCCACTTATACACATTTTTACGAGTTGCCCAGGGGAGCCTGGGTGGCTCAGTCGGTTGAGCACCCAAAAGACTCTTGATTTGGGCTCAGGTCATGATCTCACAGTCATGAGATCAAGCCCTACATCAGGCGCCGTGTGCAGAGCCTGCTCGGGATTCTCTTTCTCTCTCCTTCTCTGCACACAAATGTATATGCTCTGTCCCCCAAAAAACAAAACAAAACACACACAAAAAAACAATTACCCAGAAATGAAAATACACTGAAGGACGCCCACCTTTCAATGCCCGCCCAGAGCAGGTCTAAGGCACCCACCCAGGGTTACTCCGTTCTCTAGAAGCACACACCTTATTCTGATTTGCTGCTTGCTACTGGCTAGGTAAGTTACACGTTAAACATGTATTGTTGTCCAGGAGCGATGCAAATAATTTCTGCCCCACAGAGAGCATACTGCAAAGGTCACTGCCCTGTAGGACTTTAACTACTTTTGCCTCTTAACTTAGCAAACATTCCAGCAGGCCTTTCCTGACAGACTGGACACATCTCTGCTCCTCTCGAAAACTGCCTGATCTATTTAATCTGTATTTAATCACCATCGTGCCATTTACTCTTTCCATCTTTAGAACTTCTTTCTCTTTTGTCTGTGTCACAGTTTTTGTCCATTTACCTACGTCTTATGCGTGTCAGTTAACGTAGCGGTCAGTTACGGGGGGTTCAGAGAACAGAATGGAAGACTTGTTTCCCTCTCAATGGGAGTCTTTTCTAAAGACCGAACCATTAACAAAAAGTAAAACAAAAAAAAAGGTTTTTCACAAAATTAAGATTTCCAAACAACTTAGTGCGGCTTTTCCAATATATCTGATCACTACTCACCCACACCTGGCGGCTGGTTGCTCGTTTCAAACTCCTTCTCAAATTGGGTCTCTTCTTCTAAGCAATCCAACACGCCTGTCTAATTTAGAAATTATGCCTATTATTGTCTCTTGAAACATACTCCTCTCTACTAATCTGCCTATTTCTTTGGAAAGTGGATAATACTTAATGAACACTAAGTACCAGACACTGTAATAGACAGTTCACGGATATGAACAAAGAAGAAACCAGAATTCTTTCTAAAATGAACTGCAATCTTTACTTGACTTTCTAAAAACATCATAACCCATCTAAGTGCTTATGATCTTTTTTCTACTCTACCCTCGTTCTAGAAGTTGTCAGTATAGATACTGCATTATATTACATGGTCCTACTTAGTTTCTATGGCTCTTAAACATGTTCTCTTTGCTCTACTCATTCTCCAGATGCTGTATCAAATGCCCAGACACGTAAAAAGGTCTAGAACAGTCTGATTACCCTGGTCTCTGCTCTACAATTCAATTCCAATTACCTTCATTTCACGTGTGAGGACACAGAGACCTAGAGATTTACAGGGAGGTTCAAAGCCACACAGTAGAAGGCCTACGTGAACCTTGACGGAGTAACAGAATCTGCCCTCTTCTCTACCACACTCCACTGTCTCTCAAAACTGAGCTAGTTCTAGAAATTTCCAACGTGAATCTAACCAGGCATGGCCCCTTGGGGGAAGCAGAGTGATGCTTAGAAAGGGTAGGTCATTTGAGCAAAGTCCTAAGTCAAGTTTAAGCACCGGGACAAAATCTCAGGTTCTTCCAGCTGTAAACTGTCCTCTCAACCCCCTGCCCCAGAATCTCTTTCCACAGCATCCTTGCCTCTTTTTCATTTTATATTGCCTTATACTTGATTTCCTGTCTCACATCTTGATGCTGTTTTCTCAAGTACCCGCAGGATCTTAAAGAGAATGGATAATATCTTTTATATTTATGTCCCTAGTGCAGGGACCAATCAACATTTATTAAATGTATGGATAACACACAAAGGACAGTAAAAAAAAAAAAACTATTCTACATAAGTGGTAAATTTTTTTAGCACGCTGGGGGAAGGTACAGCTATTTTCTTTGGATGTTACGTAATTGAAGACTTCATTTTATAATACACATTAGTTATCAATTGTGTAAATATTACAAAACAATATAAATTCATGTAAAGGTTAAAGATTGTAGTGAACACTTCAAAGTCACATTCGCTTATAACAGGCTTCTTTATGCGAAGCCTTTGACCCTTTGGGAGATGCCTTCATTCTCAATGTTGTTACAAGGGCTTCACTGGAAACACCAGAGGTATGGATAGTGACACTCCTCACCACATGTGAAGACTGCGGGAAACTCTTAGAAACTTTACCCCAGACCTCCTGACAGGTTCTGAAAACTCTGCATTAAGTGCTGTCACTTCTGCAGAATTTCATGACCCTTTACTCAAACACAAACAAAGGCACGGAAATGGAGTTTCAGTTTTTCCTCTGTGGTGGTCACCCAGGTAATACGGAACAGACTTAGTCTTCAACTATTTTTGCAAATCAACACCTCAAATTTACAAAGTATCCTGGTACCAAGAATACATCCCCGGTCCTATGGAGGCGTACCTGTCATTAACCCACCTCACTGAAGTGGATACATTCAGCCTTTTCCCACCTTTTCTCCCCTTAAACCTTTCTACCCAACGTGTGAACAGGCGTTAATATGAACCTACGTCAACCAATGGAACTTCTCCCATGTTCTCCTCACCCACCTGCCCCCAGGGAAGTGAAACTGGATTTTATTAGAGCGAAACCAACGAATCAGTTACCTGGGAAACAGAGAAAGAGAAACCAAAAGCCTAGAAAACCGACCTTACAGGTCATCGGGCCTGAGTGATTAGGAGTCTGCAGAATTAGGGTAATACTGCATTGTCCCCGACAACAAGCACTGACCAGGATGTGAAGAAATCAGAACCCCCTTACGTGGCTCATGGGGATGTAAAGGGTGCGGCTCCTTTAGAAAACAGTTTGGCAGCCCCGTAAAATATTAAATATAGGGTTATCATGTGACCCAGCGATTTCACACCTAGGTGTACTCCCAACGGACTGGAAAACATACGTCCACACAAAAACTTGCACATGAATGTTTATAACAACATTAGACCTGATCGCTAAAATGTGGAAATAAACCAAGTATCCGTCAACTGATGCAGGAAGCAACCAAATACGATATATCCACTGATTTGAATATTATTTGGCCATAGAGTACCGATACTTGCTATACGTGGATGAGCCTTGAAAATATTATCCTAAGTGGAAGAAGCCAGTCACAACCGACCACGTATTGTAGGATGCCATTTATATGAAATGTCAAGAACAGACAAATCCATGGAGACTAGCAGACTGGGGGCTGGTAGAGGCTAGGAGAGGGAGACATGGGGATATGGTTTTATAAAGGTATATTGTCCACTACTTACGAATTCAGTCACCATTCACCCTTACACGATGTATTGTTTTCCCTCCTGCTCCAAATACACATTTTGCAACTGTTCTTGAGATAAGAAAAGCATTGTGAGCTCCTTGCACAGGTACAGAGGCGATCTCGCATTTACGTCGTGCAGGTGAAGCCAAGATTCCACACACCTCAAAGCAGACGGTGTATGAGTGACTCAGCCACGGTATAAACAATAGTGTTAGAAGAGGAAATCCTTGTCCTTCCAACCTAACAGAGACCAACTCAGTTCGTGGTAAAACGCTGACCGTGTGCTTGTGAGGATCACTGTTCTCACACTGTTCCAGGTTTAGATGTGAACTATTCATCCTTTCAAAGGTCGCTTGAGGGGTAGAGGTTGGATGAAGAGTCAGTAAATCCATTTCCATGGCCCATGAATGACTCAAATGTCCAAAGGAACCAACAATAGCAAGTACCCAGAGCACGGGTCCTAACTCCCCGCCTCCACTTCTCCTCCGTCATAGGCTTGTTCTACCCACGGGTCTCCAGTGCCCCACCGATGCGCACCTCCTCCTGCAGAGCCGGGGAGCCCTCCTCTCGGCTCCTGCCCTGCTCTCGCAGGCCATCAGAAAAGTCTGAGGTGATCTTAGCTACATGGACTTTTCTTTCTTTTTAAAAAAAAAAAACATATGTTTGGGGCACCTGGGTGGTTCAGTCTGTTGAACGTCCGACCTTGGCTCAGGTCATGATCTCGGGGTTCATGAGTTCGAGACCCACATTGGGCTCATTGCTGTCAGCACGGAGCCTGCTTTGGATCCTCTGTCCCCCGCCCCCTCACTCTCTGCCCCTCCCCCACTCATACACACACACACACACACACACACACACACACACACACACACTCTCTCTCTCTCTCAAAAATAAAAAAATAAACCTTAAAAAAAAAAAACCACCATAGTTTTGAATGGTGCAAAGCTCAGGGCACCCGTTAGCATGATGATATCATTTCCTGGACTGGCACTCCTCAGACACCATCTGCACCTCAGACCCGCCATGTACAGCTGCAATGTCACCATCTTAGAATCTCTGGCCCACGAGGCCCCTCGGTGTGCCTGGTGAAGCTCCTATAACTGGAAGGCGGACAAGATCAATGAGGCCCCATCAAGGTCTCTGTTGCAGGAACGGACGCAGAGACGGAAAGACAGGCCTGGGACTTGAACGGCTGACAGTGTAAGTCTCCCCAAAAAACTCTCGAATCTCTGCTCCCTGTGTCTCCGGAACCCTCCGTACGTTCTCCCTCCTAGACCTGCCTCAGCGTCTGACAATTCTCCGACAGCGTTTCCTCCTGTGTCCCACCCGGAAGCCACGAGGATGAGACCACCGTGGCCTTCCTCATCGCTGCAGCTTCATCACCGAGCGTGTCTGTGGGCGTCAACAGCCAGGTTTTCCATCCGGTTGCTGCCTCCTGCTGCTCTTGGCCCAGCTCCTGCTCTCCTCACACTCGGGGGGCCTCTCGCGTGGAGACCCAACCAAACTGACGTTGTCCTCTGAGCAGTCGCCGGTGCCGACAAAACCTCTTACCGTCTTCTGTTAACATGACCTCAGTCCTCCCAGCACCCCNCCTCCAGAGTACGGGGCTCCTCTGTCTCCCTATCTCCACCCCCACTATCCTTATCTCTGGATTCATTTCCTCGTGTCCACGTGCTCTGAAGTCTCCCATCTCAGAGCCTGATCATCTCTCACCAAGATCTGTTACCAATTTCCCACTTCTCTTCTCTCCAATCCATTCGGTACCCAAACGTCAGATGAAGTTTCCTGAAGCGCATCCCCAGTCTCCATCAACATCTCGCTCAGCAACCTTCGATGGCTCCCTGGATGAAAATGTAATCTCCTCAGTCTAATCTTCGGGGCTCTCGTCATTCAGACCCCTCTCACCTTCAACTATTTGTCAAAGACTCTAAGGAGCTGCTATGATGCGCAAGGCACAGCGCGTGGTGTTTGAGAACCGCAGGAAGAATAAAAACTGTTTTGATCCCCTGCTATTCCCATATAAAGGTGCCCTTGGCCTCAGTCACCCTGGACTACCTTCCGGTTTCTGCAACTGCTTCTGCTCCCCTGCCTCTGTTCACACAGTTCCACCCAAGCAGAAGGTCTTCTTTGCCATGTTAACCGCTCAAAGTCCCACTAGATCGTCAACACTGGCCTCCTATGACACCTTCTTGTCCAACCTTCATCTTCCCTTTGCTTCGCCACCACGCTGACTCCCATCGCACCCTGGGGGACAAGCTCCGACAAGCTGTGTCCCTCAGAGCTGGCGGCAGGTGCGCCACTGCTGGGGGACTCGGTCCTGGGACGGGAGGGGGGCCATGCTTTCATTCACCCCCAAGTGCCCACCACGCTGAACACATACCAACTCCAGAACTTCGGGTCTTGACTCAAAGACACGGGTTAACGAGACACGTGGGGTGGCTGGGGACAGGGTCAGAGGCAGGGCCGTCGGAATGCCGGGGCTGAGAAGGAAGGGGGGGCTTCCTGAAAGAAACATCCTGAAAAACACGCTAGCCCAGGAAGGAGGAAGAGCCGGCAGAGACCTGGAGGACAGAAGCAGAGCGAGGAGAGCAGGCAGAAGTCACCAAGCAGAGCTTCTAGAAGGAGGCAGAGACTTATGAGGGTCAGGGTTGTAGAGAATCAAGAGGTGCCATGAAAAGGCCATGGGTTTGGCAATTATGAGATGGCCCGTGTAACCTGGAAAGTACTTTCATTACGTGCATGAAGTAATCAAGTGCAAAGGCTTTAGAAATACACTCGCGGTGAAGAAGAGGGGCAGGTGTCTCCCACGCCCTTGCCAAGCTGCTGGAAGTGCGGGGCGGGGGGGAGACACAGGACAAGGACCATTCACAGAGCCGGCTGGGAGCTAGAGCTCACCAGAGCCGCTCAGAGAAGCAGTCGCCTGTCGGCTCAGAGCTGTGACTACTTCACCCAAGTCTAGGAGGGACTCACGCGCAACTGAGGCAGGGATGATCCTGCAAGAGAAAGGGAGGTCTTACTTCCCCCTCTCTCTGCTCAGTGAAGGAACTCATGGGGGTTAGAAGCCTGGAGGTGCGCCACCAGGGACAGCACAGGTGACAGTGCTCTGAAAAGAGGAGCTTCCTGCCAGAGTGTCATAAGGTAGAGCTCGGGATTTGCCGGAACCGCTTCCCACAGCAAAGGGAGTAATAAAAGGCTCCTTGTTGATTCTGCTTCGCTTGCGTAAACCCACACCTACACGTTTGACCCACACTACGGCTCCTTCAACGCAACAGCATAGTAAGTGTGACTTTGCAGAAACGAAATCTCTTTCTTGCTAAATTCGCCAATGAGAACGTCCCAAGGACGTACAAAAGCCCCGCGCCCTACCACTGCCTCGCCTCACTCTTGGTACTGCTTTCTTTTTCTCTCAGTTTGATGGACGTTTTCCCAGTGGCTCTGGTGTCCATCTAGGACAAGCTGCTTCGTGGAGGACTTGTCTCCAAAACCCGTATCTCCCATGCAGCGGATCAACGTGCATGCCACACTGCTCTCCTTTCCGTTTGCCTTCTGAAACGTAAGGCTCAGAAATCCCGGAAGGTGACAGCTCTCCAGCTGTTGGGGCTGGCCCGGTGGCATGACTTAGAACCCGCTGACAACCTGAAAGCATTTCTGCTGGAACCTTCTATCAGAGTGCATGCACTACTGAAGTTCTATGTGTGTCGCCTGGGACTTTGGGGCAGTCGGTCATCGGTTCCGCCTCCCACACCTGCTTCTGTCTGAAGACTGTTCCCAGCTCCTGCAACCATACGACATGGAGCTTGGCATATCCCTGTCACACCTTGAATTTCTATCCTTAATCACACTATTAATTTCTAATTGCCGGTGTGGCATCTAATTTTTCTGTGGTTACTCCTCAACTTTCTAATCTTCCACTCTTACCTACATTGTAGTTAATTCTGTGTTACGTGAGCAGAGGGGTGAAGGAAGAGGACTTCCTCTCCAGGCCCACAGGTAAATTTTTTTTTAATGTTTATTTAATTTTGAGAGCAAGAGAGCAAGCATGCAAGCGAGCGGGGGAGGGGCAGAGAGGGAGACACAGAATCCGAAGGAGGCTCCAAGCTCCGAGCTGTCAGCACGCAGCCAGGCAGGCAGGCGTGAGGCTCTAACCCATGAACTGAGAGATCATGACCTGAGCCGAAGTCAGAGGCTTATTAACTGATTGAGTCGCCCAGGTGCCCCGCCCACAGGTAGGTTTTAACATCCACATATCCCCATGTGGGTGGTGGTGATGGTTACTTTTATGTGTCAACTTGGCTGGGCCATGGTGCCCAGCTGTTGGGTCAAACACTGGTCTAGACGTTGCTGTGAGGTATTTTTTAGATGTAATTAACAGTTAAGTCAGTAGATTTTGAGTAGAGCAGACTATCCTCCATAGTGTGGGTGGGCCTTATCCAATCAGCAGATGGCCTTAAAAAACCAAAGTCCCTGAAAAGGAAGGCATCTGGTCTCACAGCTGCCTTCGAATTCAAGACCACAACATCAACTCCTGCTGGAATCCCCACGCTGCTGAGCTGGCCCATAGATTTTGGACTGATTCCTTAAAACCACTCACTCACTCATTCATTCATTCATTTTCTCTTTATATATACATACATACACACATACATATGTATATTTGGCTGTGTTTCTCTAAAGAGCCTTAAATAAATAAATCTAGGTTATTAGATACTTTCAGTAAAATTCATCCTACAATCTTTTTTTTTTTTTATGTTTTTTATTTATTTCTGAGAGAGAGAGAGAGAGACAGCGTGAGCAGGGGAGGATTAGAGAGACAGGGAGACACAGAATGAAACAGGCTCCAGGCTCTGAGCTGGCAGTCAGCACAGAGCCCGACGCGGGGCTCGAACCCACGAACCGCGAGATCATGACCCAAGCGAAAGTCGGATGCTTAACCGACTAAGCCACCCAGGCGCCCCCATCCTACAATCTTTTAAATAACATGCCTGTTATGTTAAACCAATGATCTGCTTAAGGTTTCTGAGACCATATTAAAAGACTCAAGTAATTTAATATTAAATATTAAATATGAGACCATATGAAAAGACTTGATATACAGAATTGCCAATAGTCATGATGCCAAAAATTATAGAAGGCTGCTAATGGATTTTAAATTAAAGGAGCAATTATTTCTAGAGGTAATAAGAAAGTCATAACTCAATTTCAAATCTCTGACTTTCAATCCTCTACCTTGGTTTATTTCTTAGTGAATGGATCTCCAGGTAGCTTCAGAAAAGTATAGCTTTGAATTAGGAAAATCTAAATTATAGGCCCCTAAAAATCATGCTCATGGCAGAACGTTGCCAATAAATAAAATCCCTTGTGAAAAAAATCCGTGCTAAAGCAACAGAATTTTACTGAGTGCCTATCGCATGTATTGGGAACTATTATACACAAGAGCATTTGTTGTACAGCCTTTTGTAATACAAACCAGCATCCACTCTGTGCCACAAACACATGTCACAGTGAGGTACGTTGGCCCCCATTATTAGGAAAGGCTTATGTTGAGTTACATAAAGAGGGTAAATGCCCACATTGGTAATAAGTACAATTATAGAACAGGTCTCCTGGAGAATCAAAACATAACGCTACATGGATGCACTTTTCCGAAGGTTGATTCACACTGTCTGCCCTTTAAGGCGTTAGCTATTCTGTGAGGTAACTACTAACATATCTTCTCAAATCCTATTAATGGTAAAGCACTGGTCACTTTCTCTAGACTCCACGACTTGACCTTAAACTCAGAACAGTAACCAAACAATGGATTTTCCTTTAACTCTGATCTTTATTAAGATAACTGTAGAACTATTCCATTTTAAAAACAACAGACTGGACTCATTCTACCTTTCCAAGTCTTCAAAAGGCCACTGAACAGGTCACGCCACAGAAGATACGATTTTATTTTAGGCCCCCTTGCTCCGCAGACGCTCTCTGACCATGACATTATCAGAGCTTTGAACTTCGCCCTACACAGAACGCAAAAACCCACCAGTATGACTTGTAAGTTCGTGCTGTTGCCTGGCATTAAGTTAATATATAACAACAATCACACACCAGAGAGGAAAAAAAAACTCAGCAAGTTAAATATACACTCTAGGAAAACCAAAACTGGGAATGACAAGAAAGCGATCATCTATGCAATCTGGTCGGCCCTATTTGTACGCTTCCCCCCGCCCGCACTTTCGCATCTACGTGAGGACACTGGCTTGTGCCTCGGCGGTTCTGACTGCTGGGCTCGCCTCTGATCCACGCAATGGGCACAGGTCCTGCTCACCTCAATGGTTGTGGTTTCAGGAGAAAAGGATTCTGACCACTTGAGTTCAGGTAGAACCAAAGACTTCCCAGAGAGAATATTCTGCATGGAATTTCAACATCCAAATGACCTGAACACTAATTTCTCAACATGAGTCTTTCTCTAAGTACTACTACTGGACAGCTACTCGAAATCATTCAAACATGGCAGCTGCACATACCGCAAACAAAGAAGTCCACAGAGCTCTAGCCACTCTTCCTTGAGCACTCAGTTCTATGTTACTTCTCACAACAATCCTGCCCCCCCTCCCCAAAATGAGCGTTTCTGGGTGACTTTTAGCAAGTTCTCTTATGTCCCTGAGCTTTAGTCTCATTTGCACGCTGGGAGGAATTAATGCCTGCTTGGGGTGCTGTGTCCAAGGTGAACACAAAAACCTAGGTAGCACCACTTCATGAGAAGCTCACATGATTTAAAAAAAAAAAATCACACAGAGCAAAATCAGGACTAGAATGAACTCTCCAAAATCCTCACCCCGGTATAGAAAGGAACACAAGTCACCTCTCTTCCTCTCTCAGCCCAGGTGTGCTGATACATGCGGCCACTGTTATCAGCCAGTGGAGAGCATTATAAGGTCATGAAAGCCTTGCTTTGGAGCTCTTTGACAGCTCTGCACAGAGAAGGAGTTCCAACCTCTGGATATTACGCTGTTTTGTGTCCTAACGGAAAGGAGTGATGAACCCTGGTCAAGTGTTTCTAATTCTACCATCAATCCTGTTTTGGTTGGATGGCGGTTTTCCATATGGAAATGGTGAAGAACTAGGTCTATCCTGAAGGAATGCTGTATTCCCTCTCTGCCAAATTTATGTTCAGTTGGTGTGATTTTATAGCTGCAGCCTTCAGCCCTCTGCTCAAACAACCTCCGCGTGCAAATGAAAGAAAACTCAATGGAAAAAATGTAGACTCAGTGAGACACAGTAGCTGGGAGAGTACTAGAAATAATAGTAGTAACTCGAAAAGAAGGCTTGATTAACCCTTACAGCTTTAAAGTCATGCATGTCGGTAGTGATCTTTCTCTACCTTTTCCGGGGAATTATCACGAATAAGGAATATATGTGAGTATATGTCCTTCTTCAGAAGCTTCACGCACTCTGATCCCAAATGTGGCTATAAAGATAATGGTCCCTGCTGTGTGCCACTAACCCTCTTTAAGTGCCAACACCACCACAGAGAACAATGTCATGACGGTCACTGCGGTGACTCTTCTGGGTTTCACTGGGTTTGGTTTAATGGACTAGGCTTTCTTTAACGGGCCTGACTAATGAAGTAGAACAACACAGTGAGTTTTCTGATGCTGATAAAATCTGCAAAGCTCACTGTTTAACCCTGTCAGAAACACGCACAATCACCAGACAGGAAGGTATAAAAAAAAATTAAGAGACACAGCTACAGTGGGATAAATACACAACCACAAAGTCACAGCATTGGAGCCCTGCTAATCTTATCTTTAAAAAGATGCTTTAATGTTTATTTACTTTTGAGAGAAAGACACACACACACACACACACACGCACAGTGTGAGAGAGGTAGGGACAGAGAGAGGGACACACAGAATCCAAAGCAGGCTCCAGGCTCTGAGCTGTCAGCACAGAGCCCAACGTGGGGCTCGAACTCACCAACTGCGAGATCACAACCTGAGCCGAAGTCAGACGCTCAACCAACTGAGCCACCCAGGCGCCCTGCTAATCTCATCCTTCAAATACAGGTGGTGGAAAGGACCCTTCTCAGCTCAGACTCTCTGCCTTTCTAGAAATAGCTTTGCATCTCACCTAACCATGCCTCCATTCCAATGTAGGATTCTTCTTTCAAAACATCCCCAAAACCCCCTAAGAGAGACTTTCCACAGGGATGTTAATTTCAACAAAACTGTCCACTCAAACATTTACTGAGTGCCAGACACCACACACGGTGCGGATGATGAAAAATACGATGAATACGACTCCTTAGCATTCAGCACTTAACCAAATGCCAGGTCCTGTGCTAAGTATTTCTCGCTGAGTATCTCTCTGAATCCTCTAAGCGCCCTAAGAAGCAAGTACTCATTCCTGTGTGACAGAGGAGGCAATGGGAGACTGACGTGGCTAGTGAGTGCCTGAACTTGAATCCAAGTTGTCTGACCCCGGAGCCCGTACTTTTAGGCACTTCCTCAGGCACTTCAGTCGAGGAAAAGTTAGGCCCTTATCAACAGCTTCCAGAGACATTCCAAAGAAATAATAGAAAGAAAAAAAAATCTCTTTTGTCAAAGTATTTAGTATGGAAAAAATTTAGCTAATCAGCTACTAAAAACAAAACTTAAGGCTTTTAACGAAATCATCTATTATTTCAAATAAATATCAGAACATGATTAATACTAGATAAATATTAAATACAAATATTAAACGATAGCTCATATCAGATTCTTTCTTTAAAAGGAGCTTATGCCATGAGTGATAAGTCATTATGTACTGAGTGCCTACTAGCAGAAAGTACTGAGCTAAATAATTAATATTTTCCTCTAATCCTCACGCCAGTTTCCATTATTACATATGAGACCAAAGACTGTTGGCAAACCGGAGAGTCCAGTATTTATTTCAGAGCCAGAATGGAGACCCAGGAGTGCTGTCCCCCAAATTCTTTTAACCACACTTAGGTCTATGTTTGAAATAACGTACAGAGTCCTATTAAAATGTGTACACAAATACAAAAGAACACATAGACACTCATAAATACGAGGAAATCTTGAAAAAGATGATTTTTCAGAGCCTTTAAATCTAAGTCATTGGATAGAACGTTCCACTTTTACTTGTTACCCCATGCTGGGTACGTCAGGACCATGTGTAAAGCTGAGAACCCAGTCACTGCCCTCAAGCAGCTCACCATCCGTAGAGTGCACAAAAGGAGCAGGTGTGAAACACCGGGAACTATAACAACCTAGTACATAATTAAGTACACTAATGGCCCTTAAACACTAATGACTTAAGTCCAGGAATGAAACCACCTTCACAGGCAAGAGGAATCAGAGAAAATGTCAGGGAGCAGCTGGGATCCAACCATATGAGCGATGAAAGGTGAAAAAGTGTGACTGGAGGGAAGGATGATGTGAAGGAGGTCCTTTCGTTTAGGAATTAAAAAATAACATAAAGAAAATTACTTCTTCACAACGTCTCCCCAAGAAACAGAACAGGAGGGAACGTTATCAAGCTCATTCTATAAGGCCAGCATCACCCTGGCAACAAAACCAGAAGAAAAAAAAATATCACAAGAGTAGAAAGCACAAACTATTATCTCTTACGAGCACAGATAAAAAAAAGTCCTGAACAAAATACTAGCAAACCAAATCCAGCAACATATAAAAATGATTATAAACCATGACCAAGTGGAGTTTCTCCCAGAAATTCAAGGTTGGTTTAGCCTTCAAAAATCAGTTAATGTACTACACCGTATCAACAAAGGACAAAAAAAACATGATTTTTTTTTTTTTTTTTTTTACAAAATCTCTAATGTTTATTTTTGAGAGAGAGAGAGAGAATGAGTACAAGTGTGAGAGGGGCAGAGAGAGGGAGACACAGAATCCATAATAGACTCCAGGCTCTGAGCTGTCAGCACAGAGCCCGACGCAGGGCTCGAACCCACAAACCGTGAGTTCATAACCTGAGCCCAAATTGGACACTTAACCAACTGAGCCACCCAGGTGCCCCCAAAAAAACACATGATTATCTCAACAGAAAAAAATCTTTGAAAAATTAAACTTCCCTTCGTGATAAAGGCACTCAGCAAATGAGAAGAGAACTTCCCCAACTTGACAAAGCACGTCGACATAAAACACACAAGCTACCCATCATACTTCATGGTGAAAGGCTGGATGCTTTAGCCTCCAAAACCAGGAACGAGGCAGGATCCCTGCTGTCACCACTTGTACTCAACAGGGGACTAGTTCTACCCATGGCAATGGGTAGAACTTACTTTAGACTGAAAGTAAAGTAAAAGGAATCTAGATTAGCAAGGAAGAAGTAAAATTAATTCTATTTGCAAAAAAAAAACAAAAACAAAAACACCCAACCCATGATCTTATACGTACCAAGTGCTAAGGATAACACTAAAAAAACTATGGGACTAATAAATAATTTCAGGAAGGTTGCAGGATAAAAGATAAATATTTTTAAATAATCAATTGCACGACTATACATTTGCAATGAATGATCCAAAATGGAAATTACGAAAGCAACTCTATTTTCAGTAGCATCAAAAAGAATTAAATACTTAGAATTAATTTAACAAAAAGTGTAAAGCTTATACTCTGAAAACTTCAAAACATGATTAAAGGAAATTAAAGGTCTCAGTCAGTGGATTTGTGGATTGGAAACGTAATTTTGTTAAAAGAGCAATAGTCTCCAAATTAATCTACAGACAACGCAACTCCTGGCAAAACTCAGTTGACTACTCGAATAGATTGGCAAGTAGATCCTAAAATTCATATTAAAATCAAGAGACACAGATTAGCCAATACAATCTTGAAAAAGAACAAAGTTAGTGAGCTTCCACTTTATAGTTTCAAAACTTACTATGAAGCTGTGCTGATCAATGCAGTGTAGTCCTGCCACAGGACAGACCCACAGATCATTATTATTACTCCAGAAATAAACTTTCATACTCATGGTCAATTCATTTTCAACAAAGGTGCCAAGACCACCGAGTGGGGAAAGAATGGCCTCTTTGATACATGTTGCTGGGATAAAATTGCACATCCACATGCAAAAAAATCCAATTGGATCATCTTTCATACATATACAAATTTAAGTAAAAATGAAGTATAGGTCTAAATTTAATAGCTAAAGCCATAAAACTCTAAGATGAAGATATACGAACATATCTTCATAGCCTTGAATGAGGCAATCATTTTTTTTTAAGTTTAGTCATCTATTTTTGAGAGAGAGAGAAAGAGAGAGAGAGAGAGAGGGAGGAAGCATGCAGGGGAGGGACAGAGAGAGGGTGAGAGAGAATCCCACATCAGCAAGGAGGCTGATATGGGACTCGATCCCACACACTGTGAGATCATGACCTGAACTGAAATCAAGAGTTGGACGCTTAACCAACTGAGCCACCCAGGCATCCCTGACAATCACTTTTTAGCTATAACACATAAAACACAAACAAGAGAAAAAATAGGTAGTTGGACTTTATCAAAATTAAAAACTCTGATGCAAAAGACACTACTAACTAAATGAAAAGACAACCTACAGATTGGGAGAAAGTATTCACAAATCATATCTCTGATAAAAGTCTAGTATCCAGAATATATAAAAACTCTTACAACTCAACAACAAAACAGCAAACAACCCAATTTTTTAAAAAATGGGCAGAGGGCTTAAATATATCTTTCTCCAAAGTTATACAAATAGCCAACAACCACATGAAAAGACGTTCAACATCATCATACATCAGGAAAATGCAAATGAAAACCAAGTGAGGAAGAGGATTCTGGGGATATGGTGGACTAGGAAGCAACAGAAATCTGTCTCCCCACATAGACAACAGCTGCACTGGTGGAATGCAGTGTCTGGTGTCTGATCTAGCCATTTTGGAATCCTGGGTACCATGGAAAGCACACAACTTCTGGGGGAAGACTTGGGTGTTAAACTGCCGTTGATTTTGGTAAAGTTCAGCTCTTAGCACAACAGCAGCTACCCATCCCCACTCCCAGCCATGCAGCAGTGTATGTGCTCCTGGTGTGTACGTGTTCCTGCAGCAGCTTGCACGTAGTGGGCAAGTCAGGATGGGCAAAAAGGACTCTGTGCTCCCAAAATCAGGGATCTGTGCTCTGATTGCTGTTTCTGATCATGAAGTGCTAACAGACAGGCAGTCATTGTGATTGCACCTCATCCACACTGTCACAAGCCCGCCCCTCAGTCTGAAGTGATTTCCAGGAAATTTAAAAGAGCCTGTATTCCCTTCTCCCCTAGCTTCACTTTCTGTCTTCTACCTTTTAGGGAGCCAGACATTAAAGCCTAGGACATTCAAAAACAACTGCGTATATGGGGAAAATTAGAAAATGACCATGCATGCTCACAGAAAGGCTCAGAAAAGACCTAAGATGTTGTTAAGTTTACACCTTGGGCCTATCCTTGGCACAGAGATAGCCTACGACAATCAAAAAATAACCAAAACAATAACCAAAGAAAAGCAAACCTTTTCTTTGATTATTGAGAAATCTTATTTCCAGAGTCATGACATTATTCCATTCAAATGTCCAGTGTTCATTAAAATTAAAAAAAAAATCTCAAGGCATACAAAGAAGCAGTAAAGTATGGTCCATTCAAAGGGAAAAAAAACCAACAGAAAATGTCCCCTAAAAAGATCTGATGGCAGGTCTATCAGACAAAAGACTTTAAAGTAACTGTCTTAAGGATGCTCAAAGAAGTAAAGGGAAGATGTGGAAAAAGTAAAGAAAATAATGTGAACAAAATGGAAATATCAGTAAGGAGACAAAAAACCTAAAAAGAAACCAGAAAGAAATTCGGCAGCTGAAAATTAAAAGAACTGAAATGAAAACTTCACTAGAGGGATTTAAAGGCAGATACGAGCAAGCAGAAGAAAAAACAGCAAACTTGAAGACAGGACAATGGAAACTACAGTCTGAGGAATAGAAAGTAAAAAGACTGAGGAAAAGCAAACAGAACCTGAGAGACCTATGGGACACTGTCAAATGGACCAACATATGCATCATGGGAGTGTCAGAAAAAGAGAAAAATAAAGGAGAAAGAGTATTTGAAGAAAAAAATAGCTCAAAATTTCCCAAATTTGATGAATATAAAATATCCATGAAGCATAGCAAACTCTAAGTAAGATGAACTCAAAGACTTACACGGAGACACATTATAATCAAACAGCAAGAGAGAAGCAAACCGTCAAATAGAAGGGAGATCCTTAACAAAATCATCAGTAGATTTCTCCACAGAAACTGTGGAGGCCAGAAGATAGTGACCAATATACTAGTGTGCTAAAAGAAAACGGTCAACTAAGAATCCCATATCGAAAATATGGGAGAAAATAAGACATTTCCGGGTGAACGTAAACTGAGGGAGTTTGTGATCACTACACCTGCCCTTCAAAAAATGCTCAAGTAATTCCTGCAAGATGAAATGGAAGGACACTAGGCAGTAGGTCAAAACCATACGGAGAAACAAAGATCTCAGTAAAGGTAAATACCAGGGCAATTATGAAAGGTAGTATTACTACCTATATAACTTTGGTTTGTAACTCCAAATCTTGTTTCCATATAATTTAAGAGGTTAATGCACTTAAAAGAATTATTAGTTTATATTTTGGGGTTCACAGTGTATAATGATGTAATTTTATAACAACCAAAAGGGGTGGGGATAGACCTATAAAGGAGCAGAGATTTTATATGTTATTAAGATGGTATAAATTCAAATTAGAAGGGCGCCTGGGTGGCTCAGTCAGTTAAGCATTCCACTTTAGCTCAGGTCATGATCTCACAGCTCGTAAGTTTGAAACCCATGTCGGGTTCTGTGCTGACAGCTCGGAGTCTGGAGTCTGCTTCAGATTCTGTGTCTCCCTCTCACTCTGCTCCCCCTCCCCACTCATGCTTGCTTGCTCTCTCTCTCTCTCTCTCTCTCTCTCTCTCTCCCTCTCTTTCTCTCAAAAATAAATAAAAACATTTTTTAAAAATTTAAATTCAAATTAGAGTGTTATAACTTCACGATGTTAAATGTAATCCCTATGGTAACCACACACACACAAAAATAGTTACAGAATATACACAAAAGGAAATGTGAAAAGCATTTAAACATTTCACTACAAAAATTCAACTATATTCAAAAGAAGACAATAATCTAGGAAGTGAGGGACCAAAAAAATGCTATAAGGCATATAGAAAACAAACAGCTCAATGCTTAAGTCCCTCCTTAGTAATTATTTCAAATGTAAATGTGTTAAATTCTCCAGTCCAAAGATGGAGATTGGGGCTCCTGGATGACTCAGTAAATTAAGCCTCCAATTTCAACTCAGATCATAATCTCATGGTTCATGGGTTTGAACCCCGCATCAGGCTCTCTGCTGTCAGCACAGAGTCCACTTTGGTTCCTCTGTCCCCCTTGCTCTCTGCCCCTCCCTCGTTCATGCTGTCTCACACTCTCTCTCTCTCTCAAAAATATAAAATATTAAAGAAAAAAGACTGAGATTGGCAGAATAGATAAAACCACATAATCAACTAAGTATATGCTACCTACAAAAGACTCACTTTACATCCAAAAACACAAACAGACTGAAAGTGAAAGAATGGAAAAAGATATTCCATGCAAATAGTAACTAAAAGAGAACAGAGTTGGTTATACTAATATCAGACATACTAGACTTGAAATATATAAATGTCAGGGGCACTGGTGTGGCTCAGTTAGTTAAGCATTCAACTCTTGATTTAAGCTCAGGACATGATCTCACAGTTTGTGAGTTTGAGCCCTACATCAGGCTCCGCACTGACAGTGTGGAGCCTGCCTGGAATTCACTCTCTCTCACTCTCTCTCTGCCCAACTCCTGCTCAGGAGCTCACTCTTGCATCCTCTCTCTCTTAAAATAAATAAACTTTAAAAAAATATATATATGAAAGTTACAAGAAACAAAGAACATTATATATTGATGAAACATTCAATATAGCAAAAAGATATAACAATTATAAACATTTACACACTTAATGACAGACCATCAAAATGTGCAAAGGAAGCAAACAAACAATTGAGACTACATCAGAACATAAAGCTTCTATAGAGCAAAGTAAACTATCAAAACTAAAAGACAACTTACTGAATGGCTGAAGCTATTTGTAAATGATATATCCGATCGAGTTAGTATCCAAAATATATAAGAACTTATACAACTCATCAAAAGCACAAATGACCCAATAAAAAAATGGGCAAAAGACACGAACAGACATTTCTCCAAAGACATGCAGACGGCCAACAGACACATGAAAAGAAGCTCAGTATCACTCATCATCAGAGAAATTTACATCAAAAACACAATGACAGATTACCTCACATATGTCAGGAAGGCTAAAATCAAAAACACAAGACACAGTAAGTGTTGGCAAGGAAGTGGAGACAAAGAAACCCTTGTGCACTGCTGGTGGGAATGCAAACTGGAGCAGCCACTGTGGGAAACAGTATGGTCGTTCCTCCAAAAATTAAAAATAGAATGAGCACATGATCCAGCAATTCCACTACTGGATATTTACCCAAAGAATACAAAAATACTAATTCAACAAGACATGTGCACCCCTATGTTTACTCCAGCGTTACTTACAAAAACCAAGTTATGGAAGCAGCCCAAGCATGCACAGATAGATGAGTGGATAAAGAAGAAGTGGTAAATATACACAATGGAATACTACTCAGCCAAAAAAAAAAAAGAAAGAAAGAAAGAAATCTTGCCATTTGCAACACAGACAGATCTAGAGAGTATAATGCTAAGAGAAAGAAGTCAGAGAAAAACAAATTCCATAGGATTTCACTCATGGGTAATTTAAGAAACCAAACAAAGAAATAAAAGAGACAAACCAAAAAAGAGACTCATAACTACAGAGAACGAATTGATGGTTACCAGGGGGGAGGTGCGTGGGGGGACGGGTGAAATAGGTGAAGGGGACTAAGAGCACACTTACCACGATGAGCGCTGAGTAATATACGGAACTGGTGAATCATTATATTGTACACCTGAAACTAACATAACACTGTGTGTTAACCATACTGGACTTAAAAAAATAATACTGGTAATTTTAAACCACAAACACGCACACATATACACACATACGATACAGTATACATATGAAAAAAAAACTGACAGAATTGAAGAGAGAGATACAGCTCCACAAAAATAGTTGGAGACTTTAATACCCCACTCACAGAGACGCACAGGCAGAACAACCACAAGTGAGAAAACCAAATCTAAACAACACGGGGAACCAACTAGATCTGACAGACATAAAGCACTTGCTCCAACAACAGCACACACGATCTTCTCAAGGGCGCACAGGTCTTGTTCCAGGACAGATAAATGCTAGGTCATAAATTAAGTCTCAGTAGACTTAAAAGGGTAGCTTTCATACAAAATATCTGCTCTGAACACAACCAGATAAGTTAGAAATTATTCAGCAGTTCCACTCATACACCCACAAGGATTGAAAGCAAGGTTTCAAAGGGATGTTTGTACAGCCCATGCTCGTAGCAGCCTTATTCACCATAGTCACAAGGTGACATTGGAAGTAACCCCAATGTCCATCAACAGAACAACGCGTAAAGAAAACGTGGCAGGCGTGCCCGGGTGGCTCAGTTGGCGAAGCATCGGACTTCGGCTCAGGTCATGATCTCACGGTTTGTGGGTTCGAGCCCCGCGTTGGGCTCTGTGCTGACAGCTCAGGGCCTGGAGCCTGCTTGAGTTCTGTGTCTCCCTCTCTCTCTCTCTGCTTCTCCCCCACTCACGCTCTGTCTCTATCAAGAATGAATAAATGTTTAAAAAAAAAAAAAAAACCAAGAGGAAAATGTGGTATATACATACAATGGCATATCATTCAGTCTTAAAAAGGAAAGAAATTTTAGGGGCGCCTGGGTGGCTCAGTCAGTTAAGCGCCCAATCTCAGCTCAGGTCATGATCTCATGGTTCATGAGTTCAAGCCCCCCATGGGGCTCCATGATAATGGTGCAGAGCCTGCTTGGGATTCTCTCTCTCTTTCTCTCTCTCTCTCTCTCTGCCCTTGCCCTGCTTGTGCTCACTCTCTGCCAAAACAAATAATAAACTTAAAAAAAAAAAAAAGGAAGGAAATTCTGACAAATGATACAACATGGATGAACCATGAGGACATAATACTAAGTGAAATAATTATTGCCAGTCGCAAAAATATAAATACTAATACCGTATGATTCAACTTACATGAGGCATCTATACAATCAAACCATAAAGACATCTGGGTATAATATATAATGGTTGCCAAGGGCTGGGGACAGGGGGTTACAGCGGGTTAGTGCTTAATGGGTCACAGCGTCAGCTCCGTAAGACCAAGAGGTTCTGGGGATGGAAGGGTGGTGGCTGAACAGTGTGAATGTACCGAATACTGCTGAACAGCACACTTTAACACGGCTGGGACGGAACACTCTGATATGTGACTTGTATCACAATGTAAAAAAAATACACACAAGTGGTGGTGAGGAAGTGCAGAAGCTGGATCCTCCTACATTGCCGGTGGGAACGTAAAATGGTGTGGTCTCTGGGAGATGGTCCGCAGTTCCCCACGAGGTGAAGCAGAGTCACCACATATCCAAGCAATGTCAGGTGTAGGTATTCGCCCACGGGAAATAAAAACGTAAGTCTACACAAACACAGGGACACACATGTTCGGAGCAGCACTACCCATCACAGCCAAGAGGTAGAAACCACCCAAACGGGCGTAAGCTAGTGAGTAAATGCAACGTGGTCTCCACGTGCAAGGGCATCTAATCCACCACTAATAAGGAATGAAGTCCTGCTAATGTGCACAAAGCCTGAAACGCTATGCTGAGTGGAAAAAGCCAACACAGAAGGCCAAATAGTGTATGATTCCTTTTATATGAAATGTCAAGAAAAGGCAAATCTGTAGTGACAGAGCGTAGTACATTCTCCCTAGTCCTGGGAATCTGGGGGGACGTGGGGTACAGTGTTCCTTTCCGGGGTGATGAAAATACTCTGAAATGGGCTGTCGCGATGATCGCCATGACTCTGTGACTACATAAAAAGCAACTGGATTTCATACTTGGAATGAACTGCATGGGATGTCAATCATATTCCGATAAAACTGTTTGTTTTTTTAAACAGGCTAGTTGCCTTGCTGTGGTGTCAATTCATTCTTCGCGTGGACAAAAGGTGGTAACACAGGAATCATACAGTATGAACCGCTGGGCTATCTTCCTGGCTCAGCCATCGGGCAGAATGTATCTGCCTGGGTCATAATTGAAACTTTCTGATCCTCAATTTGTGCACCTTCTTTATATGGGTAGTAATACCTTCCTAGCAATGCGTGACACATAGTAAGCTCATTTATTACGGCACCTGTTATTAGCAGTACTTTTAATAATTGTGCGTAGGTAACAACATAATCGTATGGTGAAAAAAAAAAAAGCTCTTACTATAGGAAGATAGATGCATTACCTCACAAGTATCAAAACGATCTCTATCCGTGGCCGCCATATCGCTAACTCAATAAACACTATGGTTCATTGGTGTTAATTCAATTTTTTAAGAGCATGCCCCAGTGGCAAGCATTGGCTTTTGGTTGACTTTTATAGTACCCGTGTCTTGTTTGGCCTACACAGGTTAGTTTTTAAAACGCGAGTTCATGTACAATATTTAAGAATAGAGAGATGTTGCTCAAAAATGCAGATTTCTAGATTCTCTCGGAAAATAGGTGGGTTTGCTAACACTGGGCCACGTTCCTTCATGGACCCTATCGCTGGGACCTAGGAAGTCTCTGTCCAAACTGCATTACTCCTCTGCCACCTGCCTGGCCTCAAAGGGCATAAGCATTTGCAACATCTGGGCTGTCACAAACCGGAGGTACAGAGATAAAATGACCATAGCTATCAATCTTCCAGCGCTCACAGATTAGCATGTTCTTATGAAAAAGGCCATACTAAATAGCGAGGGTCACTTATTATCAGCCAGACCCATTTTACAGAAAGGGAAACAGTAAGGCTCAAAGAAGTGACATGATTTACCTAGGGCAAACCAGACCAGCCAGACTGACACATGTCTAAGTTACTATGAAAGTATCTGAACACTTTCTTCTAAATATCTCTAAGAATTTAACGTAACAGTTAAAGATAATGGTGAATCAGGGAAGTAAAGTTCATGACCACCATGCTTTGATTAACTACGAAATAATAAAGAGGTTAAATAGACAAATACCACGTTCAACTTCTTTGTATGAAAGGAGGAAAGGAGGCTCATTAACAACATGATACAGAGGCTCATTAATAAAATGATACAGAATGAAGCACGAGCTTTATTTCTTACCAACCAATAGCTTATCAACCAGACATCTATCATTTATCCTGATATACGGAGCTTCTTTGGAAAATTACCAGACTTGGAGCGCCTGGGTGGCTCAGTTAGTTGAGTGTCTGACTTCAGCTCAGGTCATGATCTCATGGTTCATGGGTTCGAGCCCCTCATTGGGCTTTGACAGCTCAGAGCCTGGAGCCTGCTTGGGATTCTGTGTCTCCCTCTCTCTCTGCCCCTCCCCTGCTTGTGCGCTCTCTCTCTCTCTCCCTCTCTCTCAAAAAGTAAATAAACATTAAAAAGAAATTTAAAAAAGAAAAAGCAAATGACCAGACTCGATTTTCACAGAAAACACAGTAATTAAAGGGCCCCAAGGTGAGAGGAAGGAAGACTGAGGATCATTTCTAGGAATCACGCCAGGTTCCTGTGTGCTTAATCTGTCCTTGGACTCACCTGGCCCCATTAATCAAAGCAACTGGTTTTC
Organism: Crocuta crocuta; assembly: GCF_008692635.1. Lineage (NCBI taxonomy): Eukaryota > Metazoa > Chordata > Mammalia > Carnivora > Hyaenidae > Crocuta > Crocuta crocuta. The sequence goes on along the minus strand of NW_027532842.1, from coordinate 5,728,685 downwards.
TGGGAAAATAACATGTTTTCATGATCTGAAAAACAGATATTAAAGGGAAACTATGATGTCATGGGGGAAAGAAAGCAAAGACTACAATAAATTTAGCTGTATTTTCTCACCTTCTGTGGTGTTACATGAAAAGTCAGAGACCAAGGTCCCCGTTGCCCTCTGTAATCATACCTGGTTAAACAGGTTAAACTAATAGGTGTGTTTACAAAATGACATGAAGGAACTTCAGTATTGACACCGATACTAGATCTGTTTGCATTTAAGTTCAACACGACTTGCCCAGATACTCTTTTTAAAGTTGAGTTATTCAAAAAACGATGCAAGTAAACTTTTCCATTATACACAGAAGCTTCTATTTTTTGTAAGTTTATTTATTTATGGGGGCAGGAAGGGGCAGAGAGAGAGGAAGACAGAATGAATCCCAAGCAGGATGCGCACTGTCAACACAGAGCCTGATGTAGAGCTCAAACCCACAAACCTCGAGATCACGACCTGAGTCAAAGTCAAGAGATCACGACCTGAGTCAAAGTCAAGAGTCGAACGCTCAACCAACTGAGCCACCCAGGTGCCCCTGGAAGCTTCTATTTCTTAAGAAACAAAACGCAAAGGTAAATATAAAGTTCAGGAAATTTATATCTGGCCTCTATCTTTACATCAGGCTTAAGAAAAAAGCACATCAGGGGCTTAACAAACCCAGACCCCCTGTACCCACTTCAGGGTCCGGCGCACAGGTGACACACAAGAAATATCAGGTTTTCAACTGAAAGGGACTCTGTAACCATGGAATGGACCATACTTTTCCTGCAAAGCACTTCTAATATGATTTTTCAAATTTAAGTTGTGGCATGTGAAACTAAGATCATCTTGAAGGCTGAACTTAACTCATATTTCCTAGAAATCAGTCTTAGCCATTGGGACTTCTGACTTTTCCTTCTGTAGGAAAATAAAGGCTACTTAAGTCCACCTTTCTCTAATTTATTATTATATCCTCAGGGACTAGCACCATGGCTGGAATAGAGGAATCACCCCATAAATGTTTTAGAATAAACTAGTAATCTAGCTTTTATATCAACAATCCATTTCTCTGCTCTGGATCTAATTAAAGTAATGATTAAATAGGTACTTAGTAAACAAGGAGTTAGTTAACGCATAAACACTTCTCAACAAGAAGCAATCCAAACAAACTTGGAATAAATCCTTTTCTTCCAGGTCTGCCTCTGATTTCGAGATCAAGCTTGGTTTTCTTTAGACTTATTAATTCTCGAACAATGGTGTGATGATATGGCCCTCTGGTACTTACAGTTGCAATAGACCATGTAAACTCTGCTCTCTCCTTGAATGGTGGTCAGAGTTACCTTACATTGGCAATACAGACTTTGTCTCCTTATTTTTGCCCGACTTTATGCCTTTAAATATTCTGCTGTCTAATGCTCGTTTCCCTTACATTACCAGAAAAAAAAAAAAGAACAAAAACAAATAACAACCACTACCAATATCACTACAACCCTTCATTTCAGGAGTAACAGCATCAATCAACAAGAGGAGACATCTACAGCATCCTCACCCTACAACCACAGAATGTATGTTCTGTTCAAGAGTGGCTGGGGGCACCTGGGTGACTCAGCTGGTTAAGCGTCCGACTTCGGCTCAGGTCATGATCTCACAGTTCGTGCGTGGGTTTGAGCCCCGCGTCAGGCTCTGTGCTGACAGCTTAGAACCTGGAGCCTGCTTTGGATTCTGTGTCTCCCTCTCTCTACACCCCACCCCGCTGTGCTCTCTCAAAAATAAACATTAAAAAAAAAAAAAAAAAGAGTGACTGAACATGTATGAAGGCAGACAATATTCTGGGCAGTAAAACAATCCTGAGAGCAATTTGAAAAACCAAAATCATATAGAATGTATTCTCTAATCAAAATGGAATAAAGCACAAATCAGTAACAGAAAGATAACAGGAAAATCTCCAAACATTTGGAAAGTAAACAACACACCTGTAAATAGCCCACAGGTCAAAGAGGAAGTCAAAGGGAAATTTTTAAAAATACATTTAATTGAACAAAAATGAAAATGAAGAGATCATTGTAGGACACACCTAAAGCAGTGCTCTGAGGGAAATTTATAGCATGAAATGAATACATTTAAAAAAAAAGAAGAAACTTCTAAAATCAGTAATCTAAACTCCCATCTCAAGAACCTAGAAAAGAAGCAAGTGAAGCCCAAAGGAAGCAGAAGAAAGAAAACAGCAAAGGTAAGTCAGGTAAAAAGAAATTTAAAATAGAAAAACAGAAAAAGCAATTAAATCAAGAGATGGTTCTTTTAGAATATTAGTAAAATTCACAAACCTCTAACAAGACTGAAAAAAGAAGACACAATATAACAACATTAGTAATGAAACAAGATATCACTATAGACACCCTCCCTCCAGACATCAAAAGGACAATAAGGGAGTATTATGAACAACTCTGTACCCATAAATGTCGCAATTTAGACAAAATGGACCATTTGCTCAAAAAATACAAACCAAAATTCACATAATATGAAATAAGTAACTTCACCAGCCCCTACCCATTGAGGAAACTGAATTTGCAATTTCAAAATTACAAAAAAAAAAAAAAAAAAATCTCAGGCTCAGAGTCTCACTGACTCTACTAAATGTTTAAAAAGGAATTAACACCAATTCTACATGATTTTTTCCAGGAAATAGAAGAGGAGGAAATATATCTCTACTCTTAGTTTCATGAAACCAAAACCAGATAAAGATAGTGCTCCTCCACACACAAAAACACAACTACAGACCAATATCCCTCATGAATACAGACACAAGGATTATTAACAAAACAGAACTCAGCAATATATAAAAATATATAAAAATAATTATGCACATGAACAAGTGGGGCTTTTATGCATTTGGGTTTATTCCAGGAATCCAGGAGTTTTTCAATATTTGAAAATTAATCAACATAATTCACATTAGCAGACTTTTTAAAAAGTCACATGATCACATCAACTGGCACAGAAAAAGCATATGGTAAAATTCAATACCCATTATCATTTTTAAAAATCCCAAAAAACAGGAATAGAGAGGAACTTCTTCAACCTGATAAAGAGCATCAAACAGAAACCTACAGCCAACAGTGAAAGACAGAATGCTTTTCTCCTGGGATCAGAAACAAGAGGCAAGTGCTCCAACCATTCTCTTATTCAACACAGTACTAGAAGTTCTACCCAGCGCAATAAGGTGAAAAGGAAATAAATGGCATGTACATGGACTGGAAATGCAGAAATTAAACCACCCCTGTTTGCAGATGATGTAACTGTCTTCACAGACATATTCCCAACAATTCCTTGGGATTCCAAGGAATCTACAAAAAATTCCTAGAACTAATGAATGAGTTCTTCAAAGTTGCAGGATACCATACACCAGAGGTTGCAGGATAAACATCCCAACATACCAAACCTATATACCAACAATGAACACATTGACATCAAAAGAAAAAAATACAATACCACAATATACCTTGATGATACGTATTAGGCTAAGTGAAATAAGTCAGAGAAAGACAAACATGATTTCACTCATATGTGACATCTAACAACAAAATAAACAAAACAAAAACAAACACATAGAAACAGAGAATAGTTTGGTGGGTACCACAAGGGAAGGGGGTTGAGGTGTGCAAAATGGGCCAAGGAGGTCAAATGTATGGTGATGGATGGTAACTAGACTTTAAGCAGTGATCACTTCAAACTATAACATTGTATACTTGAAACGTATGGAATATTATACACTAATTTTATCTCAATAAAAAACACAACACTATTTACAATCACTCAAAAAATGAAATACTTAGGTATAAACCTAAATCATGAATAGGAATTACAGGCTGAAGACTAGATATGAGGATGAAATTAATGGAAAGACACACTGTGTTTATTGATCAGAAGACTCAACACTAAAGACGCTGATTCTCCCAAAATTCCAGCAAGATTTTTCTGTAGATATGAGATTACTCTAAAATTTATATAGAAAGGGAAAAGAGCTAGGAGTGCTGAAACAATTTTGAAAAAGAATAAAGTGAGAAGAATCAGTCCATCCAATTTCAAATCTCATAGCTATCTATACAAATCAAGACTGATATCGGCTGAGATACAGACATACAGCTCAGCGGACAGAAATGAGAACTCAGAGAAGGACCAACATAAATATGCCCAATGATTTTTGATACAGCTGCAAAGCAAGTAAATGGAAGAGAAGTAGTCTTTTCAACAAAAAAGTGCCGGAGTGATTAGACATCCACAGACGGGAAGAAAAAATAGAAAAGAAACAAAACAAAAAAACACCAACATCATGACCTAAATCTCATACCCTATACAAAAACTCAAAAGGATCATAAACTTAAATTTAATATGTAAAACCATAAAACTTTAAAAAAAAAAAGAGAGAGAAGAAAATCTTCAAGATCTAGGGCCAGGCAAAGAGTTGTTATTCTTAGACTTGACAGGAAAAGCATGATCCATAAAAGGGAAAACAAATCAAGAAATTGGACCTCATCAAAAAAACAACCAAAAAACTTTTGTTCTGCAAAGGACCTGTTCTAAACCTAAAAGGACAAACAAGTCAGGGAACATATGTGTAAGCCACAGTCTAAAGGAAGACTGGTATCTTCAGAGAATTACACTGAGAAAAGCAAACCCAAATATACTCCGTCCCAATTTTATAACATTTTTTAAATGACAGAATTATATGGAGGATAAACCAGTGGCTGCTAGAGGTAAAGGCGGAGTGCGGGACAGGAGGGAAGCGGGTGTGGCCACGGGAGGACCTGAGGGAATGTCTGTATCTTGACTGTGTCAATATCAATATCCTCGTCGTGAAGCTGCTCGGCAGTATGTAAATATCACTGTACTACATCGTGCCTGTGATTCTACAATTACCTCAAAATGGAAAGTTCCATTGAAAACGTTAATAAACAGGAATTCAAAACTTCACGAATGCAATCATGTAGTGCCTCAACTCTCAGATCCCCGCTCTCTTCTTCACCAAACGCGTGCCTCTTCTGTGTCAGACGTTCACTTTCAGGAACGTCTCCAGCTAACAAAAACAGTCTATACGCCGCCGTCTTCCACACAACAAACCACCAGGATTTCGGGCTGCCCTTTTCTCGAATGTTCCCTGATGGATGTAGACAGGTTCAGCAGGAGAGCCGAGGGCCGATCCCACGGGTCTGTGTGAAGTCCAGGAGAGCCCACCCAGGCGTGCACCGGCAGGCAGGTGTGGCCGCCCGCCGGGTGGGCCGCGGGGGATGCTCGGCCCTCCCTAAACCACTTCCTTTGAAACCATTCACCTAAGCCTTGTAGCATTTCCACTGTTACCTGCATGCCGCTGTGGAGGAAGGAAGGTGCACCGGGGCCAGAAGCCCACACACATCAGACCCCTCGGTGAGAGCCAGCCTTCCCGACACCGGTCCGCCAGGTGGAAGGTGCAGATGCTATCAGATCTGCCCTGAGGGTTCAGAGGAGAGGGTCACTAACATCCTGCTTCAACCTCTGGCCAAATGGCGGCGCTGAAAACACGAGGCGGCCGATGCGCAATGCTTCCCAAGTGCGGCTGCACGCAGGTGACACAAGAAGCACTTCCCTGGGGCTCTGAAGCCATCCCGATCTCCGGGTGAGCAGTTAGTGAGCGGGCGGTCCTGACAACAAATCCGGATTTCTCGCTCCTCTGAGGGGACAGCTACTGGATGCTCCCGACGGGGAAACAGCCTCCCAACTAAAAACCCACGCGGAGTGTGTTCCAAAGCTAACTGTGTCCGAATCCTGCAGTGATGAGTTTAGACAAGGAGAGAAAGATCCATAACCAGGCATGTGTAATAACCGGTCCCCGCGTGACCCAGTTTTCTTTGTATCCTTTTAGTTTATTTGAGAGAGCGAGCACGTGCATGTGTGCTCCCATGCAGGGGAGGAGCTGAGCGAGGGAGAGAGAATCCCAAGCAGGCACTGCGCTCAGAGGGGAGCCCGATGACCGGAGCGGACATCTGGAGTCCGACACTTACCTGACGGAGCCCCCAGGTTCTCTCTAAATAATCGCATAAACAACAACAACAACAACAAAAAAAAAACCCAAAAACACCACTCTTCTGTTTGGAAGGAAACAGTATTAAAAACACATCCTCTCAAGAGTCTTGCAGGTTTTTTATATCTTCTCTCACTACCGACTAAAGTGTTTTCCAGGTCTTTCCAGGTCTTTCCAGGTGATCTGGAAGTACACACAGAGAAGGTGGCTGTCCCAGTTCAGCCTGACAAGGGGCTGGGAACCGTCCTGCCGACCCAGGTCCCCTTTCACAAGGTTCTTTACCCCAGACTGATCTGCACAGATACGCACTATCTTGGTCTCAGAGGAAAAAGTGTTCCAAGTGACACAAAGCATTCTTAAAACTCTGCACCGCGTACAGGGTGAGCCCTGGCCTCCACAGAGACAGCTTTCCAGGAAAGCCTAGAAAACAGTACAGGCCTGCAGACAGTAGGCCACTTCCTTCTTCCCTTACAGATGCTCCACCCCAGAGGGAAGGAAAAACGAAGAGCTTGCTAGTGTCTGCCCATAAAAATGAAAAAAGGGTATTAAGCTCCTACAGCACGAAAAACGCAATCATCTACTTGAACAATTCCAATTCAGTAGTCCAGCATGCCCTGAAATTTAATAAACCACCCTGCCTTAGAATAATGGTCGCATGGGGTTTGATTTAATTAATCTCAGCAGGCTTGAACACAGCCCCCAGGAAGTCAATGTGATAAACTCCCTTCCGATGTGCTAGAATGAAACTGTGAGTTAGCCACGCTATCAGTCCGACGTAGATTTAGGTAGTGGTGGGAATTTTATTTATAAGCTTTGACCTATCCACCTTACCATGAGCACTGACCTTGTAAAGCTAGATTGTTCTTGCTTCTGGGTACCACCTGAAGGCTTCCGGGTCAGCATCCATTCAGGGTGAGCACCACGGATGAGGGGTCAGATCAGAAATAGAGATTAGGAGGGGAACCTGGGCTCAGTTGAGCGTCCAAGTCTTGACTTGGGTTCAGGTCATGATCTCACAGTTCACGGGTTTGAGACCCATGTTGGGCTCTGCGCTAACAGCACGAGGCCTGCTTGGGATTCTCAGGAGGGAAGGGGGAAGGGAAGGGNGGGAAGGGAGATCAATCGATCAGGAAAAGCAGGAAGAGTTCTTGCTTCCTCCTATGAGGGGATTCTGCTCTGTTAGAAGGCAGGCAGACAGCATTCTCTGAGCCCTGGGTATTTTACCTCATTTTGAGTGGAGTTAAGAGAAGCACGGCTGATCTTCCTTGCGGAAACCCAGAGAGCAGAAGCAAGCACGCATACCCTCTCCCTCTTCCTGAGCCCCACTGCCCTGGATGAAGATTCTAGCTCAGAAAGAAAATCCCAGAGGAAGGTGACCTTCATCATTCTCCTCCCATCCAAGAGTGAGATCCAATGAGGAAAGGAGAGACCCAGGGGGAAGGAGGCGAAGCCCCGCCCATATTACAACTGACAGCTGTTGTGGGTGTACGTACACTCAGCCCAGTGCCTCACCGTGGCCTCAACTGCATCTACGTGTATGCGTGAATGGTCCCTATGTCACGGAGCAGAACATCGTCATGATCCACAAGCCAGGCAGACGCACAGACCCTTGGCCAGGTGCACGGCATTTCAAAAGCTGGGTCTGGGGACCCTGTCGGCCTCCACACGGCTCAACAATGAACACGGCTGTCTATACCGATGCCGGCTGGTATGACCTAACCCAGTCAGCCGATTCCACAGGCTGCAGGTTTATACATCACTCTTCTTGCCCGCGCCTTGCCATGACCTATGGCTGGTCGCGAAAAAGGCCAAGAGTCTAAGACTGGAACTTTATGTAATTAGAAGCTCACTGCATGTCACATGGGCACATGAGAGACATCATTGTGGTTCCATCATGCACGGCCCCTACACACACACACACACACACACACACACACACACACACACACACACACACATGCACATGCACACCATGGATCGTGGCCAGGGACTAGAGCTGGCCCATATGGTAACATACTGGAGCCTTCTCTAGAAAGCATAGGATGTGACAGTTCTGGAAGAGTGGCCTGAGGACACAGAGAGAGTCGAAATGGATTTGGTGAAACAAGTAGGATCTTTGGTAAGATGAGCCAAGCAACCGCTGGGGAGTTTAGGTTTGTTTTAGAAAAGTCAAAGGTAGCAAAGAGGAGAAAAGAGGGCCCACGGATTTTAAAAACATGCCATTTTAAAGAATATTCTGCCTACTTTTCCTGATGTATTTTGGAGTGTTACCCTACACTGTCTGAAACCTAAATGTACTTCTGACTGTCCTCCTTTTAAATACATAATTCTTTTGACTATAACTAAAGCTGGCGATATTAATATATCCCCACCTTCTTTACTGTTTTCAATGAGGGCTTGGGGGATGTTATTTCAGAACGATCCATGAAACATTTAAGCAAGGGTGAGTCCTTTGAAGGCCTGTATTTCTAAAGCCTATTCAGTCCGTGGGCCACTGGAGTAATAATGTTAAGACCACACAATGGAGACTAGTCTTTACCATAATACTGAGCTACTTGTGTGCTGGCCATACAAAAGTCTCCCCGGTGGTAGATTTTCACTTAGTAATCAGGCAGCAGAACAATTATAGTGAATCAATTATTTCCATCTGCAACACACGCTTCAATGTCCCAGGGCCGATTTACCAGTAAATACTGATTACTTGCATGTCCTGCTCAGAAAACAAAACCAAACCCACAATCTCACTCCTCCGTAGAAACAGAACAAATATCTACACTCGAGATTAGGAATTCACCCACTTCTCCTTTCTTTATTTAGTGTGGCCATCCTACTGGGAGTGATTCTGGACTAAAAGATATTGCAGGGGTGCCCGGGTGGCTCAGTCAGTTAAGCAACCGACTTCAGCTAAGGTCATGGTCTCACGGTTGGTAGGTTCGAGCCCCGCTTGGGGCTCTGTGCTGACAGCTCAGAGCCTGGAACCTGCTTCAGATTCTGTGTCTCCCCCTCTCTCTGCCCCACCCCCACTCACACTCTGTCTCTCTCTGTCTCTCAAAAAATGACTAAACATTAAAAAATTTTTAAAAAAAAAAAAGGTATTACAAACCCACAAACTTGAGCCACATCACAGATTTCATTTGGAGGGTACTAACTGTGGACCGCTTACTCAACCTCCAGGTCTCCAGCAAACTACATTTCAATAACTTGTCGGGATATATTAGAATAATTGTTGCATGGGGTTTGGCTTAATTAATCTCAGCAGGGCTCAAGGAAGGCCCATGAAGTCAACATGAAAAATGTCCTTCAGATGTTCTATTATTGAAAGCTGAGGCGCTATGTGGCCAAAAAAGACAGGCAGAGAGAAGGCTGCAGCTATAAATCAAAACCGAAATACTTTACACACCCTGATAGAGAGAGAAAGACATGTTTGTCCCGCCACAGTAGGAAAAGAAGGAACAGACACACTTGCTAGCTTGGGGGGGTTTGGTGCAAAGCAGATGTTCATCAATAGTTGTAGAATTAATAAAACAACCAATGAAGGTTGAATTAATATGTGTGATAAGACAGGGAATACAAGCAATTATACAACCTTTCAAGCAAGGGTTAGAAACACATCATTTGTAACATAATGGCATTTGGATCCTAGAAAACAGATCAGGAGCCCAAAAGAGACCAAGTCTGCAGACTGACTGCAGCTTTGAAAACTGGCATTTGGGTACAAATGATATATTAGAGCGGATACAGAATAAACTGGGTTCAGATCCCAACCCAGTGGCTTGCCACCTTGGGAAGGCATCACCTCGGTGTGTTTCAGTCGCTGTATCTGAAAAACATAGACAGTAATGGTGCCCGACCCTTAAGTAATTCCCATCCGTGTTGTAAAGCATCCCTACTTCATGATCGTAGAATCTGGATGGATTCCAAAAATTCAACTTTTTCCAGACAGAGATGGGAAAATGGTGCCCGGTGCTGGGAAGGCTGGGCGGGGGGGGGCGTGCTGTGTTTACAGCATGACCCCTGTATCCTTACAAAGAGGGGGGTTTAGAGAATTCGATGTGGAGATCCGCAGCACTGGGCTGTCACCTCTCAACTCTCAGAACAAAAGACAGGACCGCCAAGAGATCGCCAAACCAACACGCGTTCAACAACAAACGAGTATGCATCATCCAACAACTCCAACCACTCCCCTTCTCCCCTGCCATGAAACGTCGGAGCCTCGATCAGCGGGTGTATACCAAGCACGCCCCACGCGCAGACACTCTGCTAAGCAAGAATGGACCCACTTTATCCTCACAGCAGCCCGCCAACCGTGGCTCCCACATGTCACTGCACATGGGAAGCTTCTAAGAATTCCAATGCCTAGATCACACCCAAGACCAATCACAATAGTCGGGGGTGGGAGGAGGCATGACTTTTTTAAAAGGCCCCTGGGTAATTCCAAGGTGCAGCAAGGTTTGAAATGCTCACCTAAGGGCCGGGTACTGCTACTGCCTACATTTGTCAGATAAGGCAACTGAGGCACCGACATTTTAATGTCTTCCCAAAGTCACACAGCAGGCAAGCAGCAGAGGTGGGATCTCAACTCCGTTTATCTGACTATTGCCAAACACTAAGAAATCATGTCAGGTAGAGAGGTATTAAAGAAATAATATAAATGACTAGTGTGCAATGAAATGAAGTGGGGGGGAGGGGCGAAGAAATTGCAAGCACGTACACACACTGGGCAAAGAAATACAGGATATGAGGATGGCTGTCGACTTGACGAAAACCCTATGCGGTCCGGCCAGGCCCAGAGCTACCTTCTTCTGAAACAACTATCGTGGAGCCGTGAAAATTCACAACTTAGGACCTCTAGAAAGCACGTGTTCTAGAACAATCGTTCTCAAACTCTGGCCTTCTCAGTAGGTCCGACTGAGAGCCCTAGAATCTGCTCTTCTAACAAATCCCCAAGTGAGGCAGAATCCCTGTTTATTTTTTTTTTAATATTTTTATTTATTTCTAGGAGAGAGAGAGACAGCGTGAGCAGGGGAGGGTCAGAGAGAGAGGGAGATACAGACTCTGAAATAGGCTCCAGGCTCTGAGCTGGCAGTCAGCACAGAGCCCGACGCAGGACCCGAACCCACGAACCGCGAGATCAAGACCTAAGCGAAAGTCGGACGCTTAACCAACAAAGCCACCCAGGCGCCCCCATAATCCCTGTTTAGATGCACCATCACAGTCACAACTGAGCAGCTGGGGGCCACGGCCAAGCAGAGGGTTTGAGAGTTCCCAGGGCCGCTGAGCTGAGCTGAGGTCTGTGGCCCCACATCCGCTTATTCGATCTGGCTGAATCTATCTTAATGCCTCCTTCTGTCAGGTCCATCCCCAGCTGTTCACCCCATTCACCCCAGGCTGTAGTGAACTCCTCCTCCAGGAAGCCTCCCTGGATCCTAGACCTCTCATGCGCTCCCTGAAAACTCTGCACATAAAGTGGTCACGACACCTGCTATGAGTTTTAAGACCTTCCTTTCACCCATCTACCTCTCCCACTGGACAGGAGGGTGAGCGCCCTCGAGGACAGGGGCCGTTTCCCAGGACCCTTGCCATCTTCGGCATCCAGCCCAAGTCCTGGAACATAAAAGGTGCCCATAAGTGTGCACCTGTGAGCACACCATCCCACCAGGAAGGCTGGAAACGGAGCAAAGTTCTGAAGTAGAAGCTGGTTTTCTCGTAGCTACAGACGGTCCCAATGTCTACACCGGCGTGTGTCAAAGTACACAGGTAAGCTGTTCTTAGGACTGAGGGCTCATTCATTTCCCTATCGTAGGTGGTGGGTAAGGACTAGAGCCTGACCTCAGAAATCCGTTTAATGTGACCGAACTGTACTTTTAACACTCCAGTACGAGACGCCTCACCGCTTAGATCATACAGAACGATCATCTCTATGAAAGACTGTGATCAAAGTTCCGGTGCCAGGAACACGTCTCCNTTCTTTCTAAAACATCTGAATTTATACTTACGTGATTTTATGATCCCACGTATGCCATTACATATCTCAAAAACAAACATGTTTGAGGGTTTAGCTTTCATACCACACACACACACGCACACGCACGCACGCACGCACGCACACACAACCCCTGACAATTTCTATTCTAAATGAGTCTTTCCAAAGCCTCTTAGCTCAGGAAAGGAAGAGGAAAGAAGGTTCATTGTTTTCAGCAGCAAGCGGAGAGGTCAGCCCACCAAGCTGCAGGGCCAGGCACGGAGAGCCTTGGACCAGAGGTCAACTGATCTGCCATCTGAAGCCCGTGTTACTGTCCTGCTGCTGTCCCTGGACGCGTCACTTTATTCCTCTGGGTCCCAGTCTCCTCACCTGTGGAATGTAAGTTCCCTTCCTGCCACCGAAGGATAAAACTTTACCTCCAACGCTGCGTAACTGAGGAACTAGAAATGTTTGCCTCCAACCTTCAGGAAGGCGGAGACCAGCAAGACAATATTTGAACAAGGCTTTAAGGTTATATAATGAAATCGAAATAAACAAGACTCAAAATCACAGAGCTGTCAGCCACTCTAGAGGCCTGGCCAGCCAGGTGAAGTGAAACTGAACTCTCCACGCACAGGAGACGGTTGGCAACGGTCCCTTCTTTCTTCTAGCGTTCCTATGGCTAAGGGGCTAGGGTGTTCTCAGGAAGCAGGCTGAAAGCGAGCTTGAACCGACAGTCAGCCTGGGCAGTGTCCCCACTCTTTCGGAAGGACATTAGGCATCAGGTTTACCCCACACACTGCTCTGCAGGTAGAGAGATTAAGCCCTCACCTGTTATAAATTACAGACTAAATAAAAAGTGCACATAATAACCTCATTTCCAAAGCCAAATCCCAGCCCATGTCTGAGTTCAAAGGTTCCTGCCGCACAGAGGCTGGTGAGAAGGGCTGCACCACCACCTGGCCATGAGAAATTGGGCCTGTTACTTCTCTCTGCCTCTCTTGTCTCATCTGTAAAATGGGGATAGTAATAATATCTATATTCCAAGGATGAGAGGGGGATTTATGAGTTATTACTGCATGTAAATCCCTCAGAAGAGTGCCTGGCTCATGTTAAATGTTTGATAAGTGCTACCTAACATGCTCACTGATAGCAATGTTAACATAATTCCAGAACTACGCCTAGGATACCAGAGCAGATGGGAAGGTCCTGGGGAGATACAGCTGCTCCCTACCTCCACCTCCTGACCCTTTCAGGGGGTCTGAAAGAAAGAGGTCTGGGAGGTAACAGACGGCTGATTGGAAAAGAGGAAAAGGAACCTGCGGACGGTGATGGCGTAGAAAAATCACAACCAAAGGCACTGAAAGGAGGTGAGCTGTGAAAGCAACAGCAGGCCGTGCTGGGAAAGCACTTGTCAAGGCGAAGCAGGTAAAAGGCAAGAAAGCACCATGTGGGAGACACTCGTGATACCGAATCAAGACGCCCGCACATGCGTAGCACAAATAAAAAAGTGGAGAATCCAACTGGGTGGATGGAAGATGGCAAATGGGGGAGGGGGGCGGGGGAGGTAGATGAAAATCACAATATGGTATAAGAAACAGTCGCATAAAACTCTTAGGGTGTGGGGGTAGAGAACAAGGCTCAGGAGCACAAGATGTGCATAATTAACAGACGCCAGAACAATGGGGTGAGGAGGTTTGCAAACTGGGGGACCTGAAGAAAAAAGGTGCATTTGTTAAGAAAGGTGGAAAAATAAAATGGAGTGAGATTTCTGTGCCCGTTGGCAAAGGAGAGAGCAGAGAACAGGGAACACTTGAAGGGGGGGTTGTAGGGAAGAACACATCAGGCAACATCGAAAACGAGGTGAGGTGCAGAGAAAACCGGGGCGTGGGGCGTTGGTTTTGATTTTGGATAGCCTTGGCCATAAATGCTAAGTAACTTCAAATTGCCGTTCTATTATTCACACTATCATCCAATGCTGGGAAGCAATTAGCCCGGAGAGTTCTTGTTTGCTTTGGTTTGGTTTGCTTTTTCGCGCTTGGAGGGAGGGGAAATTTGCTCAGGCTCTGCAACTTTGCACAGTCTGAAA
>NW_027532842.1:5714147-5714357 GCF_008692635.1 Crocuta crocuta | reverse complement strand
TGTCAGCCACAAACGCAACCGCACCGACGCGAGCAACTGCCTCCGATTCAGAGATCGCCGACGCCGGGTCCCACCGGCCCTACTAGTGAAATGAGACCCAGCTGCGACCCACGGAGAACCCTGCCTTCAAAACCAAGTTCTCCGACCGCATCCCCGGCGGGGCCGCCGCTGCAGCAGCGCTGGGCAGGGGGCTCGCCGCACTGGTCACCG
>NW_027532842.1:5703457-5714110 GCF_008692635.1 Crocuta crocuta | reverse complement strand
CAACCTCCCCTCCCCCGCCCCCGGTCCCCTCGCCCCACCTCTGCCTGGGCGCGGAGTTCACTGTAGGCGAAGGCATCGTGGCCGCGGGCGTTCCGAGCCCGGGAAACCCTAGGTGAGGATGTTTAAACCTACTCTCTCCCCCAGGAACCAGGGCAAGACTTGGGTGAACCGTTCGGTGAACCCACTCGGAGCAATACCCCCTTTGTCCGTGCGGCTCACGGGCTGATCGTTAATTCGCAGGAAGACCACAGAGGCGAAGCCGACCCTCCGGTGCTCGGATGTGGACCCCAAACATTCTGGGCATGTTTCCATGCCACTGATGAAACTTGGGTAAACATACTCTTCTGAAAACTGCCAGTTTTTAGGTGATTCATCTGAATGGTTACTATGAGCCAGCCCTACTGTAAACATGGATTACTTTTATAATCAAACAACAAGGACAACTATTTTTAAAGAACATAAGATGATGAGACTACCGAGTGAAGAGTCAAAATTAACTTTATATATGCTTTTTTAAGTAGTGAAAAAAATTCTGTATAATATCGAGTAGTGGATAGACGACATTATACATTTGTCAAAACCCACACAAAGAGTGAACTCGAATGTAAACTCATTCGTCATAACAGATCAATATTGACTCATCAGTTGCAAGAGATGGACCACACTGATGGAAGATATCAATGATAGGAGACATTGGGGGGCAGTATATGGGAACTTTCTGCTCGGTTTTCTGTAAACCTAAAACTGCTCTAAAAAAGTCTATTAATTTAAAGCACACACATCAAAATATTAGTGGCAGTTAACTCTCAGTGTTGAACATGTGGACAAATTTTAATTTTTTGTTTGAATCTTTATTGAAATCCTCCAAATTTTCAGCAGTGAGCACGTGTTTTTTAGAGGAGAAAAAAATTATATAAATTAACTATGGAAAATTCTAGAGACCGCATGAGAGGTTAATATCAAATATTCCACTTATTTCTGTTTCACATAACTTTTAAAAAAAATCTGCCTGAAGCTCTTATGAATGTTAAAAATAACATCTATTTTAGTATTGTTTAGAAAAGAATCTCAAGAGCTAATCTTTTTTATTTATTTTTTTTAATTTTTTTAAACTTATTTTTGAGAGAGAGACAGAGACAGCGTGAGCAGGGGAGGGTCAGAGAGGGAGACCCAGAATCTGAAGACAGTCTCCAGGCTCCGAGCTAGCTTTCAGCACAGAGCCCGACATGGGGCTCGAACCCACAAACTGCGAGATCATGACCTAAGCCGAAGTCGGACGCTCAACCGACTGAGCCACCCAGGCGCCCCTGGGCTAATCTTTTTTAATGCTCTCTTTAGAATTAGCACAAATCTGGGGAGAAAATTTTTTTGTGTTGTTTAGAAAAAAATCTGGGCCTTGAAGGACCACTTCTGCCTGCTTGGAAATCATTAGTAATATGTACACGCAACACTTTCTATTGAAGAAAAACACTATACTGGAAACCAAGTTCTTGGGGGAAAAGAGCCCCCAGATATACGGATCTCTGTAGAGTTAGAGGTATCTGCTTCTCTGATCCCTGTGATCTTAGGCAAGCCTTTTGCCTGAGTTTTAAAAAGTTTCCTTCTCAGGGAAAAGAAAACCAAACCTCTCTGGATTGGTTGGAAAATACCCAGCTTTAGCCCATAGAAGAATCCTGGTATCTTAGCACAAACAGGTGCTTGATAATTATGAGTTCCTGTCCTTTAAAAAAATACACTTTTCAGTATTTTAATGAGAGTCTTGAGATATCAAGACTTTGATACCTGATATCAGAGGTATTGATTTATTGGAGCAAGGCTGGAAGGTTCATGAGAAACCTCACCGTTGGGAGGGAAGGAGAAGCCCTTGACACTCAGCACTGTCACTAGCTAGAAGTATTAAGTGGATAAATCACCAAACTTCTCTGCATCTCACTTTTCTAACCGGTTAAATGAGAGAGAGGTTTGGACCAGCGATCCCTAAGCTTCCTTCAGCTTCCATCGCTGCATGGGGAATGTCAGTGTGGCTTCCGAGTAAAAAGGCCTAAATCTCCTCCGGTGACCTTTCTCTCTGCCTGCAGGACCAGCCATCACTCAACCGCCCTGCAAACAAAGCTGACATCTGCGTTCTACCCTCCTCCCCACAAAAGCCGGTGTCCCAAGGTTTCTTTGAATTGTTTTCCTCTCCGTGATCTGCTCTGTACCAGACTGACTCGCAGCTTAGGTCCTAACAGTAGCCAATCTGTAGCTTTGACCGAAGATTCGTGGTATGCAGGATCATGTCCAGGGACCATTTCCATTAATATTTACGGAGCGCTTAATAATGCTGTGTCGTTTACATTCCCTATCTCCTTAAAGCCTCAAAGCAGCCCCAAGGTACTGTTAGCATTCTTGTTTTATAGATGGGAAAACAAAGTTCAGAGAAGGGGAATGAATTGCTTATGGGAGGTTCCCCAGCCAAGTAAATGATGCAGCCAGGATCGAGCTCATGCTCCTGCTTTTCAACGCCCGGAAGGAGGCTGTCCTGTGCCTTCCTACAGGGCTCTGAAGAATTGCGGTCTTCGGTCTGCTGGAAGTCCCCACTGCTCAGGGGTCTTTCAGGAGAAGGGACAAGGGAGCAAAGCGTTGCGGACTGAATGNTCTACTGAGATGGTTTGGGGAGGCAGGACCTTTGGAAGGTAAGCAGGTTTAGATGGAGTTATGAGGGTGGGGCCCCATGATGGGGTTAGTGCCTTAATAAGAAAATTCTGGTTCTTTCCTACTCCCTCTCCCTCTCTCTCGGGAGGACACAGCAGGAAAGTGGTCAGCTGCAAGCCAGGAAGTGGGCCTCAGCAGACACCAAATCTGGTGGCTTGATCTTGGACCTCCCAGCCTCCAGAAATGTAAAAAATAAATTCCTGTTGTTGAAGCCACCCAGGCAGCCAAGCTGACTAATACAGGAAGGAAACTCCTCTCTCCTTGTTTTAGATATTTTTTTCTTCAAGGGCCTTCCAAAAAGTAACCCTTCTGGCCTGGGGCCCCACCCTCTACTGCTGAAAGAGTTACCTAACTGGTGGGAAAAATCCACTGGTCCACCTAACTTATTAATCCTTTATTAAAGCACAGGATTCACTGTTTTCAAACCTCTCCACCCAGACTACTCCAGAGCCAGACTGTCACCTGGACGGGATACCTGATGGATGACATCTGACTGCCGGGGGTGGGGGGAGGGGGGAGTAGGAAGAACATGTAGAGAATATTAGCAAGAACTTTTCACACAGACCCAAAGCCACAGTCTTTAACAGACTTTATCCGAAACATCACTGACATGTTTATCCTCATTTGTCAGTCTCCAGCATCTTGTTTCTTGATTGGTTGTGAAGGCGGAAAGGGAAGGACAGAGGACTTGGCTGGCCCACAGTTGCCCCTGAAGTGGGAGGTAAAAGCCTCGTCTACGCCAACCCTGAGGCTTCGGGGAAAACTGTTTAACCTCTCTGTGACTTCCTCCGTCTCCGTGACATACTCTGGTAAAGGGTAAGCGTGATGTGTGTAAGGTCCTAGCTTTCTGTCTGGCACATGGTAAAATGCTCAGTAAATGATGGCTGTCATCATTGATCAGAATGGATAAGAAGCATTTGCTGTCCTTTATTCTACAGTTTATCAGAGCAGACAGCTCTCTAAGTTGAGCTTTCTAGGATGGAAGAATAATGTTTGGCATTTGCCACATCCTTTGGGCACATAAGTACCTATTTGGTGCCTAGTCGATTTGGGCAGAGAGAGAAAAGCGTTTTCCCAGTTTTTTGCCCAGGAGCCAGCTCCAGCATGGTCCGCGGTGCCCTCCCTATGTCTGAGCCAAAGGGATGCTGGAGGGAAGCTGATGGATTTGGAGGGGGTGGGATGGGCCAGGCAGCCATGAGGAAGAGAGGAGAGTGGAGGGGAAAACCACATTCCAGCTTTCTCACTGGCCGACCAGAGTCCACACACACAGCCATTAGTGTGAGGGGTAAGTAGCTGTCGGCAACAGCCTGATTCCCACATGGTTCCGAAAGCTCTTTAAGACCCTCTGCTCCTCTCTGAACCGTGAATCTGGGTTTCCAGGGTGTGCATGGGCTAGACTGAGAAGGACGCTTTTCGCGAGTGGTCCTCCCCAAACACAGTCTTTCCCTTTGCCTCAATCAAGCAGCTCTTGAAATCCTGTCTTCTTTATTAAATCGCCATGACTGATCCCCTCCTCTGTCGATTTTTGCTTTATCGCTCTGACCCCTTCACTGTGACACAGTGTGCCCTTGATCTTCTACACGATGTAATCTCTATGTTGGTGATGGGGCACTGGCTTTGGGGGCAGGCAGAGCTGCTGGTGGGTCCCCTTTCACCTTTCGCTACTGGGTGGCCTTGGATAAGCTCTTCGGAACCCTAGTTTCTTCATCTGTCATGTAGAAATAATAATGTGTGCCCTGTTGTGGTAGGCATCGAATGAGACAGTCGCTCTGAAGACTTTAGAATCTACAGAGAGAATGTAATATGAATGACTGCTGAGAGTACGTACACAGGCGGGGTGCCTGGGTGGCCCAGTCAGTTGAGTGTCCACCTTCGACTTCAGCTCAGGTCATGATCTCACGGTTTGTGGGTTCAAGCCCCCTGTCGGGCTCTGTGCTAACAGCTCAGAGCCTGGAGCCTGCTTCAGATTCTGTGTCTCCTTCTCTCTGCTCCTCCCCTGCTCATGCTCTCTCTCTCTCTTAGAAATAAACAAATATTAAAAAAAGAAAAAGAAACTTAAAAAAAGGAAAAGAGTACGTACATAGGCGAACCCAGACCTGCCTGGTGAACTCCAGTCTTTCTCAAGGCTCACCTCAAGTTCATGTCTCTGAAGTCTTCCCTGACTTCCCTAGGTGGGACTCATTACTTTCTACTCCGTGGGACCCTCAGACCTTAGACACTCTTCTGTTTTAGTGCTAACCAAAGACATTATGAGCTCCTCGAGGCAGTAAATACATACATATATGTATATATATTAATAGACTTTATTTTTTAGAGCAGTTTTTGGTTTATAGAAAAATTAAACAGCAAGTTCAGAAAGTCCCCACATACCTCCTTATTCTTACCCCAGACACTTTCCCTCCTTGTTAATGAACATGTGGTATCAGTGTGAGGCATGTGTTACAATCGATGGGTCTGTATTGATACATTGTTATCAACTAAAGGGCTAGTTAATAGCAGGGTTCACCCTTCCTCTTAGGCGGTTCTGTGGGGCGTAATAAGGCAGGAGGTCATGTCTCTATCACCACAGTATCACACAGAGTCGTTTCACTGCCCTAAAAATCTCCTGTGTTCCACCTGTTTGTTCCGCCCTTCTAAATGGCAAACACTGCGCTCTCTGTTTCGCCTTTTCCAAAATGTCATGTATTTGGAGTCATACAGTATATAGCCTTAGCTAGCATTAATTACCTCTATCGTGGCAGCCTGAGACTTCGACACAAATTTATTTTAGCACTGATCAAAGACACGGCCTCAAGGGCAGACATTTATTTTTACTTTGATTTTGATTTATTCATTTCCTTTGGGATCTTGGGATCTCCCACATTACTAGGTACATAGTAGGTACTAGGTCTTCAATAGTCTAATAACGATACACTATTAGATGTTATTATCTGCTTTAAAGCATATTACAAACATGAAGGATGAAATTTTTTTGAAAAAAACTAGTTTCTAAATTCAGGGTTCTGACAGCCTAGGCAGGCTGCCAAGTCTTTTGGGCCGATTTTTATAAGTCCCATTAAAACAATAATTCTTTTCAACTCCAAAATTCTAAGCAAACTCCTAATAACTTCCATAGCCCACAACTATAATTTGGGATGAGTCATGTGACCAGTTTTGAGTTTCAGCTCTGACCAAACACTTCCATTTTAAAACCCCAGTTAATTCTTTTTTTCTTCCCCCACTGACTTCAAAAGTAAAAGAGAACAAATGAGAAAGAACACGATGACTCACTGTTCACTTAGAAGTAGCCTTGGAATAACGAGGAACAAGTTAGGGAGACAGTTATAGGAAATGTTAAAACAGCGGGTTACTTGCCAGATCAGAATATTAACTAAGGAATATCCAGAGTAAGTCTCTAGATCCGGGTAGCAAGAGAAAATGAATAAATGGAGGTATACCAGGGAAAGGAACTATAATAATAGAACCCTATTCATGGAGGTTTAAGACAATAGCGGTACAGGCATATACTGATCAATCAGACTCCAGGGTTCTGGTACCTTCCTGGACTTACTGCATTGCTTGAGACATACACACTGCCCCTGAACACTTTGCAGAATTAAACTGGTAATGTTTACAAGTAATAGAACTGAAATGTCTCCCCATCACTGTGATAGCCGCAGGTCCCTGAGTCAGGGGATACCTCGCACTTTGCCTACATCTTTTCATTCAGTCTTCAGAGTGAGAGCACAAGGTTGGTAGAAGACAGTTGAATTTGAATCCCACCCCTCCCACTTAGCAGCTAAGTGACTTAGAACCAGTTACTTAATATCTCTGAGCCTCAAATATTTTAAAAGTTGAGGTATAACTTAGATACTGTGCAGTACGTAAATCTTACATGTACAGCTGGATGAGTGTGTGTGTGTGTGTGTGTGTGTGTGTGTTGGACAGACCCCAAGATGACCCATTATGATGCCTGCCTCTTGATGTTTCTGTCTTTACATAAGCCACTCCACCACTACAGATAGACTCTGTGCTTTTCACCCAACCAATGGAATATGTATGGCACAAGTGATAAATTATTTCATTACATAAAGACCTTGTTCTAACAGACCCTTGTTGTTGGCTTTGTGAAGTAAGTGGCCCTGTTGGAGAGGCCCAGGTGGCAAGGAATTGTGAGCAACCTCTCGGACCTGGGTGGGGACGAGCATTCTCCAGCCAATTTCCATAACAAAGCTGGGGCTGTCCTTCATTCTGTTGCATGGAAGTAAGTTCTGCCAACAGCCTGAATGAGCTTGAGGTGCAGCTCTTCTCCACTCAGGCTTCTAGACTGCAATGCAGCCCAGCCACACCTCGATTGCAGCTCAGAGCCAAGGGCCTAGCCAAGCTGCTCCCAGACTATTGATTAATGGAAACTGAGAGAAAATACCAATGTGTCGTCTTCATTCACTTAAGTTTGTCGTGATTTGTTTTCATATCACAAGAAACGAGTGCAATATCAGTGTAACCACAAGGCTGATCAAGAGATAGAACATCCCTAGCACCTCATGTGCCCTCCCAGTTCGCAATGCCTGCTACCCCAAGGACAAAGGTGATTCCAACCACCATCACCATAATTACTTCTGTTTGTTCTTGAACTTCACATAAACGGGATTGTGCAGTGTGTATTCTTTTGTGTCTGATTTCTTTTACTTAACGTTGTGTCTGTGAGCTTTATCCATGGTCCATGTAATAGTTCATTCTTTTCCATTGCTGTGTACTATTCCACTGTTTGAATACACCAAGTCCTATTCAATTCATGATGAACAATTAGGTTGTTTCTATTGCTGGTTAGTGCGCTTTCGGGAACATTGTTGAACATGCTTGTACTAGAAAAACAATTATACCCCGGAGCAGAATTGCTAGGGCACAGAGCTTGCATATGTTTACCTTTTTTTGGTACTGCCAAACTTTTTTTTTAAGATTTATTTATTTTTGAGAGAGTGTGAACGGGGGAGGGACGAGACAGAAGGGGACAGAGAATCCAAAGTGGGCTCCGTGCTGGCAGTGGTGAGCTTGATGTTGGGGTCGAACTCATGAACCATGAGATCATGACCTGAGCTAAAGTCAGATGCTCAACCGACTGAGCCCCCCAGGTGCCCACAAACAATTTTTCAGAAAGGTTGTAGCAGTTTACATTCCCACGAGTGACGTAACAGACTTCCGGGTGCCCCACCCCCCTCATTAATACTTGGTATTGTCTTGGCCCCAGAAAAATAGGGATAACAAGAACATACACCACCTAGGGTTGTTGTGAACACCAAGTGAGAACATAGGCAAATGTCCTCATAAAATAGAACTTGTTTGATTCATAGTAGATATTTATTTCTATTTTGTCTTCCAGATCACACAGGTAGAAGCGGCTGGGCTGGGATTCGAACCTCCAAGGAGAAATTCCAATCCCCACCCTCTTTCCACCATACCTTCTTCCATGAGGCCACTTCCCAGACATTTAAAGGGGCATCAATCTCCACAAATATTTCAAAACTGTCTCTTTTTCTTAGACTCCATCCTCCTTCACAGATCCCCAGGAAGAATGTGTTCTTTCTACGTGACCTAAGAGACAAATAGAATTGCATGCCCACCATGCGGAGGGTATTTGCGATTTCTTTTACAGAAGATTCTCATGCTCCTTATTGCCGTTTTCTGTGGCGCGTTCCCTCCACCAAATATCTTCTGTTGAAAGTGGCCTTGGCCGGCTTGGCTGGTTTCTTTATGTAAAGAGCTTACTTTAAGGTTAGTCCTAAATTGTCGACACCTTCACGGTCCTGCCACACGCTGACAGACCTCTTGCTCTATCACTTCCTCCTGGTCTACGTGACAAGAACAAGTTCTATCCATAAAGGAAGGCGGTGAAATGGAACGTAAGGAATGTGTGGGTGGCAGCGAGGGAGACGCTGGTGCGGTGGGCCGTGTAGCCCAAAGACAGGACAGGAGATGGACGATGTGGGTGCCACGCCAGACTTTCCAGGGCCACGCAAGAGCCTATTGGGAAATCCCAGGCTGGTCTAGCATCAAGGCTCATTTGCCAAAGGGCCAATGTGTTTGTAATGCGCTGGAATGTTCTGATGTTGATTTCACGTGTGTGGAAGAAAAAATGCAGATGGAATAAAATTGGATTGAGGACAATGTCTAGGGAGGGACCCAGGTCTCAACTCAGAACATCATTAGACGTGAGAACAGATGTAGCACAGATTTTTCTTCTCACGCACACGTTCAGGATGGCTTTTTGATTTGCACATTGCCTCTATCACGTTCAACTACACTGTGTGTGGAAGTTCGGAAAAGTCAGCAATGAAATACAAAAATGACAAAGACGGGGGCGCCGGGCTGGCCCAGTTAGTTGAGTGTCTGACTCTCGATTTCAGCTCTGGTCATGATCCCGGGTCACGGGATCGAGCCCCACACCGGGCTCAGTGCTGAGTATGGAATCTGTTTAAGATTCTCTCTCTCTCTCTCTCTCTATCTCTCTCCCCCTCTCTCTCTCCCCCCCCGCCCCTCTTCTCCTCTTGCACTCTCTCTCTCCCTAAAATAATTTTTTTAAGTTCTTTAAAAAAAAAAAGTATGGGGGCGCCTGGGCAGCTCAGTTGGTTGAGCTTCCTACTCTTGATTTCAGCTCCAGTCATGATGTCATGGTTTCATGAGTTTAAACCCTGCATCGTGCTCTGCGCCTGCTTGGGAGTATCTCCCTCTCCCTCTCTGCCCTTTCCCCACTTGTTCTCTCTCTCAAATAAATAAATAAACATTTAAAAACATGACAAAGACATGGCCACCCTCATGGTCCAGGGGACGCAGAGGAAGACGTGACTGAGCCGCTGGAGGGGTGAGGGTGCAGGAGAGGCGCGGGGGCAGCAGAGTCCTAACCGCATCCTCACCAGGGTCCCACAGCGTCGCCTGTGCCTTTTGACGGCAGGCTCTGCTCTTTGCCCGTGCTTGCTCCTTCTGACAGGCTCACAACAGTACAGAACTGCGCCTACCCCGCGAGGTGACTCAGGGCTCGCCAGCAACACACCCTTTCCTTCCCTCTGCTGCCCCCCTGCCGACCACGTATACTATCAGTTCATTAAGAGCTACTGACTTAGTCAAGCATATATACGTGATGCTTATACTATTAAACACTGTGAGGACGGAAACAACAATAATGTCTGTTAACGTCCATTTGATACTTAGTATGGGCCACGTTCGGTTTGAAGCATTTTACATGTATTTACTCATTTGATTCTCAGCATAAACCTTAGGGGGTAGGAGCTGCTGATAGTCCCACTTTACAGATGAGGAAACCGAGGTCTCGCCAGGCAGGCTGGAGACTTACCCGGGAAGACACATAGCTGGAAGGTGAGATCAGACAGTTGACCTCCAGACCCCACCCTCTTACAACAATGTGCCTCAGTAATGGACATTAACTTCTAGGAAGACAAACAGAACAAAAAACGCAGAATCAAAGACTAAATGTGAAAAAAACCATCAAAGGAAATGCTACGTTCAGCAAACTACCAGAACACAAACATTCGGTGCTCACTAAAGAAGCACCTACTAAAGAATAAGTAAGTAGAGGGGCACCTGTGTGGCTCAGTCGGGTAAGTGTCCGACTCTTGATTTCAGCTCAGGTCATGATCTCTTGATTGTGGGATCGAGTCCTGCCTCAGGTTCTGTGCTGGCACCACGGAGCCTGCTTGGGATTCTCTCTATCCCTCTCTTTCTTCCCTTCCCCTGCTAGTGTGCACACTCTGTCTCTCTCTGTCTCTCTCTCTCTCTCTCTCACAATTAAAAAAAAAAAAACAGAATAAATAACTAGAAAGATACGTGGGAATAAGTGAAGGTATATTAGGAATGGTAAGATAAATAATAAGCAGATGTGTGATAAAGTTTTTTAAAATTATGGAATAATCTGGGATTCTATGTATATGCATGCACAACTTGAAACTTTTTTTTTTTTTTTTTTTT
>NW_027532842.1:5669157-5703433 GCF_008692635.1 Crocuta crocuta | reverse complement strand
TTGCAAAGGAAAGGACAAAACAAGCTTTGTTTCTATATAACATGATCTCTTATTTAGAAAATCTGGTCTATTCTACAAAAATAAAAATCACTAAACTAATCAATAAATTTAGGAAGGTTGAGTACTGTGGATCAATAGACAATTAACAGGTATATTTCCATATATTACCAATGAATCAGACTAAAATTTAAAACATCTGTATAATTTCTTTTTTTTAATTCCAGTGTAGTTAATGTACAGTGTTATAATAGTTTCAGGCGTACAATACTGTGACTCAACAGTTCTGTACATTACTCAGTGCTCATCATGATAACTGTGCTCTTTAATCCCCACCATGTATTTCACCCATCCCCCCACCCACCTCCCCTCTGGTAACCATCTGTTTGTTCTCTATAATTAAAAGTCTATTTTTTGGTTCATCTCTCTTTTTTTTCCCCTTGCTCATTTGTTTTTCTTCTTAAATTCCACATATGAGTGAAATCATATGGTACTTGTCTTTCTCTAACTGATTCGTTTCGCTTAGCACTCGGCTCTAGATCCATCCATATTGTTACAAATGGCAAGATTTCATTCTTTTTTATGGCCGAGTAATATTCCACTTACATATACATCTTCTTTATCCATTCATCTATCAATGGATACTTGGGCTGCTTCCAAAATTTGGCTACTGTAAATAATGCTGCAATAAACACAGGGGTGCATATTACCTTTCAAATTAATGTTTTCATATTCTCTGGGTAAATATCCAGTAGTGGTGTGATTACCGGATCATATGGCAGTTCTATTTTCAATTTTTTGAGGAACATTGTAGTGTTTTCCACAGTGGCTGCACCAGTTTGCATTCCCACCAACAGTGCACAAGTGTTCTCTCCTCCACAACCTCACAAATACTTGTTTCTTATGTTCTTTATCTTAGCCATTCTGACAGGTTTGAGGTGATATCTCATTGTGGTTTCAATTTGCATCTCTCTGATGATGAGTGATATTGAGCATCTTTCCATGTGTCTTTAGTCATCTGTATGTCTCCTTTGGAGAAATGACTGTTCATGTCCTTTCCCCATTTTTAATTGGATTGTTTGTTTTTTTTGCCGTTGAACTGTGTAAGTTCTTTACATATTTTGGATACTAACCCTTTACCAGATACGTCCTCTTCTGCCATTCGGTAGGTTTCCTTTTACTTTTGTTGATAGTTTCCTTTGCTGTGAAGAAGCTTTTTATTTTGACGTAGTCCCAATAATTTATTTTTTAGTTTGTTTCCCTTGCCTCGGGAGACATCTTTAAAAAGATGTCATTATGGCTGATATTAGAGAAATCACTGCCTGTGCTCTCTTCTAGGATTTTTATGGTTTCAGCTCTCCCATTTAGATCCTTAATCCATTTTGAGTTTATGTTTGTGTATTTCTTACAGAAAGTGGTCCAGTTTCATTCTTTTGCATGAAGCTGTCTAGTTTTCCCAACACCATTTGTTGTTGAAGGGACCATCTCTTCCCGTTCCATATTCTTGCCTCCTTTGTTGAAGATTAATTGACCATATAATTGTGAGTTTATTTCTGGGCATTTTATTCTGCTCCATTGATCCATGTGTTTATTTTTTGTGCCAGTACCATTCTGTTTTGACTACTACAGCTTTGAAATATAACTTGAAATCTAGAATTGTGATACCTCCAGACTTGTTTTTCTTTTTCAAAGTTGGTTTTGCTATTCAAGGTCTTTTGTGGTTCCAAACAAATTTTAGGATTGTTTGTTCCAGTCTGTGACAAATGCTATTGGTATTTTGATAGGGACTGCATTAATGTGTAGATTGCTTTGGGTAGTATGGACATTTTTACAGTATTTGTTCTTCCAATCCATGAGCATTGAATGTCTTTTCATTTGTTTGTATCGTCTTGAATTTCTTTCACCAGCATTTTATAGTTTAAAGAGTACAGGTCTTTTATCTCCTTGGTCAAGTTTATTCCCAGATATTTTTTTGGTGTAATTATAAATGGGTTTGTTTTAATTTCCCTTTCTGCTGCCTCATTATTAGTGTATAGAAATGCAGTGGATTTCTGCACATTGATTTTTGTATCCTGCAACCTTACTGAATTCAGTTATCAGTTCTAGTAGTTTCTTGGTGGAGTCTTTAGAGTTTTCTATATATAGTGTCATGTCATCTGCAAATAGTGAAAGTTTTACTTCTTCCTTACCAATTTGAAGGCCTTTTGTTCATTTTTCTTTTCTGATTGCTGTGTCTGGGACTTCTAGTACTATATTAAATAAAAGTAGTGAGAATGGACATTCTTGTCTTCTTCCTCATCTTCAGGGGAAATCTCTCAGTTTTTCACCATTGAGTATGATGTTAGCTGTCGGTTTTTCATATATGGCCTTTATTATGTTGAGAATTGTTCCCTCTAAACCTACTTTGTTGAAGGCTTTTATCATAAATGGATGTTTTACTTGGTCAAATATTTTTTTTAATCTGTCAAAATGGTCATATACTTTTTATCATTTCTCTTACTGATGTGATGTATCCTGTTGAGTGATTTGCAAATACTGAACCATCTTTACATAAGTCCCACTTGATCATAGTGAATGACTTTTTTAATGCATTGTTAGATTCGGTTTGGTAATACTTGGTTGACGACTTATGCATCTATGTTCACCAGAGATATTGACCTGCAGTTTTCTTTTTTGTAGTGTCTTTATCTGGTTTTGGTATCAGGATAATGCAGGCCTCATAGAATGAATTTGGAAGCTTACTATCCTCTTTTTTGGAATAGTTTAAGAAGAATAGGTATAAACTCTTCTTTAAATGGTAAAATTCAGCCATCTGGTCCTAGAGTTTTGTTGGTTGGGATTTTTTTTTTATTACTGATTCAATTTCATTTCTGGTAATTGGTTTGTTTCTCCATTCCCTCATTTTCAACTTGCATGTGTCTTTAAGTCTGAAATGAGTCTCTTATATGCAGCATGTAGATGGGTCTTGTTTTGTTTTGTTTTGTTTTTTTAATCCATCTCTATCACCCTATGTATTTTGATTGGAGAATTTAGTCCATTTACATTCAATGTAATTATCATTAGGTATGTATTTGTTGCTATTTTGTTACTTGTTTTATGGTGGTTTTTATAGTTCTTCTCTATTCTTTCTTTGATCTCTTCTCACAATAAGCTGGCTTTCTTTAGTGATATACTTTGATTCCCTTCTCTTTATTTTTTGCATATCTATTACTGGTTTTTGATTTGTTGTTATCATTAGATTTACGTGCAACACTTTTTACTTATAGTAGATTATATTAAGTTGATAGTGGCTTACGTTTGAACCCATTCTCTACTCCCCTCCCCACCATGATTTAGGTATATGGTTTCATACTATACATACTATACATCTTTTTATTTTGTGAGTCTCTTGACTGATTTCTACAGATATACATATTTTTACAGCTTTTGTGCTTCTTACTTTTCTTACTCTTTCCACTCAAAGAGTCCCCTGTAACATTTCTCGTAAAGCTGGTTTCATGGCCATCAATGCTTTTAACTTTTGTTTGTCTGGGAAGCTCTTTATCTCTCTTTCAATTTTGAATAGTCCCCTTGCTGGATAGAGTATTCTTGGCTATAGATTTTTCCTTTTCATCACTTTGAATATATCATGCTCCTCCCTCCGTCCTGCAAAGTTTTGCTGAAAAGTCAGCTGATAGGCTTATGAGGTTTCCCTTGTATGTAACTGTTTTCTTTCTCTTGTTGCTTTTAAAATTCTCTCTTTATTACTACCTTTTGCCGTTTTAATTACTATGTGTCTTGGTCTGGACCGCCTTGGGTTAATTTTGTTGGGGGATCTCTGTGCCTCTGAGATAGACCTGAATTTCTGTTTCCTTCCCCAGATTCAGGAAATTTTCAGCCATTATTTCTTCAAATGGATTTTTCCTCCTGTTCTCTCTCTTCTCCTTTTGGGATTCCTATAATGGGAATGTAATTATGCCTGATGGTGTTGCTGAGTTCCCTAAGTCTATTCTCATTTTGCATAATGTTTTTCTCTCTCAGCTGGTCAGCTTGATTACTTTTCATTACTCTGTCCACCAAGTTGCTAATTCATTCTTCTGTTTCCTCTAGTCTCCCATTTATTCCATCTGGTCTATTTTCAATTTCATTTAAGGTAGTCTTTTATCTCCTTACTAAGGGTCTCACTGATGTCCTCCACTCTTTTCTCAAGTCCAATGAGTATCTTTCTGATCATTACTTTAAATTCTCTATCAGGCATATTACTTACCTCTGTTTGCTTAGGTCTCTTGCTATGATTTTGTCCTATTCTTTCATCTGGGACATATCCCTCTGTCTCCTCATTTTGTCTAACTCTCTGTGTCTGTTTCTGTGTGTTAGGAAAGTCGGCTGCCTCTTCTGCTCTTGAAAGTAGTGGCCTCATGAAGAAGAGGTCCTGCAGTGCCCTGCACACAGTGTCCCCTGTTCTCCAGAACCTGGCGCTTCAGGCATGTCCCCTAGGCATGTTGCTCGTGTGCACTATGGTGTTGTGGCTGAGCTGCTTTTTCCTTTAGTCCAGTCATCCACAGTGGCTCTATGTGTCTGTTGTGGACAGTGTTTGCTCCCCGGGGCGTAGTGGACCAGTCTGGGGTCATCTTGAGCTTGAGTTGAGTCAGACCAGGCATTTGTCAGAGAGGCAGTAGCACCAGACTGCAGGCACTTTCCCTGTGTTGGTGGGTGGGGCTGGTAATCAGACCAGCTGTCTGCCCCCAGCCCACTGCTGGGCCTCCATCCGACTCATGTGTCTGGTAATCTTCTCTCCCTGGGGCAGGCGTCACTTTGGAGTGGTGCTGGCCCCTATCAGGGCTGCTTGCATACTGCCAGGCCTGTGGCCCTGATTTCAGTGGGCTTTGGCCGAGAGCATAGTGGAGGCAGCATATTCACCACATGTGCAGGGGCAGGGTGAGCAGCTTCAGCTGGGCAGGGACTGGGCAGGGACTGGAGGGACCAAATCTAGGAAGTGCAGTGGGGGTGGGGGGCAGGGTGTAAGCAAGGCTGTGTTGGTTTCAGCAGGTGGCCACAGTGTGTTCTGCTGAGGGGCAGGGGAGGGAAGTGGTGCCTGCCAGCTTTTTTGCTCCTGGAGAAGTCCCAGAGCAACTCTGAGATCAATAAATAACTCTTCCTCCTGTAAGCCCTAGGTGTTTTTCTAACTGCTGCCTCTACACTGTCTCTGGGGGCTGTTTCTTGCACTGTCTCTTTAATGGTGGGGACTCAGTTTCCTCTTGCCCTCCCAGGTCTAGCCCCGTGAGTTTTAAAATCCCAGGTTTTAAGCCCCATTGGTTCTAAGAACTCACAAAATTCAACCCCTCTGGTTTTCAAAGCCAAATGCTATAGGGCTTCATCCTCCCCAAGCAGGCTGCCCAGTGCGAGGGGATTTCTTCTCCCTCTCTGTGCCCGCTGCTCTGTCCCTCCTATGGATGGTTCTACAAGTCTGTTTTGTACCGTGTGCCTCCGTCCTTCCTACCCTCTTCTTTTTTTTTTTTTTAATATTTTTTTATTTATTTCTAGGAGAGAGAGAGAGACAGCGTGAGCAGGGGAGGGTCAGAGAGAGAGGGAGACACAGACTCCGAAACAGGCTCCAGGCCCTGAGCTGGCAGTCAGCACAGAGCCCGACGCGGGGCCCGAACCCACGAACCGCGAGATCATGACCTAAGCGAAAGTCGGACGCTCAACCGACTAAGCCACCCAGGCGCCCCCTTCCTACCCTCTTCGATGTGACCTCTTCTTGACCTTTAGTTCTGGAGTTAGGGTCCAGGTCATTGTCTGGGTTATTTACATTTGTGTGAGTGTCATCTAGTTGTATATGTGAGCTGAGGGCCCTCCTCTTCCAGCAGCTTCCCACACCTTGAAATGCTTTTCATGAAACCTTGGCAGAGACAGAACTCTCAGATATACGGGTGGATATTTACATTCTCTCCAAATATATTGGTTGTGATTGATGATTAAATGTTCTTGTGGGGCGCTTGGGTGGCTTAGTCGGTTAAGCGTCCGACTTTCGCTCAGGTCATGATCCCGCGGTTCGTGGGTTCGAGCCCCGCGTCGGGCTCTGTGCTGACTGCCAGCTTGGAGCCTGGAGCCTGTTTCAGTCTGTGACTCCCTCTCTCTCTGACCCTCCCCTGCTCACGCTGTCTCTCTCTCTCTCTCTCCTAGAAATAAATTTAAAAAAAAGTAACAAAAATTTAAAAAAAAATGTTCTTGTTATTCCTGTCGTTATTATTGTCTGCTGCCTGATTACTTCACGTCAGGCGCTGTGTTGCCTATTTCATCATTAAAACCACACTAGGTAAAGTTTATTGTTGTCTTCATTTTATAAATGGGGAAACCAAGGCACAGAGAGGTTACATAAATGCCCCCAGGTCCTCTGCCACGTGTGTTTAGCAGAGCGAGGATTCGAGTCACGGTGTGTTTCATTTTCAGAGCCCCAGCATCCACAGTCTGCGCCCCCTGCAGTCCCCCCTCTGCTGAAGGTCTCCTCACCACATTCACAGCATAGACATTGCTGCACCACAGCAGCGGGCACCCAGAATCGGGAGGCCATGACCTGGCTTCCATTTCCAGAACTGTGGGGACTTGGGGTGAGCCTCTTAACCTGTGTGAACTGCAATGTCACCATCTGTAAAATAATGAGAATTCCCTCTCTTCCCAGAATTACTGACAGAACAGATTGAAGTATGTGAAGGCCGAGACAAGAGCTTGTCAGTTCTTTCGTGTATATGTTGTGGCTATGGGGGGGAGGGGTGTGAGGTCAAGATGGTTAATTTTATNAGATTGAAGTATGTGAAGGCCGAGACAAGAGCTTGTCAGTTCTTTCGTGTATATGTGGTGGCTATGGGGGGGGAGGGGTGTGAGGTCAAGATGGTTAATTTTACGTGTCAATTTGGCTGGGCCATGGTGTCCAGCTGTTTGATTGGACACCAGTCTCCATGTGGCCCTGATGGTCTTTTTAAGATACGGCTAACATTTAAATCAGTAGACTTTGAGTAAAGCAGAGTATTCATATGTGGGTGGGCCTCATCCAATCAAGAGTATTAAGAGCAAAGATGAACGTTTCCCAAGGAAGAAGGAATTGGGTCTCAAGACTGTAACTTAGAAACCTGGCCCGAGTTGCAGGCCTGCCCTACACACCTTGGACTTGCCAGTCCCCACCACCACCTGAGCATCTCTCTCTCTCCCTCTCTCTCTCTCTCTGTGTGTGTGTGTGTGTGTGTGTGTGTGTGTGTGTGTCTTTTTCTATCTCTATATCTTATTCTGTTTCTCTGGAGAATCCCAATGAATACAGGGGTGGGAGGCAAGTCTGGAAAGGCTTCAGAAAGGAAGTCCTGCCTGAACCGAGTCCCACGGAAGAGTATGCTCGTACCAGAGACACCAGGTAGGGTTTGAATGCTCCGGACGCTACATGAAGAGAGCCAGAGTGGAGCGAAGGCTACGATCTGCCCTCTAGCCGATGGGCAGGAAGTAAGTTCTGTGGCATACCAACCAAGGGGTGTGCGGGAGCCAGGGGGTGTGCCTGGGGCTGGGGAGGGGAGGGAACCGGGCTGTGCCGTGATAGGAAAGAGAGGAGGAGACGGAAGCCATCTTACAGCTGAGGCACCTCAGCAAAGGAAGGGCCGGGTCCTTCTCACAGCCTGTGCTCCTGTTCCCTCGCCGTTTTCTGACATGACCTT
This sequence comes from Crocuta crocuta, assembly GCF_008692635.1. Lineage (NCBI taxonomy): Eukaryota > Metazoa > Chordata > Mammalia > Carnivora > Hyaenidae > Crocuta > Crocuta crocuta. The sequence goes on along the minus strand of NW_027532842.1, from coordinate 5,695,757 downwards.
CTGGCCATTCATCCAACCCGAAATCTCAGCATTCCCCGGGGCCACACTCCTCCTCGTCAGGGCCCGTGCCGTGAGCGCTCCCCAGGCCTGTGACCTACTTCCGGTGGTCCCTCTGCAGGGAAAGCCAGCTCTGCGGTTCTCCACTCGGCAGTTCAAAGCTAGTCTTTCCTCATGGCTCAGTTCACACACTACATCCCGCCCTTCCTACATACTTAATTCCTGCAGTTAAGTATCCCCTCATCTCTCTCCCAGGTATTTTTTTTAAGTTTTTATTTGCTTATTTTGAGAGAGCACATGCATGTGCATGAGTGGCGGGGGGGGGGGGGGGGAGGAGAGAGGGGGGGAAGAGAGAGAGAGAGAGAGAGAGAGAATCCCAAGCAGCCTCCATGGCCAGCAGGGAGCCTGACTCAGGATTCGATCCCATGACTGTGAGATCATGACCTGAGCCAAAACCAAGAGTCAGAGGCTTGGGTCAGAGCCACCCAGGTGCCCTTCCATAGTTCTTTTAGAATTACGTGTTTATCTTCACCATCAGCCTGCAAGCTTCTTCAGCTCCCAGTGCCTAGTATTATACCCCGTATTTAGTAGGTATTCAATAAGCATTCATTGGGTTAAATTGGGCTCGAAAAGATTGCCTTGGACTGGGGAGATTTTGAAGCAACAATATCCATGATCACTTGACTGATAAATGGCGGAACTGAGATTCAAATCCAAGTTTTTAGCTTTATTTCAGGAGGCTTCCCCATACCACGGCTGACAGGCCAGCAGTGTGGGGCACCCACGGGACGATCCCCGATCCCTGAGTAGTGACGGTGGTAGGACATTAACAAACATCCGAGGCAAACAGCGACCATCTATTTCGAATCTAACAGTAGCCAAATTTAGACGCAAAGCTTTGACTGAGAAAGAAGGTCCAGGAGCAGCAGACAGGCAAGATGTCAGACTGTTTCTCAAACTCCTACCACAACCCAGAGTGAGAAAGGTATTTTACATTATAGTCCAGGAAGCACCGTCCAGGTATAGTTCAGGAGCACAGACACGGGGACGATATTTACAAACGAAGCGACCCATGGCATGGGCGACGTACTCACTATTCCTTCTTTACTCCACCCGATGCTGTTTTCTTGGGTTCTGGCAGACTCACCGAGGGTGACTCCTCTAGCTGTGAAAACTGTCACAGGGCACACCGGTGACATCCCCCTCCTCTGTTCCTTGTCTTCCTTCTCCCTTTCCAGCCCACTCTCTTCCCCCTCGGGTGCAAAGATGGTTGGTTTCGGCTAGCGATCCTCTCTCGCCTGCCTTCCTACAATTAGGTATTGTCCCCCTTTTTCTGGCAAGTTCTCCTTGTACCTTTAAGTCACAGGATGTATTATTTATACAATAACACCGACATTATATGTTCTATGTTATATGATTAAAAAACCAAATAGGGAGCTCTTTTTTTCTTCTCTTTTAATATTTCCATAAAGCAGAAAGCCCAAGAACTCAATTTGGGTGATTGTTCTGGCCTACCGATGAGGGGGCTGGACTGATATCTTTACTCGGCCCACAGGACTGTGAGCTTTAACCTAAATCCTGGAGTCCTGAGTGTGGGTCTCAGAGCCCCTTACTTCCTGAGTCACAAATAACTTTACCGAGTGGTCAAATACAACATTTAAATCCTTCTTGGTAGACTGAGTTTACGTTCAGTCAGCCTCACTGAATCACACACGGTCCTCGGCAGTGCACTGAGAAGGACTTTCTTTATGGTAGAAACGCTCATGGAAACCATGAATAATAAACCAGCAGCTCTACCCAAGTTGACAGCGACTCCTGTGACCCTCCTTCCCGCCACCCACCCCTCCCTGGCCTCCACAAGCTTTCCAGATCTCTCTGTACGCACACGCACGTGAGAACAGAGCATCACGTTCGTGGTTCCTACTGACCTAATTTGTTTGGTCTCTCAAGCCCTTGTACAACGTAAACAGGTGTGGGCACCGAGAAGGGCTGAGTCAACTGCCCACAGATCTCAACTCTGCAGCCACGTGCCTGCTCTGGGTTTCAGCCTCTGCTCGGTCCTGTGACAGGTGATGTCATCTTGCCCTCCTGGGAGGTGAGGACCAGGTGCTTGGATTTGGTGGCTCATGGCGGCCACTCCTCCAGGTGCCCTGGCAGGCAGTGTCGCTGAGGAGAAAGCCGGGCTTGGTGACAATCCTAAGGTTGCCCGGTGGTTGAGCAGCACAGCTCGACCCTGCTTACTTTCTTCCGACTCTGAAGCATTTGTGCTGTGGTGTGACACACGCACGCATTTCCAAACACCTCCCTTGTTCTCTTCAGCTGTGCACAGAAGACAGCAGGGTTCCAAGGAGAAGCAGGGCTGAGGCAGACCACTCCCCCCCCTTACAACTTTATTACCAGAGCCCTAACGGAAGACCGATAACCCTAATGAAAAGAGTTCCAAAGTGAAAAAGGCAAAGTAGATTCCTAGTAAAGAAAACAGAGGACTCCCCACCTTCATGGGGGAGAAGGAAAACATATCTTACATCCATGTTCATTAATCACAGTAGCCAAGAGGTGGAGGCACCCCAAGTGTCCCCCGTGATGTAGTCATACAACGGAATGTCATTCAGCCGTACAAAAGTAAGAACATTCTGACACGGGCTACAACCTGGAGGAGCATCGAGGCCGTTTCGCTAAGTGCAACAGCTGGTCACCAGAGGACAAGCACCATATGATTCCCCCTTACGTGGGCTACAGTAGTCAAAACCATTTTTTTATTATTTTTAAAAATTTTATGTTTATTTTTGAGAGAGACACACACACAGAGCTTGAGCAGGGGAGGAGCCAAGAGAAAGGGAGACACAGAATCTGAAGCAGGCTCTGGGCTCTGAGCTGTCAGCACAGAGCCCAACGGGGGACTTGAACTCATGAGCCATGAGATCATGACCTGAGCCGAAGTGGGACGCTTAACTGACTGAGCCCCCCAGACGCCTCGACTCCTGCATTATATTAACCTGTTTGCCAGTCACACGAGCTACACCACTTTACAGAAATGAAACCTCACCCGTATTCCGCTGTCATGACCAAGTTACTCAATCAAGTCATCATTCCACCCCCGTCTACCCTCCCTGCCTTGGGCTCTGTCTAAATTACTAGAAATGCCATGCATTGAGGCATCAATTCCATGCCCCTTTAGCAGACCAGTCGTCTTGAAGCACAGTTTGTACTTCACGTGGGAAAACATTCTACTCTTCATGGTAAAAATATCCTCTTACGCATCTTACCACCTTGTCCCCGACACGTATGTGGTATTACAGCCTCTAGAAAATAACACACTGGCCTAGAGGCCTCGAGGGAAAACAGTCTCCTGGGAGAGATCAAGACCCACCAAAGCTCCCCTCTCTTTATTTCCATGAGGAACACATGGTTTTTCTAGGAAGAAAACATTTTATGTCTGAACAAGGTCTCTTAAAGGAGGAATGAGCACAAATGGTCAAAATTGGGGGGAATGTGAAGCAGACCCCAGCCCATCGGTGGGATGGCTATGCTACGGTGTGGGGGGCACGGGGGCCATCAGCACATTGCCAGCCACAGTGGAAAAAGGCTCTAGATACAAGGGGATATCTAACTGAATGTATAACACGATCGGGACGTTTAAAAAATGCCCATGTAAAGAAAATTCCTCATAATTTAAAGAAAATTATTGGCAATTTAAACAATTTCTGTACTTTCTATGATGACATCTATAAGAATATCTTACAGCCTACATTCCTCTCTGTTCACCTACACCAGCTTACATGTTATTTCTTCTCTTATTAAAGCTGTATAAATAAAAGCTATAGACTACTTGACCACGCATCTCCTTAGCAATTTTAGTTATCAGTTCTCATCTTTAAATTAAAACCAACGCTAACAAGCACGGGATGCTTGATCACATGAAGACAAGGGAGTTGGTGGAATTGGACGATTCACTGTGTTGCGTTTAAAGAGCCTGATGCTTCTGTCCACAATAGCCTCGCCCTTGATGCTGGGGCTGGAAAGCTCATACGTAATTGGCTGGAATCCCTAGCAGTCATTTGTGAATTAGGACACGCTTTGCCAATGGGATCAGGGTAACCAAAGTCGGCTGCCTGAGGCTCCGTCTATCCTCAACCCGGTGTGGATAGGTACTGCCTCAAATACCATTAACCCACATGCTGCCCTCCTGACCAGTGTGCCAAGATTCCCAAATCCATGTTTTGCCCCTGGCTCCCAAAGTGACCCCACACCACCTGTTTAGACTCCTTCTTCCCGTCTGGAATAGCCTCTCCCTCTCCTCCGTCAGCCTGCGTAAAACCTTCTCTCCTCCAGGACCTGGTAGTGTCCTCTCTCGTCTGTGAGGTCTTGGCCAATGCCGTCTAACAAGGACTTTCCCTTCTTAGTCTTCCTCACACCTTCCTGGCCGGCACCACCATTTGACATTTAGTGACATTTGACTCTCTGTTTTTTGTTCATGCACATGTTTCTCCACCTGGATTATGAGTGGAGCCTTCCTGCACCAGACAAGGATCTTCTGGAAACACGGATTAAGTCATCTGTCTCTACTCTCACTGTGTCAACCACTTTTCTTTTTGTATTCTTGACTGTGTCACATAAAAGGCAAAGCCACATTCTATTGGTCTTTGAAAGCACACGGTATTCTAACGCCCTTTTCCTCAGCATCCTCTGGCTTTCTTTCCAGTTCACTCAGTGGCTCCTCCGCAAAGTCTAACAAATCCCATCTAGGCTATTAATGCCTTTCTTCTCCGACCTGTAAATTAAGGATTATAGGAAGTATTTCCCAGTCTTTCTCTGTTCCTAGCACAAAGCTAGCTATACAAATGCTGTTTATTGTTCAGGTGCTGGTCTGTATCCCCTGACTCTTCTTCCTGGGCCCTGGAATTACTTTCTCTACATCCGTTAACATTTCACTGGGTTTGTGTCCTCTCTGTATTCAGATTAACCAAGAACACAGTAAGAGGAATGCTATCATCAGCTTCTTCAGATATTAGTCTTTCCCTCTGAAGGGACACACTTCGAACACTGTCCGAAGACGGCAAAGTCAGTGCTGGGCTGGGATCCTCGAGAGATTTTACAATGCCATGGCTGTTATAAAAAAAAACAGCCCTAATTAGTGCCTTTAAGAGAAAAAATGAAATTTGATCATCACCTATTGTCCAGTTAATTGTGATTTTGTGACCATTGTAACAAATCAAATTCCCCTAAGGCAGTAGGATTTGGACATTTTAACCAAGTAACCTGTTCCCTCCTTTCTACACTCTCTCTTCTCGGGGATCACCGATACCCAAATTCGAAGTGATATCAGCCTTGCCGGGAGTTGAGAAGAAGGTGGTTGACACAGGTTTCCTTTGACTTGCCTGGTTTTGAATAGTGGCTCATTGTGGTGAATGGCTGTACACTTAATGCTGCCTCTGTTCACATTGCTGCTTTCCCCTCCACTTTCTGCCGCCTCATCCCAAACCAAAGGACATCCGTTCCTCGTCCTCCATGAGGTCACAGCTCTATTAAAATGTTAGTCTAAATGATGGAAGGAATGAAGCATATCTCAGGAGAGGGGCCAGCACCAGAAGTCTGAAAACGAGCTCTGGGCAGGAACCGGATGACAAAGGCACGGAGTCCAAGCGCCAGAATTCAGCTTGTCATCCGTGTTCTAAACGCTGCCACCATGGGAACCTGGGACCGTGGTCTCTGGCTCCTTGCTCAGGGCTGGCCTGGGAATGGGGACGGGATCTCAGTGGCTGTGGCCGGTGCGCTACACACAGGTGCCAAAGAGGGGCAGGATGACAGCAACCTGCAGGGACCGAGCACCCCGCCAGCGACTCGGCCATGCTGGGACAAAGCCCTCCTGGGCCAGCAGCATGGCACGGCTGGGGCCGTGGAGCAGCCCAAACAGAACGCTTGCCTTGCTGTGCCCCAGCCCTTCTCGAGCCAGATGCCTTCCGTGGAGCACCCAGCAGCGAGCCTGGCACCCGGAGCCGAGTCACGCGGCTCACTCTCTATTCTCTTGTCCTCTGTCTTGGCGTAGAGCTCACAGGGATTCTTTATTTGCCCTTTAAAAAAAAATTTTTTTTAATGTTATATTTATTTCTGAGAGAGAGAGAGACAGAGAGAGAGAGAGAGAGACAGCATGAGCAGAGGAGGGTCAGAGAGAGAGGGAGACACAGAATCTGAAACAGGCTCCAGGCTCTGAGCTGGCAGTCAGCACGGAGCCTGACGCGGGGCTCGAACCCACGAACCACAAGATCATGACCTGAGCCAAAGTTGGACACTTAACTGACTGAGCCACCCAGGCACCCCTTTATTTGCCCATTTTGATGTGGGAAGACGAGGTTGGAGGAAGGCAAGTACCTGCTCTCTTCACTTTGATATGATGTTCCCTAACAGATGGAAAATGGGTGGTAAAATGGATCACGGAATCAGATCAATGTGGGTTCAAATCCTAACTTGCCCATGGACAGTTGTGTGACCAGAAGCAGGGGGCTCAATGTCTCTGGGAACCGAGTTTCTACTCCACAAGGTGAGGATAATAATAATGGCCTCACAAGGTCACCTGGGACAGAGCACATGGCTCATGGATGATACAAATCTGAGATTCAGTGAGAAGCTGCCTCCCCACCCCCATTCCAGACTAAGAGCCTTTTCTGGCTGAGCCTGAATCAGGCACCTCTCACGGACGTGACCTTATGTAATTTCAGGGCCCCCACACAAAATAGGTATGATTGAGATGCCTGGTGGCTTAGTCAGTTGAGTGTCCAACTCTTGATCTCAGATTCATGAGATTGAGCCCCACTTCAGGCTCTGTGCTGACAGTACGGAGCCTGATTTGGGCTCTCTCTGTCCCTCTCTCTCCGTCCCTCCCCCCCTTGATATATTAATTAATAAAAAAAAAAGAGAAATAGGTATGATTATTCCCATCTTACGGGTGAGGAAATCAGGTAAACAGCTTTTACTTAAAGACATCTGGCCGGAGAGCAAAGCACTGAAGCTCCATGTCTCCGACTCCCATTATAAAGCCCTTCCCTCACTTTTGGGGGCCACTTTGGAACTTCTGGGACTATCCCACTGCAAGATGTGGCATCAAGTTGCCAGAACATTTCCGAAAAGAGTAAAGGGTGTCCTATGCTTTATTTGCTGGGGGGTTTTGAGTGAAGTGTGGGGGCTCCCGTGACACCCCCAAGCTCAGGAAATACATCTCTTTTTATAACTGACCTCGCTATTCGAAAGCCTGGGGAAAAAGACCACAACTTGGAAAACCATGGCTTCATAACTTTAGAAAATATGTCTTTCTTTCTGCCTTGGGTCATTCATTCATCTTTTAGAAATAGAACTCAGCATTCGGGCACCTGGGTGCCTCAGTCGGTTGAGCGTCCAGCTTCGTCTCAGGCCATGATCTTGCAGTTTGTGGTTCGAGCCCTGTGTGGGGCCCTGTGCTGACAGCTCAGAGCCTGGAGCCCACTTCGGATTCTGTGTCTCCCTCTCTCTCTGCCCCTACCGCGATCATGCTCTTTGTCTCTCTCTCAAAAATGAAATAAACATTAAAAAAATTTTTTTTTAATTAAAAACAAAAAAAAGAACCCAGCCTCAACTGATCCCTAAACGTAAGAGTATATTAATGACAGCACTGCCAGGCACTGAGGGTTTTTACCTACACAAGACTTCCATTCTGATGCCCACCCCTTCTCTCCTCACTCTGTCTACCACCTACATGTTTTTTTGTTTTGGTTTGGTTTTTAAATACTGGAGAAGGCTAAGAGAGAAAATAGAGAAAGAAGCAAGGGGAAGGCAGAAGGGGTCTTTACACACTGCAACCGCCTTAAACATGCTACTGCGGGCCCCTGGAGGTAGTCTCGACCTAGAGGTGTTCTTGGGTTTGGAATGGGTCGGAACACCAGAATAAAAGTGCCCTGGGGGCAGCCCTCATGCGATGGCAGCTGGGGGCTGCAGATTAAACGTCCCAGACTTCCTCCGTCTCTCACCTGCTCTCCCACCAGATAAGTGACCTAGACTCACATCGTGGTCTCAGCGCCGGCTTCCGGCTGCGCCCAACCTAAGAAGCAGTTTGGAATCAGCCGAAGGCTGGAAACGGATCGCAGCTGTCTCAGCAGCAAAAGATGCCTGGTTGACGATGATTCTAACAGGATGAAGAGAAGGCTTCCTGCTCTGTGTCTCCTCAAATGCCCCAGAGGTAGGGGAACGAACCCTCTTCTAAGGGGGCCTTTCCATAAATCACGATTCCGAACTCTAAGTCATTGAGGGATCTGCCCAATTCCTAAGAAATACAGAGGAGGGGGAAAATACGTATGTATATATTAAAGGAGTAATTCTCTTTTAAGGAGCAAATTCCCACACTCACACAAAATGTGAATATGAAAAATTTTTTACATCATTTTCTAGGGCACAGTATCTTCTGGAGTATTTCTGCCCCAGAACGCATACCCTCCGCCTAACACGAGAAAACATCAGAGAAATCCAAATTGAGGGAGTAACTGGCTGGTGCACTTTGAAAGTGTCAGGGTCACGAAAGCCACAGAAAGACTGAAGAAGGGTAACAGCGTGGGGACAATTTAGTTGGACAACTGGTGGTAACACGAGGCGCTGGATTGTATCCTGAACCAGGAAAAGGACACACGTGGGGAAAATGGTGATCGGAATAGAGCCTGCAGGTTAGTGAAAATAGGGCTGAGTCAATGTCAATATCCCGGATTTGGGCCATTGCGCTGCAGTTGTGTGAGGTGTTACCGTTCGGGGAAGCCGCTGAAGGATATAAGGGAACTCTGTCCTGTTTTTACCACATCTTTCTAAGTGTAAAATTTGATTTGATTTTCACATCACGGCTGAAAAAACCTTCCCCTACAGATGATTAACACGGTCCAGTACTGCCCTAATACCAGGACTGTGAATCATAACTGGGAAAAACTTGCTGGATTGTTACTGGTAAAAAGAGGGGAAACAAAGCACTGCCTGGTCTACCTTTTATGATCACACACAAGCCGAAACATCTGCGGTAGAATTTCTAAGTGATGTTTAGCGCATTCTTGGAAACAGTGTTTTTAAGGGGTTCTTTCTACCAAGTTCCCCTGAGCCAGGGGGGTAAATAGCTACATGAAGACCCAACACCCCGCCGCCCGTGGGCCAGCCCAAGTTAGATGGCAGTTTTGAAGAAAAGGAAAATACCAGACTTCCCCAAAGTGGTGGTTAGTTGGTTCTGACAGAACACATTTTTGTCCTTGACGTGATACAAGATTTAGAAACACAAAATGACAGTGTTCACTTAATAATGTATCTCTTTTTTCGTATCCAACTGAGGTTCCATGGTTGGTGAGATAAAACTTTGATAGGTTGCCCTATTTCTAACCTGCTTAACGAACATCCATTAAATACCGGCTGAATACAAGGCACGAAGGCTGCAAAAATAAAAAAAATAAAAAAAAACTCAGACCATTTCCTCATGAAGTATTCATGTTTTTTTGTTTTTGCTTTTTGTAAAGTAATCTCTATACCCAACACGGGGCTCAAACTCACGACCCCAAGATCAAGAGTCACATGCTCCACTGACTGAGCCGGCCGGGCACCTCTGAAGTATTCATGTTCTGAGACTACCTTCATTATGTTGTGTAGATAAACTCTTGAATAGAGGAACATGCCCAGTATTTTGGAACTTAGGAGAGAGAAGGATTAGCTTAGTTAGAAGGTGGAGGAGGGCTGTGAGGAGTAGGTAGGAGTTTGTCAGGTCCAGAAAAGAGCATGGACTGGGGACATGTTCAGGGGAACAGGGTGACTAGAATGGCCAGGCAAACAGGAAGCAGTGGAAGATTCAGAAGCGTTGCCACGGCCCCAAGTAGCAAAGTGACCTTCATCACATCTCCTTGGAACAATAAATGAATTCACTTTTAAAAGAGTTACCAAGCCTCTTCAAGATTATGTAAAACAGAGACGCTTTCGTGATCATAGTTAAAAATGTGGCAGAGACTCATCAGAGAAGTGAATCCTGCTGCTTACCGGTAAAAAACTTAGAAAATTAACCCAGATTTTGCGGGCCCAACCCCCCCCCCCATTATATTATCATTTTTGGCTTTTTCACTCCAGGGAACTGCAGAGATCCACAAACAATACCTAGCTTAATTTTAGTCCTGAAGGTTTGATAAACCACAGACAGTCATTTCCGAAGGAAATACACAAACAGAAATACACACAAAACGAAAGTTTTCAACAAGCACATGTGACCTCGGCAGAGAGGCTGACTCTGGATCTTTCAACATCTGACCCTATTTGTATTGGGTTCCGGAACCTCTTACCCCAGGCCCCACCAACTCTCTTGTTTAGAAAGTGCTTTGAAGATGAAAATTCTAGAGTTGAATCACTAGTTTCACTTCCAACATCAATGAGCCCTTTATATTTGGAAAATATCCTCTCTTCCTGTAGAAAGAACAAAGTGTGGATTGGTTATCTGAGCATCAGAGCATCTGACAGAGTTCTAGACCTTCCCCCAAGCCCAACACAGTGTTCAAGGATAACAGTGCTTTAAATATGAACTGACTTTAACCTAAACTACCAGGCTCACGTGTATTAACCGTAAAGTTGAAGAGCAATTTACCCTACAAATATAGATGTGAAAACGGAAGCAGTTGGATATAACTCATTATGGCCTTTGCAGTCATAAGTTATGAGTCTCTGGTTAGAATTAAAAGCCCAAGGGGCACCTGGGGGGCTCAGTCGGTTAAGTGTCTGACTTCATCTCAGGTTCTGATCTCACAGTTTGTGCGTTCGAGCCCTACATCGGGCTCTGTGCTGACAGCACAGAACCTGCTTAGGATCCTCTGTCTCCCTCTCTCTGCTCCTCCCCTGCCTCACACATGCGAGGTCTCTCCCTCAAAAGTAAATCAACATCAAAAAAGTTTTTTAAGGGGCACCCAGGTTAAGCTGGGCGACTTCGGCTCAGGTCATTATCCCACGGTCCCTGAGTTTGAGCCCCATGTCGGGTTCTGTGCTGACAGCTCAGAGCCTGGAGCCTGTTTTGAATTCTGGGTCTCCTTCTCTCTCTGCCCCATCCCCCCACTCATGCTCGCTCTCTCTCTCTCTCTCAAAATTAAATAAACATTAAAAAAATTTTTTAATAAAAAAAATTACAAGCCTTAAAAGTGGTCTATACCCAGCATGTTACAGACTTCAGAACAAGAATAGATGATGTCAATTAAGCAAATGATTCCAAGGCACACAGCTAAGCAGTCCGGAACCGGGAACCCCCTCCCCTAGCGCCTGACCCTATGTAGCATCCGCTCTGTACTTTACTAGATTGCCAGAGTTGATATTTACAATTCCATGGTTAGTAAGCACTATTCAGAAATCTTAAGACCTACTTTATATGTTTTTCAAATTCAAATAGTTTAAAATTTCGAAAGCCTGACTTTCTCCATTACCTTGAGGTAACAGATGGTAATAAACCTACACAATTTTCCTCAGATTCTATCACTCACCTGCCAGTTCTCTGCTCTTTCCCCATCAGGAGAACCTTCCGCCCATATTTTCTTTTCCAGGATTGTTGTGGGCTGAAAGGTGCCGCCCCTCAAAAGAAAATGGGTGTAAGCCTTAGACCTTGTTTAAAAATAGGGTTCTTACACTATTATGCTAAGTGAAAAAAGTCAGTCACAGGAAGACAAATAACGTATGATTTCCCTCATATGCGGAATTTGAGAAGCTCAACAGATGATCCGAGGGGAAGGGAAGCAAAAATAAGATAAAAACAGAGAGGGAGGCAAACCATAAGAGACGCTTAAATAAGAACAAACTGAGGGCTGCTGGAAGGGAGGTGGGTGGGGGGATGGGCTAAATGGGTGACAGGCATTAGGGAGGGCACTTTTTTGGCATGAGCACTGGGTGTCCCATGGAGGAGATGAGTCACCAGATTCTGCTGCCGAAGCCAAGATGACACGGTATGTAAACTAACTTGAATTTCAATTTAAAAAATATAGGAAAGAAAACAGAGTCCTTACGGATGTAGGAAAATTAAAATGAGGTCATCCTGGAGGGGGTGGGTCCTAATATGACTGGTGTCTTCTAAGGAGACGGGAACTTTTACACAGAGACACACAGGAGAAGGCTGCGTGAAGACGGAAGCAGGTGTGGGGTGAGGGATCTACCAGCCAACGGACACCAGAGATGCTGGTAACAAGCAGAAGCTGGGAGAGGCAGGAAGGAATGTCCACTGGAGCCTTGAGCGACAGCGACAGCGTGGCTCTGCTGAGACCTTCATTCAGCCTTCCAGCCTCTGGGACTGTGAGAGAATAAACTGACGGCGCCTTCAGACACCCAGTCCATGGCAATGTATTATGCCACCCCTGGGAAACGAATACAGGCATGTTATTAAATAAGATGCTAAAATCCATCAATACCCCAAGAGAGAAGGTAAAAAGATATTTTATGACCCAAACAACTATTAAACAACCATTGAAAAAAATTATATTCAACCTTGCCATTTATTGAAGGGAATGCCCATTAAAAGACCCGCGTGGTAGCTCTTTTATTCAAGTAGCAAAACTCAGCCTGACGTCAAGAGTCAACGCAGGGCCAGTGGTGGGGAAATTGACAAGCTCCAACCGGCTTAAAGGAAGAATTGGTACAACCCTACCGAGAAACAATTTGTTTCAGGGATACTTCCATCAGCGCCTCTGAGCATCTGATCAGGTCCAAAAGGAAGAGAGTAAAATTTCAAGAACACACAGTAACAAGAGGCGGACGGACACATCACCAAGGAAGTATCAGGCTTCATAAAAGGGAACGGTTCAGCTACCCGCCTCTGAGACCTTTCTGAGTCTGATGACCCATTCTCCGATGAGGTACATAAAATGCTCCAATAAAAGGCTGAGAGCACAGGCACTTCTTGATAGTACGTAATATGACTTCTTGAGAATATTATTATCATTTACCATCCCTTCCTGATAATACTTAAGCTGAATTTAAGGAGGTCTTATTCCAAAATCTCGCGAGTCTTAAAACTGGGAATACAGATCCCATTCTATCAGCCTTTAGAGAAGAAGAGATTTCCTCTGCTACAGATTTAACTTCTCACAGAAGTCCTCCCCGTTTTACCAAAAAGGAAACTGAGGCACCAGAACACTTTGCAGCTTGAAGGAGCTCCTGGGCCCTCTCCGCATTTCTGGTCCTACTGGGTGCCAGCCTGTGCTGGAGGCTACTGTCCGAGCCCAGTGGGCCCAGAGGTCAATGACGCTGGTGGACACTGTGGTCCCTAAAGCCGAGCCCATCCATTTAGCTTCGGGAGGTCTAGGATTAGAATTGACCTGATGCATTTTCTGAGTATTCTAGTTATTTCTGCCCACAACGATCGTTTATTCAAAATAAAGGCATTTTTGTGGCCTTGCAGCAAAAGACCATTTGGAACCCCAGACAAATAATTTCCTGTTAATAATCTGCTTAGGGAAACTTCTCTCCCACACACCAGCCCAGCTGAGCTTCACCCTCCCTGGACAACTTCGGACGGACTGCTGTTTAAACTCAACCAAGAACTTCTTAATTCGGCTCAGGAAAGTGAACACATTGTTTTCCGGAGATCAAACGATTTATCTAAAAAGAAGTACCCCTGCCCCCCATTGTCTTTCAGATTCTGCCAGGGTTTGCAAACTTTTGTGAGAGAAATAGGCTTGTCTCAGTCAAGCAAATGAATCACCCCGGAGGCTCCTAAGCCTGCGGTGTTTACCCTCAGTAAATACCATTAGCGTTTCATTATGTTCCCCTTTATCCCGCAGTAATTCTCAGGATCAAGCAAAAAGCTCCCGGGTGGGGAAAATGGTCTCTGTCTTAACTTTACTGGGAAAGTGGGAAAGTGAAGCATCTGAAGTGATGGTCTTTTGTAAGAGGAATTGAACTCCTCATTGAGGAGGTTATTTTTTTTTTAATTTTTAAAAATGTTTTATTTATTCCTGAGAGAGAGACAGCGTGAGCAGGGGAGGGTCAGAGAGAGAGGGAGACAGAATCTGAAACAGGCTCCAGGCTCTGGGCTGTCAGCACAGAGCCCGACGCGGGGCTCAAACCCATGAACCGTGAGATCATGACCTGAGCCGAAGTCAGATGCTTAACCAACTGAGCCCCCCAGGTGCCCCTTGAGGAGGTTATTTTAACTTTGGACAAATACGACTTTAGAGGACACGCAGAATTTATTTTTTTTTTAATTTTTTAAATATTTTTAATGTTTTATTTATTTCTGAGAGAGACAGTGTGAGCAGGGGAGGGTCAGAGAGAGAGGGAGACACAGAATCTGAAACAGGCTCCAGGCTCTGGGCTGTCAGCACGGAGCCCGACGTGAGGCTCGAACCCACGAACCGTGAGATCATGACGTGAGCCGAAGTCAGACGCTTAACCGACTGAGCCACCCAGGCGCCCCGAGGACACGCAGAATTTAAACCTCCATTAACAATACCTATTTGTTTAAGTTTGATGTGCAGCTTCCTGGCCAATTATTGCAAATCTGTAGGACAGAAAGGAGAGAAAGGAAAGTAGCTGGCTTGGGTTTGGGTTTTGTTGTTTTGTTTTGTTTTCCATTTTTGGGTTTGTGTGTGTGTGTGTGTGTGTTGGGTTTTTGGGGTAGTAGTTTGCTAAAGCTGCCACAACAAAGTACCACAAACTGAGTGGCTAAAATTTTGAGCAGTTTTGTCTTCTCACAGTCTGGAGGCCCGAAGTCCAAGATCAAGGTGTTGGCAGAAAATCCCCTCCGAGGGCCGTGAGTGGAGCATTTGTTCCTGGTCTCTCTCCTTGGCTCAGAGACGGCTACCTTGTCCCTGTGTGTGTGTGTATCACCTTCCCTCTGTATGTGTCTGTCTCTTTGTCCACATGTCCCCTTCCTATAAGGACACCCATCAGACTGGACCTGGGCCCACCCTAATGACCTCATCTTAACTAACTACATCTGCGAGGACCCGATTTCCAAACAAGGCCATATTTTGAGGTACTGGAGGCTGGGGCTTCCATATGAGGTTTTAGGGGACACAATTCAACCATAACAATGAGTAAAGCGATCCTGAGGCTCATAAAAGCAGTGAACCCGGGCTTTGTATTTTTCAGGCCCAGGAGGCAGTGTTGGTGTTACTAATGGCAGGGACGGTGAGTTTCAGTGAGGGAAGCCATGGTTTCTCTTCCTGNGGGGGGGGGGGGGGGGAGGGGTCTGAGGGAAACACTTCGGGGCTCAGAAGGACCCCGTCCTGTCCTGTGGGCCACAAGCTGGCAGGTGACTTGGTGACATAATTCACATTTCCCACAGAACATTCTCTTTCACCAAGGGTTTCGCTGTCATCTGTCATCTCAGTGAACCCGTACAAGGACCCAGTACATCGGAGAGCAGCCCCCTCTTGCAGATGCGAAAGCTGAGACCCAGAGAGGCTGAGTGACCACCTAAGGTCTTAGCGTGATAAGTGCCAGGGCCAAGGCTGTGACCCACAGCTTCCGACACCCAAGGCCACATCCCAGGTTTACTTCTCCAAATCGAAGACCCAAGTTTCCTGCAGACGCCAAAGGTCGCTTTCAGCTGGAAATATAATGTCACATGTAACTTCCCACGAGTCTTGGGGGAAGATGTGAGCTACTCTGCTGGCCCTTGGTCTGCAATATGGCAACACGAGGCTGGAAAGTTTGGACTCACTCGCTGCCTTGCTGAAGAACTCTGTCTCCTGGGGAGTGAAGATCCTTCACAGAATGTTCCCGGCCCCACCGAAATTCACGCACACGAGCGAGTGTGCTTGCTTTTCTGGGCAAAGGTCTTTAAGTGTTCCATCAGCTTCCTCTAGAGGCCAGTGGCCCTTAAACCAGGAAGAACCTGCGCTCTACGAGACTGGCATATCCAGGGTCCACTGATGTCCCCTGTTCTTCTCCCCCCTAACAACTGTCTCGTCCCCCCTCTCCTGGAGGCATTTCCCAGGGGGATCCCCTTGCTGATCTAGGCCAGGCCTAAACTGCCACTCTGGGGGCGCCTGGGCGGCTCAGTCGGTTAAGCCTCCGACTTCAGCTCGGGTCATGATCTCGTGGTTCGTGGGTTCGAGCCCCGCGTCGGGCTCTATGCTGACAGCTCAGAGCCTGGAACCTGCTTCCGATTCTGTGTCTCCCTCTCTCTCTGACCCTCCCCTGCTCATGCTGCCTCTCTCTCTCTCAGAAATAAAAATTAAAAAAAAAACAAAACTGCCACTCTGGGCATTGGTTCAACATCCAGGCAATAGGTGTTTCCCCACCTGCCGCTGTGACAAACCACAGGGAGAAGTTAGCCCCAGGGCTTCTCTGCCCCCCACCCCCACCCGCCTACCAGGCCTCTGGGGGTCCCAGGACTACTCACTGGCAAGGCGGCTGGGCACCTGGGTATTCATGACTTGGAAAGGCCCCTGAGAGCAACATAACAACTCGAGCAGGCACTGCCTACCTGCTCAGTCCTTGGAAAAAGGCCCAGACATCCTCAGGTAGGGGAGGGGAATGCATCGGGCCTGAAGCCACAGCCAATCGCCGGCTTCTGAAGTTCTCGTCGCTTATTTTGCCACCCAGGCACCGCTCTCTCTCTTCACTTTGGACCATTTGCTACCCGTCCCTGCCCAGCCTCGACGCTCTGCCGGCAACTGCAAATCCCACGTGCCCCCGAAAGTCTGCGCGGTCGGTCTTACACCAGGATATGGGGCCAGCTGTCTCCTGGACCAGGAAAACCAAGAAGCTCCAGTGAAACAGCCACTCCATGTGCTCTCCGTCGGGTCCAACACTGGGCCGCACCGCCTTCTGGAAGCCACATCCACACTAGATGTAGTTCTCGCACTTATGTCCCTGGTGTGATACCCCGTCCCGTCCCCCTGCCCCTCCAGACCCAAACTCTGGTTTCTTTTGCCATTTTCCTTTGTAAGGCCCGGGAACTATTGTCTGCCCTCTGCCCCAGTTCCATGGGCGGGGCCAGAGCCCAGCCCTGCCATCTGTAAAGTTTCTGGAGCTTTCTGCTCGGCCTCTCCACCCGCCCACCTGTTACGGAGGCTTAGCACACCTTTTGGCCTACCTACCACCTGTTGCTTACCCCTGGCTGTTGTATGGACCTGCGTGGCCTGCTTTTCGTCCCTGACCTTCTAGCACCCGGTTCGCCTCTGTAGGAGCATCTGCTTCCATTTCTAACTCTGTCCGTCTTCCCTTCCCTTCCTGCGCCTTTGAAATGAGCCCTTCTGAAGCTGTGGGTGCTGGTGTTGAAATTTACATGCAATGTTGCAGACGTGCAGGCAGGTAACTTGAGTTCCTAAAATTGATCTCAAATATCCTAAGAGTGCAATCTCCACTCGGAGAGAAAGGCGTAGCACAGTTATTGTGCTTTTAATTGGCTCCACCACACTGACTCAGCCTCTCTGGGGCAAATCCTCCGTGTTACACGTTTCTCCTTCCCATTCCCTGGCAGCATCTGGGCCCAGGGCACGTCCCGGGGGGCGGGACGAGGGGTGGTTGATCTCTGTGCTACCATCTGGTCCACACAGGCCTCACAGTCTCCTCCCCTGGGTCTCTGGGTCCCTGCGTCTCTTGGTTACACCTGCTGCGAGACCCCCCCACCCACTGGGATGTGCGGGTCCAGCAGTGATGCCGGCTTCCCTCCCCCACTCGGGGCAACACCCACATGTGCTGTGTCTTCTTGGCAAATACCGAGTCTCTCATGGTCCCACCAGCTCTCGCTGCTTATCTGAAGGCCTTGATGTAGCAATGCCACCTCTGTTTACAAGCCATGGGAACCTGAGTGTGACAAGAGGGAAGCCACCACCTACCATCTGTACGAATGAGAATCAGGACCGGAGCCCTCCCTGCCTAAAGATGCCCTTCCAATCTCCTCGGAGCTTCTCGTGCCTGCCCCCCGCACTGAGGGTGAACTCGTCGCCTGCATGCTGCCTGGGCAGAGGGACGAGGCAGCGGACCCGGTGAGGGGCCTCCTGGAGCGGAGAGCATTCTCGGGTTCAGACAGACCAGCAGGCAGTGGACCTCAGGGGACTCGGCCAGGCTAGCCCGGACCGGGCATCAGATGCAAGGTTTCCGACTCCAGTGCCTGGCTCATTACCGAACGAGGGGCCCAGACACAGGGGTTGTTTGATAAAACAGGTCTAGTGCAAATCCTAGACCTCAAGATGAAGACACAGGCCTCTACTAGAACGGAGGCCCAAGAACAGGGCCAGAAGAGGGGCGCCCGGGCGGCTCAGTCGGTTAAGCAACGGACTTCCGTTCAGGTCACGATCTTATGGCTCGTGGGTTCGAGCCCCCCGTCGGGCTCTGTGCTGACAGCTCGGAGCCTGGAGCCTGCTTCAGATTCTGTGTCTCCCCCTCTCTCTGCCCCTCCCCTGCTCACACTCTGTCTCTCTCTCTCTAAAAAATAAACAAACATTTAAAAAAAAAAAAAAAAAAAATAGGGCCAAAAGAACACAGAACAATTTGGGTCCATCAGTGATTTTTCTCTAGATCTCGGCATCAAAACCAAGCCCCCGTATGTCCAGCCATAAGATTCCCCCCCATGTAACAGTTTCCCTTTCGTCTAACACAGTTTTGTGAGCTGTGAATCCACAGGCAAATCCACACTGTTCACCTTCTGCCGTCTCCCCACTCTGCTCTCTCTAGGAAGCGGTTTCCCTTTGCCAGACTGCAGCTCTAGGACATTGTTCCCTTTACGTCCCTTTTCTGGCTCAAGAACCCGCAGGGGCAGGCGACTTAGCAGCTGGCCTCCCTTCCCGGGACTTCCTGCCCGGCCTTCCCTCCCCTGGGCACGTCCTCGGTCTCTCCCGCTTTCCCCCGGGGGCAAGGATCGACTGCTGCCTCTGCTTTCCAAGGAAACAAAATGTTTAGGGCCTACTTTGGGAGCTTGGCACACAGTCCTAACAGAAGGACTGAAAATACAAGAATCGGGCCCTGACTTCTAAGAAGTTTCCCTCTATGGGTGTCCCTTGAAGTTTCCTTTCCTAGACTTTGCATTCCAGATGCCGCGCTTCCCTAATGTCTTCTCTGAAGCCGCCCTCATATTCGCCCCTTTGCGTGGCTTATTCGTAAAGGTGTTAATAATACTTTATATAGAACGTTCTATGCTTTTGAATAACTGCAAGTAAGTTTTGGACTTTGAAACAGCCTGTGGGGCATCATGATGGTGATTTCTAACCCCCCAGGTCCCCCCCAGTTTCGCATCTGGGGCAAGGGCGGACGGAGGTAGCAGACTCGGCAGCAAAGGCCCGGAGGCGGGGCTGGGACCCGGGCCCCCTGTCCTGGCCGCACAGCCCCGCGGAAATCGGGAGTGTGTGCGGCCAGCCCTGGGGGACCAAAGCCCGGGTCAGGTGGCCTCACCAGCGGCCCACTCCCCACCCACTCTGTGCAATCTGGAGACGAGCCCTCAGGTGAGTTGGGGTAGACACTGGCATGCGCAGGAATCCAGGAAGCACGAAGGGGACAAGCGAGAGGCCTGGCTGAGCCGACACGGACGGGCTATGCCCAGAGCGTGGTATCAGCGCGTCTCTTTTTTTGCCAGTAAACAAATGCACGAAAACTCAAAACCTCAAGTAAACGATGGCTTTTTTCAAAGCAGCCACTGAGTGGACTTGACTAATGCGGCCTTCGTTCAAAGCATTCCTTTCCAAATGCAGTTCCTTTCCTGGATTGCTTTCAAGCGTATATGAAAATCTTTTGAACTTGCTCACTGAAAAATCCTTGTCCTTGGGGCGCCTGGGTGGGTCCGTCGATTAAGCATCTGACTTTTGATGTCAGCTCAGGGCGTGATCCCAGGGTCGTGGGACTGAGCCCCTCACCAGGCTCTCCGCTGGGCATGAGGCCTGCTTCAGATTCGCCCTCTCGCCCTCTGCCCCTCCCCCACTCAGACACGCACTGGCTCTTGCACTCTTCTCTCTCTCTCTCTCAAAAATAAAAAATCCTTGTCCTTTAGGACGGGTGTTATTTCTTTCCGAATACACGTGCACTCATATGGAGACAAACAGGTGAATCAGGATGAAACATTGCTCCAGGGCTGCCCACAGCTTTCTTTCCAGCAGGTTCGCCTGCTGAGAGTCCTGGCTCCTTAATTACAGAAGTAAAGCCTATAGAGAGGAAAGTCCGTACCTGCCTAGGGAACGTGGCTTTGGGATGACGGCTCCTACAAAGTGGCCTCCTTGAAGCTTCTCATCCTGTCTCAGAAACATGTCTTGCTCTCCTGACACTTACTCTTCCTTCCACGTGCTTCTAGGATTCCCAGCTGTGCTTTTGCCTTTGTCCCTGACCTTTTCGCATCTTCTCTCTCCTCTGTTCATGCTTTCTCTCCTCCCGGCTGGACCCTGGGACAGTGGCTCGATTCATGTTTGCTAAGCAGTCTCGTTTTCGATCCAGTTATAGGGAGGTGTCCATATTGGCTTGTACTGGGCACTGCCCGGACTCTTCCTTCTAATGTTTTTTATTTCATTTTTATTTTTGAGAGAGAGAGACAGCATGAGCAGGGGAGGGTCAGAGAGAGAGGGAGATACAGAATCTGAAACAGGCTCCAGGCTCAGCTGTCAGCACAGAGCCCGACGCGGGGCTTGAACCCATGAACTGCGAGATCATGACCTGAGCTGAAGTCAGACGCTTAACCGACTGAGCCCCCCAGGCACCCCCCAGGCTCCCCCCAGGCCTCTTTCTTCTGACCACTAAGGTCTGGGCCCTGTTCACTCGGTCACCAGAACCACGTGTGCAAAGCCATGCTCTGTTGCATCAGCCAGTGGCTCTCCGGTGTGGACTCCTGGGTACTTATGGGCACTCGGTTCCCTGGCGTGGTTCCCTCACACAAGGCGCCGGACACGCGTGGAGCTCAGTCATGCCCCCAGCAATGACAGGCCCTGAGACTGGGGACGCGGTCAGTCCAAGGGTTCGCTGCCAGCACTGGACAGAAAGGGAACATCCTGAAGGAAAGGGTTGGGTAGGGCAGCCTCCGGGCCACCTCGCCCACCTCAGTGAACTTTCCCAAAATGCTGGGGGGCCCGAGGTGACTTTCTGCATCAGATCATCAGGAAGTCGCACAGGGAACCACCGGCTAGGACTCAAGGGCCTTCTCGGGCCCTGACCTTTTGGCTCAGGTTCACGGGAGTGTGAATCCACCACTTTGGTCCCACAGCCACCGATGGTCTTTAGTCCCCAGGAGGGGGGCACGGACGGTACCACTCCCCAGACAGGAGTTGGGTGGCACTGGCTCAATTCCTAGGAGGCGTTCTGCCTGACGGAAGTTTGCTGAGTCCTGAAGGATAAATACGTGTCCAGCACACAGGCTCTGGGCACACTGAGTACATATATGTGTATACATGAGCAGAACTAGCCAGAGATCCTTGCAGGGATCAGAAGCTACTTGCTCTTCCTTCTGCCCCAGACACAGAGCACCGTTCATGTCATCCGAGGTCAGCAAGGAGCATCAGGGGAATCAAACAGGCAGCTATTGAGCAGAACAAACCAGGGCCTTCTAATTAAACTCTCATTGGGTTTAAACACATCGGGTCTTCCGTCCGAGCTCGGAGGTGCTTCTGACACTGCCATACACACCACAGGCCCTAAGCTGCGTTTTTGTTGTTGTTGTTTTTAATTTTAAATCCTGAAACACAAAGTTAACGTTAAAAGGATAGACCGTGGGAATTTCAGGATTAAAGTCAGGCTGGATTCTTGCTCCCTCCCTCCCACGCGGGACAGATTTCCCACTAAGCTCTTTGATCACTGGATGTTCTTCTGACCCTCGGCATTTTAGCGTGGGCCGTGCCAAGTGGATGCTGGCACCAAAGTCCAGACGGTCTCTCTTTTCAGCGGGCACCCCCAGGGCTTTGGATGTAAGGCCTGCCTTGCAGAAGTCACCTTTTAAAATAACATAAATGGTCATGAGAGGGTCTCAGTACACGGATGGCTGGGGGCCTCAGGGTGACACAAAAGGGGCTTGTTCCCTGGTGTTGGCTTAGCCCGGCATCTGCGGCCATCACATTAGATCGTGGCTCCACCGGAACTTCCCCGTGACCGCTTATTTATTATCCTAAATAAAGAACATAGCTTGGTTTTGGATGGCAGAAGAAATAAAAAGGGTTTTAGATCACTTGTTTTCTGACCAAATTTTAAAGATCCACGTGTCGTAAAAATGCCATCGTATTGGAAAGGTAAGCACAAAAGTAATCATTCACTTCATATTTTTAGTGGAAAGTCAGCAGTTTCTTCGAAGGTAGGAATTTTGATGCTTAAATCCTCCTTGAATATACTTTTTTGCTCTCTCACTCCAAGGCGTCCTGTTTCCAAGACACAAGGCTGTACGTCCGCATCAATGGGCAGCTCTACAAATGCCGATTCCTGGGCCTGGGACGGGCTAGGTTGTAAACCCTTAATTTAGGACAAGGAAGAACAGGCTAATTGGTAGTAAGCTTCACGAGGCCTGGGCAACACCGAAGGGACCCTCCCGCTTGCTCTGTCCCCCTACTGATTACCTCTCTTTATTCCTCTCTGCTATCAGCTAATCAGAAGCCAGAAAAATCTGCCGGAGCACTGGGCTTAGAATAAACTTAGCATTGGGCTTAGAATAAATGTAAGTCGATGCTTCAGAATGTTTTGAAATCTTTACAGAGCAGGTTAGGTAAGTTCCCCACAGAGCAGAGGTCAGAGGTCAGAGCAGGCCCCGGATGTCATTTCCTCCCCAGGGCCTGACCAGTGCACGTATCAGATCGCCCCACAGAGCGTGGGAAAGCGCCTGGTTGGTCAGCGCGGAGTCCAGTTCTATGGGCAAGGGTACCAGTCTGGAATGGACCCCTCCGGCGTCGCCTGTGGGAAGGCACCTTATTCTCGTGACACCAGGACCCTAAGGTTTACAACTATACGTTGGAGTGTCATCCATCCAGAGCCTCCCCCGACAACTTCAAAGGGACCCGCAGACACCAGAGACCCTCTGATTGCAAAGCAATTTACAGGCATTTATCTGTAAGTGCTGTTAGTTAATTACGCTGTCATTTTGCCAATAGAGGAAGAAGTGCTTGGATGCAGACTCAACTCAGAGCGAAAAGTAAGGAAAGAGTAAAGTCCTAACAGACTTGATGCTTTTTTCCATCTGTGATGTGCAATTTAAATGTATAACATCATCATCCTTTAACATTACTTTCAGTGCAAATGTTATGCTCGCTCACGAGTCAATATTTTATGCCCTTTCCGGAGGCCGATTACTGTTCAGCAAACAATGGCTGGCACATCCTCAATGTGCGGGGATTGACTCATGCTCTGTGGGAAAACGGGTTTAGAGGGATCTAAACTGAACTTGAAGTGACTTGTCACAATGGCATTCATTTCTTGAAGGCTTCCTGCGCTGGGTACCTCTGTGTCCTTCCCAGGGTGATCCTTCTCCGGGCCGCTGGGTCCTCAGGTGTGGAGTACACCCAGGGGCCCCGTGCCCTCAGGCTTCCAGTTGGGTTTGCACAATGGGGACACAGCCCAGCCTGGAAGGGGGGAGGGAGGGAAGGAAGAGGTGAAGATGGAGGCTCTCTGGGCTGGCTGTCCTTGACTCAAGGTCACGGCTCCTTCCGGCAGTGACCCTTAAGGTCCCTCCTCTGGCCTGGAGGTGCTGTCCCTCCACCTTCGTAAATAAGTCCTTTATGAGACATTCTTCACGTGCCCCCCCTTTCCTGCCATGACTGACTGGCATTTCTACTGCCGCTTTGGGTGTTAGTTAAATCCTCAAACAACACGATGAGGATTTAAGTAACTTTACGGACCCTGAAGCCGCGTCTCAGGGGAGTTGGAGATCTCCGCAAGGCCACAGGGAAGCCCAGGGAAGTGCTGGCTTCCCAACCCAATTTCTGTTTGGCTTCAGAATCTCTGGTCTTCCTATCACAATCTCAGGGCGAGGGCGGGGTGGGGTGGGAGAGAGAGGGAGAGAGAGAAGGTTCGCGGTACAGATTTGCAAAAAGCTGCCAAGTTAACAATGAGAGGAGTATGCCTGGTTTTGCCCTCTTCCCTCCTTCCCTGTCCAGGGAAACTCCAGAAGGAACACTGCTTGTCCCCAGCTCTAGAAAGTGACTCCGGTTCACTGGGGGGTGATCTGTTAGCTACCCCAGCCGGTAAGAGCACGGCGGTAATGAGACCAAGATCTGACCTGGGCCCCTCTGTTTCTAGTTAATTTAATGCTGTGACAAAGTGTTTCCNNNGCCCCCCCCCCCCTCCGTCATCCCTCAAGCCCCGCCCCCTCAAGGTAGCCCTCGCAGCACCTGAAGGCCAAGAGGGAACAGAGCTGCAGCAGAATCTCACCGCAGACCTGGAGGGGGAGGGGAGGATGCCTCGTGTCATTTTTTTTTAAATTTTTTCAATATTTTATTTATTTCTGAGAGAGAGAGAGAGACAGCGTGAGCAGGGGAGGGTCAGAGAGAGGGAGATACAGAATCTGAAACAGGCTCCAGGCTCTGAGCTGTCAGCACAGAGCCCAACGCGGGGCTCGAACCCATGAACCGCAAGATCATGACCTGAGCCGCAATCGGACGCTCAACCGACTGAGCCACCCAGGTGCCCCCTTGTGTCATTTCTAGGTGGGGTCAGCGGGGAAGGTGCAAGGCTCCCACCTGCCGGAGACACACCTGCCTCGCCTGCTCTGTCCCCGCCCCTCAGGAGCCGCAGGGTGAGCCCGAAGCAGACACTTGCTCCCACCTGTAGGGACAATCATCTCTGGGAAAAGGGAGCATCTGAACCCCACCTTCCAGGGTGGGCTCCCTTTCACCTCTTATTCGTCCTTTATTGACTCGCCAACTAACTGACCAGATGTTTATTTAGCATCTATTATTTTTCCAGAAGAGTGCTGGGCTTCCTGTGTGTCCTTTCCTCCTGCCTCTGGTACCTTTCCCTTGGGTGGCCCAGAGTACTTCTGCCTTCCTCCTTGTTCCTCACTTCCAAAATGACCCCTCTCCTCCTTCCCACCCCCAGCAAGAGAAACTTCCATCCCTTGAATCATGAAGATTCTGGCCACGTATGAGGAAGACAGTCCCCCGTGATTAATTCAGCTGGAGGACTGACAACTCTCCTTAACCCCCGCTGGGCCCTTAAACCTACGGGATCTCTCTCTAACGGGTGACTCCCGCAGAGTGGGGGAGGGAAGTCGCTGCTCCCCGTCTCCCCGCAAGGGCTCGGCTGCATTCTGTATCCTTGCGGAAGGAGAGACTTGCGGTACAGCCCCCTCCCCGCCTCCTGACCTGATCACTCCCCGGCCTCCGTTAAAGAGGCAGATCACTCTTCCTCTCACCCTCGTCTCCCCCCTGCACCCTGAGGCTCCACATGTCCTTTCCAATTTTCTTTTCCCAGCATGGTTAGGAGACTCCGGTTAGGAACGAGAGGATCTTCCCTCCTCTGCACCCAGGGTCCTCTCTCCCCACTTCCGTCAGAGGGGGCAGCTCCCTCTCCCTCGTGTGGAGCCTGGAGCCCCCTCTTGAAAAATGCAGAAGAGGTGNGATGTCAGTGCAAGCTTCAGTTATGGGGGAGCAGGAAATGGGAGCCCACAGCGCACACGCGAAGGGAGGAGGGAGGAGGAGACGATGGAGCCACGCGGGGCATCGGGCAGAGAGGTCCTGCTTTGCCACTACCTTCTCTACGACCCCTCCTTCGCTTCTGCCCTTCCTTGCCCTTGGGTCCCTTTTCCAGATCCTTGACCCCAGTGAAGGACTTGCTCTTACCAATCTGGGCAGACAGGCTGGGATGAAGAAGGGGGAAAAAGCTGATAACATTCTAGCAACATCTGGGCCCACTGCAGACATTTGGACAAGTCTGTACAGAACATTGGAAATCAGCAAAACGGGCCCACCGGTGATTATATAAAGATGCGTCTAAAAAAGGCAAACATTGGCGTACACCCCTCTTGTTTGCTTCAGGGGACAAAAGTGGGATCTATACAATCTAAAACAACCAGCTGAAACTTGGAAGGTTTAGTCAGATGGCTCGTTTAGCTTTTGAGGAGGTTGAGTCCCCGATACTCAGTTAGGCTTGTTTGATGACCTTTGAACAAACCCCCTCCCAGGACTACCTTTTCCACCAGTCTGTGAAAGAGCACAGCCTTCTGAGAGGGTCCCCCCTTTGTTTGAGAAGATGGGGTATTCTGTTCCTGCACTGGAAAGGCAAGGCCAGCAACTCCTACCCACCGCGTCTTTCTGTTATTTCAGAACTAAGCAGGGGCTGCGGGTCTAGACCGTAGCCGCACAGGGCTCTCCACAGCCTGCCCCCTGGCAGTCTGTGACTTACAGAAAGTGAATGCTCATGGTTCTCCTAAGCTTCTAGATAGAAAATGAGGGAGCTCCTGCCATAGCGTAGATATCCCAAACACCCAAAACAAATAAAACACAAAATCTAACCCCAGCCCCCCCGCCATTTCTTAAAAACCAAAGACCAGTTTATCATAGGCTATTTCGTCTCTAAGAACTCAGATAACTGCTTTCTTTGGTGAATTTACATGTGATTTGATGCTTGGAAGACTCCGCCTCAACCAGGCGCGCTCGGCAAAGGAGCCAGGTTATAGTGGGTTATAATCCGGATCGATGCCAGGGCTCCGTGCAGGCACACTGGTGTGGCCCCACCCAGAGCCCCGGGGGGGGGGGGGGGGG
>NW_027532842.1:5628425-5669110 GCF_008692635.1 Crocuta crocuta | reverse complement strand
CCGGACAGGCATCCGAGCCTTCCTTTCCCATAACCAGTGTGCCCTGGTGATCTCAAATCCCCGAAACAGGAAATTCGTTAAGGAATTAACAATGGTTATCCCTGGGTGGAGGGCTGTTAAGTGACTTATCTTCTGTTTGAAACATTCCCCAGGGGGCCCTCACTGCTTTTGTAATTTTTTAAAAATAAAAAATAAAATAAAATAAATTTAAAAAGCAGACCAGCGGGGGGACAGCTCCTACTTCCTCTTCTTCATTTGTTATCTTGTAGTTTTCTGCCCTGGGAAGGTTCCCACAGTCAGTGTCACTCGTTCCTTTACGGCGGTGAGGCACCTAATTCCCAACTGGAAGTAGAACTCAGTGAACTTCATTCATTCATTCATTCATTCATTTAGAGACAGACAGTGTACGTGGGGGAGGGGTAGAGAGCGAGAGCAAGACAGAGAATCCCAGCAGGCTCCGCATTGCCAGCCTGGAGCTGGGCGTGGGGCTCAAACCCAAGAAACTGTGAGATCGGGACCCGAGCCGAAACTGAGAATCAGATGCTTACCTGAATGCGTCCCCCAGATGCCCCCACCCCGGCTCTCCTTTAGACTCTAAGTGCCCGGTGGGCAAGGATTCCAGAACACTGGGCGGTCCCTTCAGCTCCTACACACACACACTATTTTTTTTTTTCAGCTGATACTTTGATTTTGCTTTTCAGCCTTTATAGTAATAATGACAACAAGCACTGAAGGAGTATTTATGCCACAATCTGGCTAAGCACTCCACAGGCATTAGTACTTAATTCCCGTGGAACCCTAGGACCTGGGTACCACTACAATCCTCACCTTACAGCCGAGAGAACTGAGGCAGAGAACAACCTAGTATAACCAGGGAGAGGCAGAGCCTGAGTCCGAGTGCAATCTGACCACGCTCTGCTTGTAGAAAAGGCACATCAACTTCATTTACTTTCCTTGAGGCTCCTGTCGCTGCTCTGCATGGTCGGGACAAAGGCAAGGGAAGACCACTCGCGCCATAAATCTTCCCAGAGTCCAAATAACAACAGGGCCAAGGCGAGTAACCTAGGCGACTCGCCCAGGGAGCCTCACTCGCAAAGGCAAAAAGCCCTTCGCATTCTGCAACGTTTCCGCGTGGCCACATGCCCATTTCTTGGCAATCGTTAACTAGGGGATGAAACCGTGGATGCAGAATCCTGACTTTTATAAGGGAGGCACAGGCAGGGCCGCAGGAGTTTGCGGGATGGGAGGGACAGACGGAGGCTGGCGTCCAGGACTCCTCGTGCCAGATACAGATCACAGCACGGATGGGTCTGATCAGTTTCCCACCAATGACAGCTGGAATAAACAAATCAACAGAACGAGGACCATTTGGTGATTCTTTCGCCTTGCTGTTTGCGGGAGAGGGGGGAGGGGGGATAAGTAAGAGACTACAAGCTGTTTGAACAGAATTGGATCTTCGCTTGCAATGCCAGTGGGGACTCTGTCTAAAGCACCGTGGTAATTTCCCAGCAGGGCCTTTTCTCAGTCCTTCTTGCAGTTACACAGAGAGGCCGTTTATCTGCCCTGCAAGCTCTCCAGTTTGTCTTGGGCTTCTAAGGTCGCCGTCCCGGGGGTTCGACCAGTTGGTTGGCGGTTCAGCACTCAGGAGGACNAAGTCGGACGCTTAACCGACTAAGCCACCCAGGCGCCCCAGGAGGACTGTTTTATAATGAAGACAGGAGATAAGACTCCGCATAGCGACCAGTTCAGATCTGGGGCTGATTTAGAAGGCACAGACGGGGAAAACCTTGCAAAGAGGTTCTGTTTTTCCCAGTGACTCATCGGCGGCTTTTGAGGACCTTTTTGCTAGTGACAGCTGCTTACACCAAGCAGAGGTTATCAAGATGTTCATTCACCTCAGTTGGTGCAAAAGGAGCCTTTACAAGAGGTTCTGATAAATGCCCCGCGGAGGTGATTTCCTGGACGTCTGGGTCTATGGGAAAATGTCTAGCAGCTGTGGTGGGAAAAAAAAATAGTATTTGCAAAGGCAAGTTTGGTCAGTATTTTTCTTCCCCTCTCAGTATCAGTTTTAAAGCTTTTCTGTTGGATTTGTGTAGAATTTTCTTCTTTTAAAAGAGTTCTGGGTTTATTCTTGGCAAGGATTGGATAAGAACTTGAAAATGATCACAAAAGAGAGAGAGAGAGAGAGAAGGTTGTCTAAGGATCTTAGTGTTTCAATTCAACTCCCAAAACATCTTTCCTGGCCCCGCTACATACTGGCCATGTGACTGTGGGTTTTCTTAGCCTTTCCAAGGCTCCATGGTTCTCTGTGTAAAGCGGGACTATAGGTTGGTGTCTCCCTGATAGAGGTGTGAGATTAGAGGATCTTCGTAATGCTCTTAAACAGGGACTAGCACACAGTAAGTGCCAAATAACTGTGCTGGGCGCTCTCCCGGGGGGCCGGGCTAGAGATGGTTCCTCCTCAAAAAACAGGCAAATACACTTGCTTCTCAAGGTCTGGTCCTCAAGGCGGCAGCAGCAGCTGCTGACAATGCAGATCCCCACAGACACCCGCTGACTCTGAGCCCCTGGGGGCCGGGCCCTGCTATCTGCAATGTCCCAGTCCCCCGGTGCCGCTGGGGCCGCCCAAGGCTGAGGTGACATTGGGGCCGCCCAAGGCCGAGAGGCAGGAAGGAGTGAATGGGACACAGCAGACGCATCTTCGGTGAGGATTCTAAATTTCAGGGAACTTAGCTCACTGTCCCCACCGCCATGGCCGCCACTATGACAGGTACTGGACAGACTGAGTTCATATTCGAAATCAAGCTGGTTTGCTCCAGGAAGCTTTCCTGGCGAGGAAAACCCTCGAGGGTCTCTGAAAAATGTATTGCTTGGTTTTTACCACACCCAAAGCGCAGACCAAGAGAACCTTTCACGATCGTTCCTTTTCTGTGGCCTCACATGGCACAATTCCTTATCTTCTCTGCTGGTGGGACGTCTCGGGAAGCTTCTCGGGCGGCTCCAGGACCCCATCTGGACTGGGGTCAAAAGCAAACCAAGGCGAGTTTGACTAATCGTGAGCTGCTTCTCCAAAAGCAAAACTGGGAGAAACTGTGTGAATCTAAGAAATAAAAAAAAATGTGACTGACGGAGCAGTTCTTGAAGCAATGCTGCAGCCAGTCCAGGGCCCGCCGAGCCAGGAGAGGCGCCCGGAGGGAGGCCCAGGCCCCGTGTGCGCTCTTCTTTCTTTTCGGTTCACTAGACAGTGTTCTGAGGTAATAGCGCTCTCTTCCTTTGCTTGAGGTAAAGCACTGACTTCCCCCCACACACACACACACGCACACACACGCACACACACGCACACACTCACACTGACTTGCCTTCCATATCCTCATGTACTGGTTTCCAGTCAGTTCCAGCACTCAGGGAGGATGAGGAAAATTCACAATCAGATTTGACAGAGCACCAGAAAGAGGGACAACAATGGTCCTTTTGTAGACTGCAAGGCACTGCCTCGCAAGCGGTCCAAAGGCTGTTTCTGGAGAGCCATGGAAGCCTCACAGCACGTCCCAATCAGGAAACCCAACCCAAGTCTCCACTGGCTGCATATGAGCCGCTCACTCCTCGAGGAAGCGCCGTGAGAAGCTACGTTCTTCTTCCACACTCAGACTTGTAGAAAGCGTTTTCGTGACTCAAGCAATCTGCATGCAAGTCCGACCCATGACCGTGGAGAACGCGTTGCAAACCTACAGCACATCCTGAGGCCCCCAGCTGTTTATATAACTCGCTTTATTGTCTTGTTTTATTGAAAAAGATAACAGAGTTACGTCACAGAAGGAACTTATGAGACCGTCGCTCGAAATAAAGAGTTGGCATCACTGTTACCAATGGTTTGAACCAGAATAACGTTTGCCTAAAATATTAAATAACTGAGGTAAAATGTTTTGGCCCACGCACACACGGGCTCACAGGACCAAAGCAGAGGACGGCTGTTGTCCAGACGACCTCCGTGGTGGCCGTCTGGGAACACAGTAGGGAAGAGAGGCAGGAAGGACCTCGGCGACAGCATCCGTCCTGCTTCCCGGGAGATGCTGGCCCCGGGCACCCAGGCCTCCGGGAAGTCAGGCTTCCCTGTCCCCATGTCATCACAGTAAGCAGCCCATCCGGTTAAGCGGCGTCTGTCCGCATGAACTATCAGACAGCCGAAGTCTAGAAAGTATCAAGGATACAGTGACAGAGCACCAGGAACAGGCTGAGAGTAACCGCAAGGGTGGGAATCCGCAGCGAGACCAGGAAAGACGAAGCACCGCCGCCAGACGCTAGAGGACTCGCAGAGAGAGACGGAGCGCCCGCCCCGGCCCAGCTGGTGAGGCAGGAAACAGGGAGACTGCTAATCAATAGCGAAAAAACAGAGGGGCGCCTGGGTGGCTCCAGCCGTTAAGCTTCGGACTGCAGCTGAGGTCACGATCTCACGATTCAGGAGTTCGAGCCCCGCGTCGGGCTCTGTGCTGACAGCTCGGAGCCTGGAGCCTGCTCTGGATTCTGTGTCTCCCTCTCTCTCTCTGCCCCTCCCCTGCTCATGCTCTGTCTCACTCTCAAAAATGAATAAAACATTAAAAAAGAGTGGGGAAACAGAGTGCAGGGCTGCGATTGTAGTAATGCTGCAGTCATTAAAACAGTACGGTAACAAAAACAGAGACAACCATCCCAACGGGATAAATAAGGGAACCAACATGGACCCTTGTTTATGCGATACATGAGGACGCGGCCCGGGGGCAGGATTCCGCCTCAGGGACGCGGCCCGGGGGACAGGATCCGTCTCAGGGACGCGGCCCGGGGACAGGATCCGCCTCAGGGACGCGGCCCGGGGGCAGGATTCGGCTCAGGGACGCGGCCCGGGGGACAGGATCCGTCTCAGGGACGCAGCCCGGGGACAGGATTCCGCCTCAGGGACGCGGCCCGGGGGGTGTGGGGGGCAGGATCCGCCTCAGTTAGACCCTGGTAGGGCCACAGACCACATGTTAGATCTGCTTGTGTTTAACTGATCAGAACATTTAGTTCATTTATTCAACACACACTGGCTTCCTTTTATTTATGTATGTATTTATTTATTTTCTGGCGCCTGGTGCTACGCCGGCACGGAGACTGCAGAGGCGACCAAGGCGCAGTGTCCCGGAGCCAGCGCCGCGGCCGGAGAGGAGACGGTGTGTGATTCACTGCAGCGCAGCCCCGGAAACCGCCGCGGAGGCGCCCAGCGCTGTGCCAGCACCGAGGGCACCGGGGGCAACTGACCAGGCAAGCTCAGGGGATGTTTTCGTTGGGGGTAGGAAATGTTTTGGCTCAAACAAGGCAGCTCTGTCTGCAGCACCAGAGAAGAGCCAGCCTGTCCTCACTGGTGTCTCGGGTCCCAAGAAAGTGCAGTGGGTGGGAATGCAGAAAGGTAGGGATGCTGCTTCCTAAGTGAGAGCGTCCTGGAGGCCAAGGAGAGAAGTGCAACCCACCATATGAACCGCTGCTGCTAAGGAATGGAAGAGGAGACCCAAGAACTACCACTTACCAAGTCTTCAAGGACCAGAATCCTGAAATGATTCACAACGATCTAGAGAACGGAGAAAGTGACGATGCTCCTTGACTCATTGGATATAAATCTTGTAAAGCCTTATTAACAATTTCAAACAAGGACAGTATAAATGATGGAATCAAGAGATAGTCTGGAATAGGAATAGGGAGGCAAAATAGCTGCAACAAGATATTAGCAAATAAATTTCAAAAGTGTGTTTTGAAACCTATCATTATTATAATCATGCTTAGTGGTGACAGATGGGAACTAGGTTTGTGGTGAAGGTAGCGTAACGCACAGGTTCATAGAACCACGATGCTGCATGTGTGCAATTAACATTGTGTGTCAACAATGGTTTGGTAAAAAAAAAAAATAATAATAACAATCTATGACCAAGTAGGAGTTGTAATAATAGCTGCACATTATAAAATTTAAATGCAATTCTCCTCATTAAAAGATAAAGGGGAAAAAAACATTTGGTTCATTAAATGCAGCAAAAGTGTCTGAACATCGATTTCACCATAAAATTGTCAGCAAACTAGGAACACAAGTAATGTTTAATATATATATTATATATGCATCAAATGCATCAAATCCTTACACAGATATATTTAAAGATAAAATATTAGGGGACACCTGGCTGACTGACTCAGTTGGTTGAGCACCCAACTCTTGATTTTGGCTCAGGTCATGATCTCACAGATCGTGAGATGGAGCCCCACCTCAGACCACATGCTGGGCAAGGAGGCTGCTTGGGATTCTCTCTCCCTCTGCCCCTCCCTTGCTCACTCTTGCTCTCTTTCTCTCTCTCTCTCAAAAATAAAATTAAATTAAATGATAAAATTCTAGGAATTTTCCCTCTAAAGAAAATAGAGAGCAAAGATAACCTTATAGCCACTTGTTCTCAAAATGACACAAGTAATCTAGCCAACAGAATAAGACAAGAGGAAAAAAGAGACAATAAAAATTGAAAAGGAAGAGAAGGCTGTCATTACAGAAAATGATAGTCTAAACTAAAGAAAAAACAACAGTGAAATTTACAATGTTACTGGATAGAAAGACTTGATATCACACAGAGGGCAATTTTCTCTCTAATAATCTAAACTTCAGTGCAATTTCAATCAAAAGGCCAACAGGATATTTTGAGGAAGTTTAAAATATACGTAGAGGCTCTTAAAATATGTGTAGAAAGCAAAGGATGAAAGACAATTTTGAAAACCTGGTGAGTATGACTTGTCTTATTTGAAATGAAGGCTTATAATAAAGCCTTAGGAATAAAATAGCATGGGAATAGAAACAGACAATTCGACCTATGGAATAAATGGAAAATCCAAATGGACCCATGCTAATTAAATTAGTACCTGGCAAGGTAGCCGTAGGATTTCGTAGAAATAATGGGCCATTCAATAGCAAATGCTGAGACCCTTAGCTGTCATATGGGGCAAATCGTACTCATATTTCACACCATAAGCAAAAATAATTCTAGATGAATGAAGACATAACTAAATGATCAGAACTGAAACTTTAAAACTTTTAGAAGAAAGTCTAATGTACATGACAGTGGAGTTGAAGAAAGAGGATTCTTTTTTTTTTTTTTTAATGTCTTTATTTAGTTCTAGGAGAGAGAGAGAGAGAGACAGCGTGAGCAGGGGAGGGTCAGAGAGAGAGGGAGTCACAGACTCTGAAACAGGCTCCAGGCTCTGAGCCGGCAGTCAGCACAGAGCCCGACGCGGGGCCCAAACCCACAAACCATGAGATCATGACCTAAGTGAAAGTCGGACGCTTAACCGACTAAGCCACCCAGGCGCCCCGAAGAAAGAGGATTCTGAATAAGACAAATAAAGCACAAACAATAAAGGAAAAAATGATAAATTTGAGAACATAAGAAAATGAAGAGGCAATAAAGCCCCCATATAGGGACAGATTTCCAGGGTCAAGGTCCATGTTAGAGACATAAAATAATGAACACCTGAATTAAGATACTAGCAATAACAGTGGAAAGATGGAAGATATTATAGTTTATTTTGTTAGAATTAGACATGTTTCCCCCCAATCTCTTTTCTTATTTTTAGTAATAAACAAGGAGTCAAGAATGGGTAGGGGCATCCTAATTTTGATCTCAGCTCAGGTCATGATCTTGGGGTTTGTGAGATCAAGCCTCACGTCAGGCTCTACGCTGACAGCATGGAGCCTGCTTGGGATTCTCCCTCTCCCTCTCTCTCTCTCTGCCTCTCACCACACTCATGCACACACTCTCTCTCAAAATAAGTAAATAAACTTTACAAAAAGAGTATGCTCTAATCACAAATAATACAAACATATTTCAGTCTTTAGCAGGGGTCCAAACACTTTGATGTTAACCTCACTTGATTCTCCACACCCTTATCTGAAGTTGCGGTTATCAACTGGAGAGATCTGCCTTCCTCTGTGTAATCTGCTTTAGGGGCTATAAATTACCACTGATTTATCATACGTTAAATATTTATTCCTCAAGTAGCATTTAAGCTCTTCACCAGCAAGGACATGTTTATTTCATTTCTATGTCTCCAGGATCTAGCAAAGTGCTTGGCACAGGGTAGGAGCTCAGCAAAGCCTCGATAAGTGAATGATAAATAGTCATTTATCCCCAAGCCCCGCTTCTCCCCCACCGTCCTCTAGGTCTTAGCAACGTTTAGGCCCAGATCAGGGAGTACCAAATCCTCAGGGTTGATGCATTTCAAGGGAAGCAATTAGTCTCTACAGGAGCTCAGGAAGGTCAAGGAGTATGGAGCTGGCCCACAGACTTCTCTCTGAATTATGATACAATGGACCCCTTAATTATCTCAGTATTAGGTGAATTTGAACCCAGTCCCATCAATCCTGGTCCTAAGAGGCAGTTCACTCCTTAGGTTTAGTCTCACTTTTCCCTTATTCCTAGAGATACCACTGATTAAAGGGGAATAAAGTCTGATTGAGAGCCATCTTCCTCTTTTCCTTTCTTCTTGACCAATGCTCTCAAGCTTGGCCGAACTGAGTGGGTTCTGGGAGAGGTAGGCTTAGCCAGCAGAAGAACCTGGCTGTGTGGATTCTATTTGCTCCCTACCTTTGACTACTCCCTACTTCCTGGTTGGGCACCCAGTACAGGCAAAAAACCAGTACCATTATTCTCCTATAGCTGGAAGGACATAGCCAACAATAAAGTCAGCAAACAATTAGAATAAGAAGGTATTTTTGCCTGTCAAATTAGCAAGTTTAAAAGTATAATAACATCTGGAGTTGGAAGAAATTAGTACTAGCATCAAATGGGAGTGGTATTTGATATACATTTGCTGTAAAGCAACTTGGCAAGGTGTAGCAAAACCCTTACAAAATGTGCCACTCAGCGATTTCACTTCTAGCCATGCATTCCAAGGAAATGGCCAATGATGCTCACAAATGATTCTAACAAAGATACTCCCTGCAGATTAATTTGCTGGAGTAAAATTTACGAAAAACATAAATGCCCAGTGATGGGGTGCTGATTAAGTGATTATAGTCTTTCCGTACAATGGAATACTGTGCAGACATTTAAAAAGATAATAACGATGTAGGAAATACTTCCAAACATATGGCTAATTGAGGGGAAAGAGGGTCTAAAAGGGCATGGATAGTGTGAGCTCTCATTTTTTAAGTTTCCATAGCCTCCAGCTCCGATCCAATATGGCTGACTCAGGACAGTACCTCAAGGTCACGAACAAGAGTGGGGGCTCTCATCAGCAGGAGAGGGATTTTAAACATTTCTGGAAGGCAAAGCAAATGCAAGCATGTGGCTGGTTAAAACTGAGTGGAGTAGGGACACTTGGGTGGCTCAATCAGTTGAGCATCCAACTTCAACTCAGGTCATGATCTCAGGGCTCATGAGTTCGAGCCCCACATGGGGTTCTGTGCTGACAGCTCAGAGCCTGGAGCCTGCTTCGCATTCTGTGTCTCCCTCTCTCTCTCTGCCCCGTTCTCTCTCTCTCTTAAAAGTAAATTAAAATATTAAAAACTGCAGCCCAGAATGCTCACAGGAGGGAGCGAGGGAGTGGGGAGGAGGAGCCATTCTTTCTGGCAAAGTCCCAGGGCAGCTCTGGGCTTGGGGCCAATAGACTTACAGAGTAAGAACGAAGAAAGGTGCTGAAAACTGAAAACGAGGAACAAATTGGAAGTCAGCCGGCAAAGCCACAGCCCATGTCTCCCCTGGCCCTGCGTGCTTCTGGAAAGTAGCCCGTATTTACTCCCTGGCTCCAAGAGGTGGGTTCTTCTAAACAGAAATTAAGTGAGCCATCGAGGGAGACTTCCTGCTCTAAGGGTGTGTGTCTGCACAAACTCACCAGGAGGCAAGTCCCTAGATTCACCGGGCCTGGCCCCAAAGGCAGGCTCCCCATTGAGGGTATGCCAAACAGACAGGCAGCGCCTCACACCCCAAGCATCCAGAATGATCAATGGAGGCCTTCATTCTGACATAGAAACAGGCTACATCTTACTGAGGGGTCATGTCCAGTGTCAAAGTCCAGGGACAAAGTTGTGGAAGGTCACCAGCGTTAGGATCGAACACAGAAATGGTTAAAATTGTGAGAACAGCTAAAGAGCATGCAAATGAATGTCTTTCATACCAGAAACTCAAAAGGCATCACTTGAACGGACATATTAATGGATCAGCAAATGAAGAAAACCAGCACTTCGTGCAGGGTTATCAGAGCAACTGCCCAAAAGTCTAACGCAGAAAGGATCACACAAGTCTCCCCTTCTCTGTCACGGGTATGTATATATTGTTTGCCTTGTACATATACAGCTTCAATAAACATTTTAAAATAAAGGGAAGAAAGCATATATGAAGATTATCACTGTGTTTTTCTATTTCTCACGAGGAATTCAGAGACATGTTAATCTAAAAATGTCGGAGTCCGCATGGAGGACTCCTTCGCTGAGAGGGTGATTTCTCTCTATGAATTTCCATAAACACAGAATTGACACCACTTGTTTTAGTATTTTCTGAGAAAGCCTGCTTATTTAAATCAAAGGCTGGGGGCACCTGGGTGGCTCAGTCGGTCGAGCCTCTGACTTCGGCTCAGGTCATGATCTCGAGGTTCCGTGAGTTCAAGCCCCGCGTCGGGCTGGGCTGACAGCCCAGAGCCTGTAGCCTGCTCTGGATTTGTCTCCTTCTCTCTGCCCCCTTCCCCACTCACACACTCTCTCTCTCTCTCTCAACAATAAATAAGAACATTTTAGAAACTTAAAAAAAATTCAAAAGCTAGTGCATTTACTTTTGCTTGGATTTCTTACTAGGGCCTTAGGTTAGTTGGTTAGCTTTTTTCACTTTGGTAAACCACTTTCCTGGCTTCTTGGGACCACACAGTCGTGGTTTTGATTATGAACGTTCCTCTCTCTGGCTACAGCTTTCACTGTCGCTACGCATACAGGACATTTTCACTGGCATTACCCAGGTGACCGGGACTGAACAGAGAGACCCAGGGCCTTATAGTGTTTTGCTGTGAAAGGGGCACTTCAAAGGCGCATCTGAGCGCCCAGTCATTCTGTAATCTCATATTTCTCCTCCTTTACTTAATATATCTGCTTTAATTTCTAGGATTTCCTTCCCCTGATACAGTTGTAAAAGCTTTATTTATTCCCTCCACCGCTCTGGCAAGTGTAAATTCCCCTCCTTCCCCCTTTTTTTCTGCTTTTATCTTCCTTTCACGTTTGTGCCTAATCTGAAGGTTCCCAGAAATATAGTTTTCAGAGAGGAAACGCAACTAAAATCCTATCAGTCAATTCCTCAAATGTTCAGAAGGGTCCACAGACATTAGCACGTGGTGACCTTTTGAATTCCTGTTCCCACATTTGTTCAAATGCACCTGATCCGATTTATCTGGAATCCGTAATGAATTTAGGAACAAGATTTTTCCTTTGTTGTCTCTTTCTCTACAAGATTACCTATTATCCCCATTTCTCTTAGCCAGTTTTTGGTTTTGTAGCTGCAACACGGTAGCTCTGCAAAGTGGACATGGCCCTCACCTTGAACTTGTTTGCGAAGTTTGCTCTGGAGTGAGAGCCAGCTCTGCGGGCCCCAGCACCAGAGGATTCCGTGTTGGAAACAAACAATTATTGAATTGTTGGTACTTAGACCCAGTGAAGCACAATGCGGGTGTTGTTCGGTGAATGCCACTGGCCGACCGGCTGCTAAAGGATCCAGGAATAGGGCTAGTCTCTGCCATACGACTGCTCGATTGAAGTGAGAGAAAGCACAGGAAACCAGAAAAATCTGTCATGATTCCCACCGACTTCAATGGTGCAGTAGTTCACATTTTCCTATACAAAGAAAAGTTGAGTGTAGGGGAAAAAAATAACTCTTGGTTTCTAGCAGATGAAAGATAAAAGGCGGGAAGGACTTCTCTTAGCCGGTATTAACCACAGAGTGGGTGGCTTAAACAACAGAAATCCATTTTCTCACACTTATGGAGGCTAGGAGTTCAAGATCAAGGGTCAGAGGGTTGGTTTCTTCTGAGGCCTCTGTCCCTGGGCCACCTTCCCTTTATGCCTAAAGACCATGTGCCTGCCTTCTGTGGGGGCCTGTGTCCTAATCTCTTCGTACGAGGACATATTGGATTAGGGCCCATGCTAATGACCTCACCTTAATTTAATTACCTCTTTAAGACCTTACAGTCACATTCTGAGGTACTGGAGATTAGGACTTCACGTTCTTTACATGTCTATCTTTCCACCCCATCTCTTCTCTGTAGGCTTACTTTTAGCTCTTATTTCATATACCTCCTGTTGCTTTTTCCACTCTTCAACATATAGTTTCCAGAATGTTCCTTTACACAGTATTTGGGGCTGGAGATCCTGCCATTGTAGAGGAAACTGAGACGTAAAAAAATGGTAACAGGCCAATAAATACTGTCATGGAGGTTTAAATGACACCTTATGGGGATGCTTGGGCGGCGCTGTTGGTTAAGCCTCTACCTCTTGATTTTGGTTCAGGTCATGATCTCACAATTTGTAAGTTCGAGGCCTGCATCCGGCTGATGGTGTAGAGCCTGCTTGGGATTCTGTCTCTCCTCTCTGCCCCTTCCGCTTGTGCATTTGCTCACGTGCTCACTCTCTCC
This sequence comes from Crocuta crocuta, assembly GCF_008692635.1. Taxonomy (NCBI): domain Eukaryota; kingdom Metazoa; phylum Chordata; class Mammalia; order Carnivora; family Hyaenidae; genus Crocuta; species Crocuta crocuta. The sequence goes on along the minus strand of NW_027532842.1, from coordinate 5,656,465 downwards.
AAATAAATATTTTAGAAAATTAAAAAAAAATAAATGACATCTTGTGGGAGCTCAGAAGACCAGTGGCTTTCCACCTGGGAGCAAGCAAGTTTGAGCAGAGAAGATGACAATTAAGCAGCTCTTAAAATAATGAATATGGGTTCAGCAGGAAGAAAAATGGAGATCATCTCATTCTAGAAGAGAGGAGCAGAGAGGACAAGGGACAGAGCATGGGAAGTATGGCATAATCTTTGGCTGTGGGCTGGGGGGTTGAGGATAGGGAGTAAAAAGAAATGAAGGTGGAGAGCCAGGCTAAGAAAGGAAGGCTTTGGCCAAGGAACACCAGTTAACATCTTAAGACACTAATTAAGTAATAAACGAATATTAAAATATAGGTTTCTGAACACCTATGTGCAAAGTACTGTTTTTATGTTATCTAGACATAGGCCCAGCTAGTTTTGCCTTAACAACTGGACTTTTAGCTTATTGATGACAGGACCTTTATCCAATATTTTGTCTGCATTCCATATGCCCCCATCATCATCTCTATGAGTGAATAAATGAATAAAACAAAAAAAGGAATCCTTTTCTTTCTCAGGAACTATTGTCTCTATGCTAATATCTGTCCATGAAGGTCAAGGTACTTGCATATGTGCGCATACATAAAACACTTTCCCTTGCATGTATATTTAAGGAAAAGTTTAAGGACAGGTAGGTTTATGCCTGCTTTAAGAATTTTCATCAAGGAACTTGAGGGTGTCATGCTAAGTGAAATAAGTCAGGCAGAGAAGGACACATACCGTGTGTTTTCACTCATATGTGAAACAGCAGAAACTGAACAGAGGACCATGGGGCGGGGGGAAGGGAAAAAAATAGTTGGGGAGAGGGAGGGAGGCAAACCATAAGAGACTCTTAAATACTGAGAACAAACTGAGGGTTGATGGGGGTGGAGGAGCAGGGCAGAGAAAATGGGTGATGGGCACGGAGGAGGGCACTTGTGGGGATGAGCACTGGGTGTTACATGGAAACCAACTTGACAATAAACTACAAAAGAAAAAAAGAATTTTCATCAAAACCTATTCAAAAATTGCACAGACTAAATCACGTCTTCATTTTACAGGCCGATGTAAGGAGGATCTCTTTAACAGGGAGTGAAATCAACTGCTCCTTCTTGTCAAACGCCAAACACTCTTTCCCTCAAAAAGTTCCATTCGATCTTTATACCATACAACCAAACAAAGCTATCCACCCGACAGGGAGCTTACCCTTCTGGAATTTTCTCAACGTTTACACAGACAGTGGGCATTCTCAAACTTGTCATATATGGCTCTCTCACAGTTTCACGTAAGTAATTTCCTTTATAAAATCATTAAAGGTACATTTGTAACCTACCCCCGTCACCCACAGGGCCTGGCATACAGAAAATAATGATGGAAAACAGAGTTTACAGTCTCACATATTTTATGTATAATTGACTCATTTAACTCTTAATCTGTGAGATGTGTACCATTATTATCTTTACTTTAAAGGTATAAAAGCTGAGGGGTGCCTGGGTGGCTCAGCTGGATAAGCATCTGGCTCTTGATCTCCGCTCAGGTCATGATCTCACAGGTTTGCAAGTTCGAGCCCCACATCAGGCTATATACTGTCAGTGCAGAACCTGCTTGGGATTCTCTCTCTCCCTCTCTCTCTGTCCCTCCTCTGCTCACGCTCTGTCTCTCTTTCTCAGAATAAATAAACTTAAAAAAAAAAGATGTAAAAACTGAGCCACAAAAAGGTCAAGCAACCTGTCCCAGGAGCTATGATATGTCAGTGGCAGGTGGAATTTGAGCCGGGTCTGTCTGCAGAGTCTGAGGACTTGCTCACTGTTATACTAGTTAAGAAGCTTTCATAAATATTAGTTTATTAATCAATACATCGTCTGAGCCCCTGGATTATTGATAGAACTGATTCCTCACTCGACTTATTGAGCTGCTGGGTAAGAAGGCAGCAAAGCGCCCGCCTCGTGGGACAGTGCCTGGCAACGCGTCCCACCGCCCCGCGCCCCACAGCTCTGTCCCTCCGGCGCAGCTGGACAAGGTCAATAGACCTGTGTGTGTCGCTCGGGGAGGGAAGGGAAGAGACAATGTTCTGCTTTCTTCTCTTTATGCAGCAGCAGACACATCGCCCAAAGCCTTTTGTTTTCATAAACTCGGCTCAAAGAGAATATACATTGAGAATGGTGGTTATAATTACGTTTAAATTTTTTTTCTAAAACCATGATGGATAATAACAAAACCATGGTTTTTTTCATAAAACCATGATAGTTAATAATAATAGCTACCATTAAATGAAACCCTATGGCAGGTACCAGGCCAAGTGCTATATTGCATGGCCTCATTTTTTTTTTTAAATGTTTTTACTTATTTCTAGGAGAGAGAGAGAGAGAGACAGCGTGAGCAGGGGAGGGTCAGAGAGAGAGGGAGTCACAGACTGAAACAGGCTCCAGGCTCTGAGCTGGCAGTCAGCACAGAGCCCAACGCGGGGCTCGAACCCACGAACCGCGAGATCATGACCTAAGCGAAAGCCGGACGCTTAACCGACTAAGCCACCCAGGCGCCCCTCATTTTTTTAAATGTTTATTTATTTATTTTGAGAGAGAGAGCACATGGTGGAGGGGAAGTGGGGGAGAGAGAGAGAGAGAGTCAGGTGCTCAGCTCACTGAACCCCCCAGGTGCCCCTGCCTGTCCTCATTTAGTCTCCGAGACAACCCTAAGCAGTAAGAATTCATCTCCCACTGAGACAGGAAAGTAAGGTGAAGGGCAACCAGGTGCAGGAGGCAGAGCTCTCCTCTTCCCCCACCCTACTCGCTCCCCTTCCCTCTCGCCCCTCCTCTCCTACCTTCTTCCTTTGCCTGTTGACCTGTTTTTCTCTCTTTCCTTATACATGGAAGTATAAGTGACACAGAGTAAAACCATTTTTTCCATTCTTAAAATTTTTCTAAACTACAATGGCGCTGTGGTTCTAACATTTTCTTTTAAAGCTCTACTTCTTAGGGATGGACAAGAAATCGTTTACCGTGAAATAAGAAGAGGTCAGCCTTAAAACAGTTCAGCGAAACTAAATAAAAAATTTTAAATGAGAGTACAAATTAAACAAAAACAAACAAAAAGGGACACATTTTGATAGCACATCTTGGTGCCCAGATAAAGATGCGACGCTTCCAGCACCTGAAGGAGCCCAGCTCTTTGTGTCGTCACCTACTGCCCAATGAAAAGGCTTGGTGATTCACATCATAGCAAGAGCCTCCAGGGACAAATATTCTTCTGGAGCCTTATTAGATTTTATCAGCAAAGCTTTCTGTGACCGAGACGCAACTGAAATCAGAAAAGTGGTGGATCCAGCCAGGTCGTATTTAATTTGGCCCTCAGCAGCTAATTTAAATTTAAATTCAATGTACCGGAAGTGATTTGCATGAAATCCTTCTTAGGAGAACAAGGGTTCATAAAGCAAGTTGTCAGGGACGGCCCCCTGGGTCTGTGCCTGATGGCACCTGAGATGAGAGAGGCACCCTTTCTCCGATCCCTGCTTACGGCTGTGTGTGGAGGGGACGTGGGGAGGTCACGTGCATGGTGACTGTCCCTTGGTCACTACTATAAGCGGTGTGCGTCATGTGCGGTAACCATAGTACAAAGTCGTACCCAAAACCTGTCACAGTCTTTGCAATCTTTTTAACGTCCCAAATCTTTCTATAAGTGCTAAGTAGAGGGGCGCCTGGGTGGCTTAGTCGGTTAAGCGTCCGACTTTCGCTCAGGTCATGATCTCGCGGTTCGTGGGTTCGAGCCCCGCGTCGGGCTCTGTGCTGACTGCCAGCTCAGAGCCTGGAGCCTGTTTCAGAGTCTGTGACTCCCTCTCTCTCTGACCCTCCCCTGCTCACGCTGTCTCTCTCTCTCCTAGAAATAAATTAAAAAAAAAAAAAAGTGCTAAGTAGAATATTAGGCATGCTTAAAATTGTGTGGATGCCCTTTTGTGGGGGGTGGGGACTGAACTTTTAAATTGTATCCAATCAGTTAAATTATTCAAATTAGATTCTATCAAATCTCATTATAGTCTCAAATACAGGTTAAGTGAGCAGCTGGCACTTAGGTAAGGAAGGTGGCATGTTGATGTTGCAGAATAAAAATATCAATAGCAAGTAGAGGACGTGCTGATGCAGAATGTAGCTGAGAAGGAGTTCCACTTCCAGTGCGCTCTTTTTTAATATGGCGGGATGACTTAAGGTCACTAAGATTAGAAAGGCTGCAAGAAACAGACCAAGTAATCACTGAAAAGTGCTGAGAACAGCCCTACTTAGAGTAACTCCCCTCAGTTAATAACCAGAAGTGACAGCACAGACATGCCAAAGAAGGGGGTAACCTTTGTTATTTTGTCTCCCACCCAAGGAACGAAGAAATGATAGTTCTGGATGCTACAACTAGGAAAAAGGATGAAAATTCTACGTGAGGGAATATATATGCTTACGTGTGGGCTGTTCTACAGGGAAATCTTATCTCATTCCTTCTCTATCCTTCCTCCTTTCCCTCTACATACAACACTCAGATCTCACCAGAGAACAGAGGAACCCATTTTTCTGAGACGCTCACTACTCTGCAGAGTACATGATCTCATATATAGAAAACCCTAAAGACTCCGCCCAAAGACTGTTAGAACTGATAAACAAATTCAGTAAAGTAGCAGCATACAAAATCAACATATATATATAACATATATATATATCGTGTTTTTACATACTAACAACTATTTAAAAATAATGAAAATAATCCCCATGCACAATAGCATCAAAAACAATAAAATACAGAGGAATCCATTTAACCAAAGAGGTGAAAGATGTGTATTCTGAAGACTATAAGACACTGATAAAAGAAATTGAAGAAGACACAAAGGAAGGGAAAGATACCCCATGTTCATGGATCATTAGAATTAATGTTGTTAAAATGTCCATGGTACCCAAGCCAATTCAAGGCAATCCCTATCAAATTCTGACATATTTTACAGAGATAGAAAAAAGCAATCCTAAAATTAGTATGGAGACCCACCAGACGCATCTTGATTTCAAACTGGCTTACAAATCTATGATAATCAAAACAGTATGGTACTGGCATAAGAACAGAGCTGTGAAACAGAATCAAGATCCTGGAAATAAACCCATGCACATACAGTTAATATTCGACAAGGGAGCGAAGACGACTCAATGGGAAAGAGGTAATCTACAATAAATACTGTTGGGGACACTGAGTATCTATGGGCAAAAGAATGAAACTGGAATCTTATGTCACTCACAGAAACTAAGCTGAAATTGGTTAAAGACTTGGCTGTAAGAACTGAACCATAAAATTCCTAGAAGAAACCATAGGTAGAAAGCTCCTTGACGTGGGTCTTCATGATGATTTTCTAGATGTGACACCTGAACTACAGGCAACAAAAGCAAAAATCAACAAGTGGCACTAGATCAACCTCAAAGGCCTCGGCACAGTATAAAGAATCCTCAACAAAACGAAAAGGCCATCTATGGGATGGGAAAAAATATTTGCAAACCAGATATCTGATTAAGTGTTAATATCCAAGTAATATAATAGAAAAAAACCCACACAAATGAGCTGATTACAAAACGAGCAAAGGACAAAGACATTTCCCCAAAGATATATGAATAGCCAACAGTCTCATGGAAAGGTGCTCAACAGCACTTTTTATTTTATTTTTTTTTTTTTTATTTTTATTTATTTCTAGGAGAGAGAGAGAGAGAGACAGTGTGAGCAGGGGAGGGTCAGAGAGAGAGGGAGTCACAGACTGAAACAGGCTCCAGGCTCCGAGCTGGCAGTCAGCACAGAGCCCGACGCGGGGCTCGAACCCATGAACCGCGAGATCATGACCTAAGCGAAAGTCGGACGCTCAACCGACTAAGCCACCCAGGCGCCCCTCAACAGCACTTTTTAAAACCACAAGGAGATATCATCTATTAGGAAGGCTATTCCCCCAAAACATGAGCTATTACAAATGCGGGTGAGAGTGTGGAGAAAAATGAAACCCTTGTGCACTGTAAGTGGGAATGTAAACTGGTGCATCCACTATAGAAAACAGTATGGGGATCCTTCGAAAAATGAGAAACTACTACTCATGACCTACTAATACCACTTGGGTACATATCTGAAGGAAATGAAATTACTATTTCAGAGAGATATCTGCAGCCCATGTTCATTGCAGCATTATTTACAATAGCCGAGGCATAGAAATAACCTGTGTCTTGGGGCGCCTGGGGGGCTCAGTCGGTTGAGCCTCCGACTTCAGCTCAGGTCATGATCTCGCAGTTCGTGAGTTCGAGCCCCGCATCAGGCTCTGTGCTGACAGCTCAAAGCCTGGAGCCTGCTTCGGATTCTGCGTCTCCCTCTCTCTGCCCTCCCCTGCTTATACTTTGTCTCTCTCAGTCTCAAAAATAAAATTAAAACAATTAAAATAAAAGAAATAACCTGTGTCCATCAACAGATAAACAGATGAATGGACACAGAAACTGTGAGATTATTATTATTTTCTTGATAGTGGCCATACTAATAGGTGTGAGCTGATACCTCACTGTGGTTTTGATTAATACTTCCCTGATGATGAGTGATATTGAACCAAAGAAAAAGAAGCCACAAAAAGAAGAAAAACCTGTCATTTGTAACAATGTGGATGGACCTTGAGGACATTATGTTAGGTGAAATAAGTCAGACAGAGAAAGACAAATGCTGTACGATCTCATTTATATGTGGATTAAAAAAAAACAACAAACAACTCATGGAAACAGAACAGATTGGTTGTTGCCAGTGGCAGGGAGGTGGGGGGAATGGATAAAAAAGGCAAAGGGCAGAAACTCCTAGTTATAAGCTGAATCAGGTCTAAAGATCTAAAGTACGGCACGGTCACATAGTTAATGACACTGTATTGGAGAGTTGCAAATTCCTATGATGGCACATTTTCAAAGTTCTCCCAGCACACAAAAACGGTAACTATACGGTGAGGAACATGTCAATTAACCTTATTGCGGTAATTATTTTGCAGTGCATAGCCATATGAAGCCACCACACTGTACATCATAAACTTACACAAAATTTTATGTCAATTATATCTTAGTAAAGCTAGGGGTGGGGAAAATTTCTGTGCGGCAAAGGAAACAATAAGTAGAGTGAAAAAGGATTAATGTTCTGAATATATAGAGGATTCCTGCAGCTCAACACTAAAAATCAAACAGCCCAACTAATATAAGCGCAGAGGACTTGAATAGATCTTTCTCTAAGAAGACAAATGAATGGCCGACAGACATAGGAAAAGATGTTCAATATCACTCATCGTCAGGGAAATGCAAATCAAAACCACAGTGAGGTATCACCTCACACCTGTTAGTATGGCCACTATCAAAAAATAAAACCAAAACCTGAAAATAACAAGTGCTAGGAAGCTGCGAAGAATCTGGAACCCTTGTCTGCTCCTGGTGGGAATGGGAAATGGTGCAGCCACCATGGAAAACAGTGGGGATTCCTCAAAATATTAAAAATAGAATGGCCATATGATGTAGAAGTCCCATTTCTGGAAACCGAAAAACCACAAGAACCAAACAGGATCTCCCCTCAAGGGTGCCCTGTGGCACTATTCACAATAGCCAAGAGGTGGAAGTAGCCTGAATGCCCGTCAACAGATGACCAGATAAATAAAATGTGGTATACACATACAGTGGAATGTGATTTAGCTGTAAAAAAAAAAAAGGAAAAAAAAAAGGCAGGAAACCCTGTTTATGCCACAACGTGGATATTATCATGGGGGCATTATACTAAATGGAGTAAGTTGCAAAAAGACAAATAGAGTATGATTCCACTTCACTGGGTTATCTAAAGGAGTCAGTTATAGAAACAGAAAATGGAATGTGGTTACCAGGAGCTAGGGGTAAAATGAAGGGAAAGGAGGGTTGTTCAATGGATATAGCGTTTCAGTTTCATAAGACAAAAAAATTCTAGGGGCGCCTGGGTGGCTCAGTCGTGTCAGCGTCCGACCTCGGCTCAGAGCATGATCTCATGGTTCTGAGGTTCCAGCCCCACGTTGGGCTCTGTATTAACAGCTTGGAGCCTGGAGCCCGCTTCGGATTCTGTGTCTCCCTCTTTCTCTGCCCCTCTCCCATGCACATCCTGTCTCTCTCTGTCTCTCAAAAATGAATAAATGTTAAAAAATTAAACAAGAAAACAAGACAAAAAATTCTAGAAATCTGTTGCAAGACAATGTGGTTATAGCTAACAGCACTGTACTATGCACTTAAAACTGGTTAAGATGATAAATTTCATATTCTATGTCTTTTACCACACACACACAAATAGATTAACTGAACATATAGCAGTATTAAACAGGGTTAAACAAATAAAAATCCTAGTTTAGCAAACCACGAGTTAGCATTAAAACATGAACAAATCAAGTATAGCAATGATCACAGAACTCTCAAATTGAGAACGAACTACTTGTCCAAATGTAGAGAATGCTCAAGGCACATCTGTATTAAGAAATGATATGTGTAAGGAAGGACCCTATCCCTTCCCTACTCTCTGCTACTATCATACACACTTCCCTTTTGGCCACCAAATGCCAGGGGTTATTTCCCCGCACTGACCGGTTCTCCAACACCAGCTGGGTGTCTAACGATTCTACTCCGAGACTATCTACCTGGAGTTAGCACAGACCCTACAGATGAAGACTCTGCTAAGACCGACTACCCAAGACTACCCCTCCCCCCCATCTGACTTCAAATGCCATGGCCAAGCCAGGTTGTCGCCTGCGCCTCTGACCAGCTGTGTAGAAACTGGAGGTTCCTACAGCTTCTTTCGCAGGTTTGATAATTTGCTGGAATGACTCACAGAACTCAGGAAAAGTTTATTTACAGCACACCCAGTTTGTTTATGAAAAAAGAACTCAGAAAGAGCCAAATGGGAAGGAAGAGTGTGTGTGTGGGGGGCAGCGTTTCCAAGCCTTCTCTGGGTGTGCCACCCTCCAGCACCTCCACCCGCGCAGAACTCTCCAAACCCCGTGCTGGGCGAGATTTTTTATGGAGGCTTATTCCGCAGGCATGGCTGGTGCGATCAACAGCCACTGGTGATTAGCTCAATCTCTAATCGTTACCTCCTGTCAGGGGCGAGGGGCTGAAAGTCCAACCATCTCATCACAAGGTTGAGTCCTCCCCCCCTCCCCCCACCAGCCTCCGACTAGAGGTCAAGGTCGTCCAGGAGACCAGGCACTAGTTCTATCTCATTATCATGCAAAAAGACACGTAAAGTTTGGGAAATTTCAAGGGTTTTAGGAGCTGTTTAATGGGAAAGGAGGGTGGACAGAGACTAAAAGTATATTTACCATGTCAGAGTGTTAAACCTAAGAGCGTTTTTGAAAAGCATATTTGAGTGTGTGTGTGCGTGCATGTGTGTACGTGTGTGTGTGTGTGTGTGTGTGTGTGTGTGTGTGTGTGTGTAGATGAAAGGAAAAAGCAGAGTGGAGTAAAGACTAGAAGGAAAGCAATGGTATGCACCGATAAGAAAATCGTGTTGGATATTAAGAGTGGGTCTTTGTATTTTTCAAGGTTTTATAACAGGCATGTAATTTGACAGCCAGGAAGAAAAAAAAGTCTTTTTAAATTAAGAATGACACTGGATTAAATCTTCAGGGAAAGGAAGGAAGGACTGTGGGGGGAAGTCCCCGTCGTTGTCGGGGTCTGGCCCAGGGATCAGCAACTGCACAGTGTGGGCGCCGGAGCTCAGGACCCCAACATGAGGGAGAGGAGCCGAAGGGGTCAAGGCCCCCGAAAGGAGGGGAGACACGGAAAGTTACACTTAACCTGTCGCATAGTTTCACTTGGGTCTGCAAATGTATGCGAATTTCCCTTTAAGGGCGTCCAGCAAGTTTTTACCGCATATTTAACACATGCATTCTTATGGGAGTCATATTTCTCCTTAATGACGCTGTAATACTGTCGGTCACACAAATAGCTGTAAAACCCAATGAAAATTGATATCAAAAGAATGCATGAATGCATCACTGAAATTACTATCGAACCACTTGCTCAAAGGCAAGAGTCTCTTGAAGGAGGGAGGGAGGCTGGGATGAAGGTGTGCGGTAGAGATGAATCTTAATAACGAAGTTAAAAATTATGGGCAGCCCGGAAGCGAGGACCTCAGGTGAAAAGAAAATCCGCCCTAATCTTGACATAGGTTTTTTTTGAAGAGAAACAGAACTGGGGGACTAGGAAAATCAAAGATCTGGGCCCAACCTTGCTCCAAATTAGTTCCGTGACTTTTGGCAAACGGTTCTGTCCCACTTCTCAGAAGAGATGGGAATCAGTCCCCTCCATGCGTCTTTAGCAGAACATTCTATCATTACAAGATGGAGAAATGTAAGAAGTGACATGCTCCATTGGAAATAGTCGAGAGAGAGGGTTGAGAACAGGGTCTCGGTGAGCACATTTCAAGACGAGTGAGCTACACAAAAGTAAATTAGTCTGAAAACTAAATGCACAGGCTGACAGCAAGAGAAAATGGAAAGTGATTTTTTTTTTCTCCTTCACAGAGCTCCTTGGTACCTCGGAGCGAACAGAGTGTAATCTTCTTAACTGTTAATGCAGTGGGGAATACAGATGTCACTTAGTAAAGAGGTCTGGTAAGGAAATTTAAAGATCATAAATCATAAGGAATTATCTTGTCAGAGGCAGAGTGCTCTGATGAGGCACTCCTAACTTCCTTGTTTTTTAAAGAAAACTTTTAAATTATAAAACAAAATGTTGATAGAGAAAAGCAATACAAAATACGGCTTAATGAACACTGTCATCAGCACCCAGCTCAACAAACAGAATTTTGCTGGTCACACCAGAAGCCCCCGCACTGGGTCCCGAGCCAATCACGCTCCATCCACCACTGGTAACCTTTACCCTGATCTTTACAGTAATCTTTCATTTGCATTTCTTTGTAACTTTTTCTTCTGCGTGTCCGTTCATAGACACGATACTTTCATCTTGACAGTTTAAAAATGTTTGAATCGCCATCCCGTTCTTTCCTTCTAATGTATTTGTTTAAAAACTTGACTCATTTGACCTATAGAAATCCCCCAAATCTGAATTTTTCTGATTGTAGATTCATGATGCTGGCCGCCATATTACTCCATACTCCGTACTCTTTTTTTAAACTTAAAATGTTATTTATTTTAGCACAACTGAATTGAGTGTGGGCAAGTGAAACAAATACACACTAGGATACACAAGGTATATCCGAGAGGCAGCCTTTAAGATGCCGTGTTGTACAAAAGGTAAAGGTGACAATACAGCATACACTTGGTTTAGTCAAAAGGCTTTCAGGACATTTCATTTTAAACCATATGCGACTAGTCATCTCTGAAGGATCTGGCAAAGATTTAGTTTTTTCCATTGCCAGTCATTTAAAGTAGACACAGGTTCGCTTCGAATGAAGCAGATCCCAAGAGCACACAAAAACTGAACACAAAGAGTAAGATTAAATTCAGTAATCTAGAGAAATCAAAGAGTAAGATATGTAGCAGGTGCCCTGGGACAGAAGACTGTCCAAAGTGGTTACCACCAGAGATTAAAGTCACTATCCTTGCAAAAGCAAGCAGTTTAGTGTCTGAATGGTACAGTGGAGTCCGTATTCATTCCTTGGATTCTACTGCGTAACAAAGAACAACTAGCAGACTTAAATGTAGTCTTTAGCGGGCAACCTGCTTAGAAACACTATTGCCTCGGGACACCTGGGTGTCTCCACTGCTTGAGCAACCGACTTCAGCTCAGGTCATGATCAGGTGTGCGAGTTCAAGCCCCACATGGGGTCCTTTGGTGTCAGCACAGAGCCCATTTTGGATCCTCTGTCTCCGTCTCTGCCCCTCCCCCACTTGTGTTCTCCTCTCTTTCTCTCTCAAAAAATAAATAAACATTAAAAATTTAAAAATTGTATTGCTTACAATAGTGTGAATACAGGGTCACAATACTTATTTGGGATAAACCTCTCATGCAGTCATTTTAATAAGCATTATTCATTCTCTTGAAATATAAACTATTTTAACTGAATAAGTGGTTACAGATAATTTTTGTTAAGACATACATCATATCTAATATGTTAAAAATTAATTTTCTAATTTTCTTTTCGAGAGGGAGAGAGAGTGTGAGTGGGGGACGGATGGAGAGAGAGGGAGACAGAGGATCCAAAGCAGACTCCACGCTAAAAACATGCCCAAGGTGGGGCTGGAACTCAGGAACTGCAAGATCATGACCTGAGCCCAAGTACCACGCTCAACTGGCTGTGCCACCCAGGCGCCCTCGAGTATGCTAAAATTATTTTAACCTGCTGATTTAATTATTTTAACTTCCTGGTCTCTCAGGAGGGTGTGATTCTGCTTTCCACTCTGATGCTAGCCGAGGTTGATGTTGAATGTGTACATAGTGCTGTCTAACAGAACTTCCTGCAATGAAGGAAATGATCACCATGTTCCACTGTCCACAATGGAAGCCACGAGCATCTGTGGCTCTTGAACACTTGAAATGTTGGCTAGTGTGACTGAGGAACTAAAGTTTTAATTTTATTGAATTTTACTTAGTTAACATTCAGGTTTGAATAGCCACAGGTAGTTAGTAAGTTCCCTCTTGGACTCCACAGGATACTTAAATGTCACTGGGATTTGTACGACGGTGATGGGCTTATCTTCATTTATCGTACTAAGCGGTACAGTGTGTAGAGATTAAAGCGAGATAAATGCTTGTTTTTCTCCACTCTTCACAGATTTTCAAGATAACGAATTGGCTCCCCATTATCCTCTATAGGTGACCATTTAGGCTTTTTTAATTTATTTTATTTTACTTTTTTTAATGTTTTATTTATTTCTAGGAGAGAGAGAGAGACAGCGTGAGCAGGGGAGGGTCAGAGAGAGAGGGAGTCACAGACTGAAACAGGCTCCAGGCTCTGAGCTGGCAGTCAGCACAGAGCCCGACGCGGGGCTCGAACCCACGAACCGCAAGATCATGACCTCAGCGAAAGTCGGACGCTTAACCGACTGAGCCACCCAGGCGCCCCTAGGCTTTTTTTAAACTATCATTGTGAGCTCATGGATTTAAATATGAGTTTCAACCAACTGCAATTAACATTCATTGTAAAATTCAAATCGTTCCATCTTTGTTCAGTGGGAACATCCTCAAGCTAGCTCCAGAGTGCTTTTGACATTGCCCTGGCACATCTATGGGATGTTTATGGGATATTTATGGGATAGCTTTGGGATATCTATGGAATACCTATGGGATATCTATGGCAAATCTACGGCATATCTCTGGGATAGCTTTGAGGCCACCCATAATGACAAGCTGTTCCAGGTCATCTTTTTACATTTCTTAATTCATACCTGGAGCAACCATTCTTCCCAGAAGCTCTGATTTCTTTAAGAGGGAAAAGATATTTCAAGACCTCAGTGTGGATCCTAAGGATCCTCTATTATGGGGTTGGCCATTATTTCTAGACCACATCAGTGAACAGAATTAGGAACTGTTTTATCTTTAAAAGATGAGGTATCTCATGAGTTTGTACTGGTATCTCCAATTCAAATTTAGGACGACATGGTTTTTGTTTTGTTTTTCAAACTAATACTCATAGTCCCATAGATTTATGGCCAATTAATTTTCAACAACAATGACAAGTCAGTCTGATGGGGGAAAGAAGAGTCTTTTCAACAAATGGTGCTGGGAAAACTGGATATCCACATGCAATGGAATGAAGTTGGATACCCATCTCATACCATCTACAAAAATTATCTCAGAATAAATCGTAGACCTAAACATACAAGCTAACCATAAGACTCCTAGAAGAAAACAAGGGTGTAAATCTTCATGGCCTTGGATTAATCAGGCAATGGTTTCTTGGATATGGAACCTAAAGTACAATCAACAAGAGACAAACATAGATAAATTGGACTTCATCAAAATTAAAAAAACTTCTGTGCTTCAAACAACACATCAAGAAAGTAAAAACAGAGCCCATGGAATGGGAGAAAATACTTGCAAATTACATATATCAGATAAGAGACTTGTAATCAGAATACATAAAGATTTACAGCTCAACAATAAAATGACAAATAACCCAACTAAAAAATAGGCAAAGTTTTTGAATAGATATTTCTCCAAAGAAGATCTACAAACAGCCAATAAGCCTGTGAAAAGCCACTCAATGGCATGACTCACTAGGGACCTGCAAATCAAGACCACTGCCAGATGCCACTTCACACCTGCTGGCATGACTATGATCAAAACGATGAGCAGTAACCAGTGTCTGTAAGGATGCTAAGAAGTTGAAATCCTCATACATTGCTGGCAGGAATGGAGAAAGGTACAAATGATTTGGGAAACCATTTGACAGTCCTCAAAATTTTACACATAGAGTTAACATACCACCCAGCAATTCCACTCCTAGGTATATACCTAATAGAACTGAAAAGATACGCCTGCCAAAAACTTGCAAACAAATGTTCATAGCATCATTACTCATAATTGCCCCAATATAGAAATAACTCAAATATCCATCAACAGATGCATGGGTAAACCAAATGTGATATATCCAGACAATAATATTATTTGGCCATAAAAAGGAAGGAAGTACTGATATGTGCTATAATATGGGAGAACCTGAAAATATTATTCTAAGTGAAAGACACCGGTCACAAAAGGCCACATGTTGTATGAGTCCATTTATATAAAATGCCTAGAATAGGCAAACCCAGAGAGACAGAAAACATATTAGTGATTGCCAGGGCCTGGGCTGAGAAGGCGTTTGGAGTCACTGGTAACAGGTTTGGGTTTCCATTTGGGGTGATGAAAATGGGGTGGAGTCAGACCTTGTGAATCTGCTAAAACCACTGAATTATACACTTGAAAAAGGACAGGATGGGAAGTAACCCAAAGAACTTCTCAGAGGCAGACATAGTTATCACGTTATATTTCTTCGGGAATGACAAGCTCTGTATTGAGCCCTGATATCGAGGCTCTTGTCTTGAGAACATGGTTGATAAAGAGGGTCCGAGAGATACAGTGTTGTGGGTCTGGTACTGCCAGACAAGACCCAAATCAAAGATAGGAATGAGAACTTTTGTCACTGAACCGATCAAAAGCACTTCTCTAGGAAGGGGAAGACTCATTTGGGAAAGTATAACTGGGAATGTTAACCTCAGGAGCCAAATTTTTAAGTAGAGAAAGGAAAATACATTTCAAGTCCATTGTTTTGAGCTATGTGTCCCCAGAGGAGAAGAGTTTGTGGATTCATCCAATACCCAGGATAATTTTATTGATTATCTAAGGTGGGGTTAAAAACCAGTCAGACACCAGTTAAGACTAACAAGATGGTGAACCAAAAACTTAAAAGGAGAGGCTGGGGAATGAGATAACTTCAGGGGGCTTTGCGAAGCTGTGACACGTTACTGAGAATCTCGAAGGCCACGTGCATGTGCAGGGTGGTGGGTGTGCCCGGGCAAGCGCTTATAAGGTGTGATCTCTCCCCTCTGGCTGACACTGAGACTACATCCAAGCAGGGAGAGAAAGCTAAGGCAGAGAGGTAAACAGTCTGCTAGAATATGGACAGCATGCCTCAACACACACACAGACGTCCTTATACAAGACTGGGATCTTTATTATTTCACTGCATTGGAGGAACTTTCTCTCTGATCATTTGGCAACCACTAGCTAAGTGAGCAGAAACTTCAGCAGGTGCACGTGACAAAGAATACTTAGTTTGTAGAATTCATTCAGGAGTCACTCAACAAGCAAACAGCAAGAACAACAATAATAACAACAAAACCTGGGAAGAAGAAAATCTAGATACTTAATGTTTGTTTGTTTGTTTGTTTGTTTTTCTGGATACTTAGTATTTAAAACATTTAGTTTCCATCAAAAATTTGTGAAACAATAAAAAATATGTATATAGTCCATGCATCAGAAAAAAGTAATTAATAGAAACTCCCCTAAGGGAAGTCCAGATGTTGGATTTACTAAACAAGGACCTTAAGTCATCTTTTATAAATATGTTCAAATCACTAAAGGAAACAAGGTCTAAAGAACTGAAAGAAAGTGGGGCCCCTGGGTGGCTCAGTCAGTTGGGCATCCAGCTCTTGATTTTGGCTCAGGTCATGATCTCAGGATCGTGAGATCAAGTTCTGTATCAACCTCCATGCTGAGCATGGAGCCTGCTTGGGATTCTCTCTCTCTACCACTCAAGATCTCTGTCTAAAAAAATAAAAATAATAATAAATTCAAAAGACAGAAGATCTCAAATCAATAACACAACCTTCCACTTGAAGAAAATAGAAAAGGAAGAACAAACTAAACCCTGACTGACAACAATGAAAATAATGATAAAGGTTAGAATAGAAGTAATGAAATACAGAATAGAAAAAACATTAGAAAAAACTCAACAAACTTCAAAGTTTGTTCTTTGAAAGACCAACCAAACTGATAAAATTTAGCTGGGTTGGCCAAGTAGATATTAGAGAAGACTTAAATTGCTAAGTTGAGGATGGAAAGGGGAGTAATCCCCACCAAGCTTACAGAAGAAAAAAAGATCATAAGGGAACACCACAATCAATTTTATACCAACAAATTCGACAACCTAAATAAAAATCTACAAAGAATGAGCTACAAAAATTGACTCAAGACGAAACAGAAAGTCTTGTTAGACATATCACAATTAATAAAGTCGAGTTAGTAACCAAAAACCTCCACAAAGGAAAGCCCAGACTTAGATGGCTTCACTGGTGAGTCTTACCAGATGTTTAAAGAATTAACACCAATCACAAACTTTTCCAAAAAGCAGGAGAGAAGAGCATATTTTCTAGATCATTTTACAAGACATATTATTACACAGTATCAAAACTGGACAAAGAAATGATAAGCATGAAAAACTACAGACCAGTATATCTTAGGAACAGAAATGCAAAAATATAAACAAATCACCAGCAAACCAAATCCAGCAACATATAAAAAGGATTATACATCATGACCAGATGCAATTTATCCTAGAAATGCAAGGCTATTTTAGTATGCCAAGATCAATCGATATAATATTTTTTTAAAAAATAGATTAAAGCACAGAAACTATACATACAGTCATCTCAATAGGCCAAAAATTAAAAAAAAAAAAATTGACTTGTCCTGTTCATGGGACACTCAGAGAGAGCGTGGTCTATGAAAGCAAGGGTCACTATACACACAGCCTCCCTGAAAGCCAGAGTGACCTAGTCCCTGGTTTCTGGCCATAAACCAACCTCTCCTGGACAACAACGAGGACTCCTTGAAACAGGAGTGAAATGACCAGGAATGAAACAGGCAGGCTTTCAATCACTCTTAACAGTTATTGCTGTCAAAAGCAAGAAAAACATTGAGATTCCTAAAATCACCACCTTAACTGTTGGTCGAACTGGGGAACCAAACAGAGAGTCTACGGATGTGGGTCTCCCCTAGCTCTGTGCAGGTCACTCCACTGCTCGAATGCACCTGCTCCCTCCAGCATCATTGCCATGTCTGTGTCAGTGATGGGCTCTCCGCTGAGCACTGTGGGTTCCCGAGTGGCCACCCTGTCCCCCACGCTCACCCAGCCTCCCACAAGCCCCCTCCACCGCACCCAGCACTCTTCTGCAGAGCACTGCACATCCCTTGGATGAAATCCAGCATGCCACGACTCTGCCCACGTTTCCCAGCTCATTTTCTACCACCTTGCCTTTGTCCTCTCTGTTCCAGCAGCACTGGCTTTTCCATTTTTGAAACCTCAACCTTTTCCCACCTCTGGGCCTTCACACACTCTGTTCCCTCTGCATGCAACTACCTTCTGTCTCATACGTTAGGTCTTGGCGTCCCTGCACCCCCCTCACCGCCTTATCTACAGTAACACCCCTGCCCTTACCAGTCAAGTCACCTCATCCCTTCCTTCATAATGCAAATCACAGTCTAATTATGCGTATTTGTTTACTTGTTTATTTTCCATCCCCATCTCTAGGTCTGAAGGAACATGAGGACAGAGATCTTGTGTGAGTTCACTATTGCATCTGGAAAGCCCAGCACAGAGCTGTTATTCAGGGCTTTGCAGACAATGCTAAGATTTTGGACTTCCTCCTGAGGAAAGTGAAATTCATGGCCTGGCAGTGACATGGTCAAATGTGTATTTTGGAATGATCGCCCCATCTGAGTGCTGCAGGGGCTGAGTTAGAGAGGGAAAGGTGAGGAGACGGGGCCTCGGTGGGGAGGTTGTTGGGGGGGTCCAGGGAAGAGGTGAGGTGACTAACTGTGGGAGCAATGGTGGCGACGGAGAGAAGTGGGGGACAGGAATCAGGTCCGTTGGAGAGTCAGTAGGACTTGGTGGCAGCTTCAAGGGCAGGTGAGGAAGAAGGATAGTCAAGGCTGAGGCTCAGGTGGGGATGCCATTCACTGAGAGGGGAGACAGCAGGAGCTCGTATTTGTGGGGAAGATAAATTTACTCTAGACAATTGAGTTTGAGATGTTTATGGGAAATCCAGGTGAAGACGTCAGTAAGCAGATCTGATGGTTGGAACAGAACTACAAAAGTAGACATTCCATCTGCATCAGATACTGGTCATGAAAGTCATGCACATCTAAGACCCCGGCAAGAGTAGAGCAAGGTAGCCATCTATGTGAATTTTAATGGAACAAAACAAAACCAGATGCAAGTCCACACAGGGTTATAGAAACATATAGAACTGGGTGGGAATCTGACTGATGTCCTAAGAATTAGAGTGGCCAGGTTTAGAAAAAAATACAGGATGTCAAGTTACATTTGAATTTCAGATAAAAAACAGATACTTTTGGAGGCCCCTGGGTGGCTCAGTCCGACTCCTGATTTCAGCTCAGGTCATGATCTCACAGTAGTGAGAGCAAGCCCCGGGTAGAGCTCTGCGATGGGCACTGGGTGTGGGGTCTGCTTGAGATTCTCTCTCTCCCTCCTCCCTGCCTGAGCACTCTTGCTCTCAAAAAACAAAAGCAAGCACAAATACTTTTTAAAGTACTAAGTAGGTCTAAAACATTGCATCGGCCATACTTAAGCTAAAAATTATTTGGATCCCTGATGATCTGTGGTTATTTCCTAAAAGGTACATTCATATTATACAAATCAGACCATAGGACTACAATGATCACCCTAGCCGTAAGGGGTTTTATAATGATGCTTATTTTGTGGACAGCCCACCAGACTTCAAACCTAGAGACCTGTCTTTGAATCTGAACTCTTCTACTTACTAAGTATATGACAATAAGCAACTCCTTTGCCTCTCTAGCCCTTCTTATCCATAACAATGAAAATGGAAATACCTCCACCTGCTTTTCTTATCACACCAAGCTGCTGTGAGAATCAAGTCGGAGTAAAATATGTGGACATCCTATGCAAATGTGAAACCCATCTATGCAAATAGGAATGATTGTTGCTATCCATTTGATGAACTGTTACTGTAAAAACAGCACAGCGTTTTGGGGAAGTCAGTGTTATTTAATAGATATTAAGCCAGGATATCCAAAAGTGACATGAAATATAAAGGGAGTGAAACATGGTAGGTGTTAGAACTGCCTTAGATGGGGGCGCCTGGGTGGCTTAGTCGGTTAAGCGTCCGGCTTTCGCTTAGGTCATGATCTCGCGGTTCGTGGGTTCGAGCCCCGCGTCGGGCTCTGTGCTGACTGCCAGCTCAGAGCCTGGAGCCTATTTCGCAGTCTGTGTCTCCCTCTCTCTCTGGCCCTCCCCTGCTCACGCTGTCTCTCTCTCTCTCCTAGAAATAAATAAAAATATTAACAACAACAAAAAAAGAACTGCCTTAGATGTACACTTTACTTATCTTTCCTTGTGAAGTGTCTACAAGTCATTTAAAAGGTTGTGTCTCTTTGGGGCGCCTGGGTGGCGCAGGTGGTTAAGCATCCAACTTCGGCTCAGGTCATTATCTTGTGGTTCATGAGTTCAAGCGCCGCATGGGGCCCTGTGCTGACAGCTCAAGCCTGGAGCCTGCTTCTGATTCTGTGTCTCCCTCTCTTTCTCTGCCCCTCCCCTGCTTGCATTCTGTCTCTCTCTGTCTCTCAAAAATAAACAAACATTAAAAAAATAAAAAATTAAAAAATTAAAACCTCAAGAATAAGAAAATGAACTTGATTAAAAACCAGGGAAGATATCTGAATAAACACGTTACCAAAGATGGTATACAGATGGCAAAGTCAGCATATGAAAAGATGCTTGACACATATGTCATAAGGAAATGCAAATTAAAACAACAAGATATCACTACACACCTAGAATGGCCAAAATCCAAAGCACTGACGACACTAAATGTTAGGTGAGGATGGGGAGCATCAGGAAGTCTCACTCATGGCTGGTGGGAGTGAACAATGGCGCAGCCGCTTTGGGAGACAGTTTGGCAGTTTCTAACAAAACAGAACATATTCTTCCAAATGACCCAGCAATCACAATCCTTGGTATTTACCCAAAGGAGTTGAAAACCTGTTTACACAAACACCTACCCATAGATGTTTATAGCAGCTTTATTCATAATCGTCAAAGCTTGGAAGCAACCAAGATGTCCTTCGTAGGTGAATGGATGAACAGACTGTGGTCCATCCAGACAATGGAATATTATTCAGTGCTAAAAAGGAATGAGCTATCAGGCCCTAACTGCTTATTGTTAAATCAAAGAAGCTAACCGGAAAAAGCTACATACTGTATGATTCCAACTATGTGACGTTCTGGAAAAGGCAAAACTATGGAGACCGTAAAACGATCTGTGGTTGCCAGGGGTTAGGGGGGCAGAGGGAAGAGCAGGCAGGCCACAGAGGGATTTTAGGGCAGTGAAACTACAAATGACCCTCAAGCAACACCAGTTTCAACTGGGCGGGGGGTGGGTACCCCTATATATGTGAATTTTTTCCAGTAAATACAGTACAGTAACGTAAATGCATTTTCCCTTTCTTATGATTTTCTTTTCTCTAGTTTACTTTATTGTAAGAATACAGTATATAACACAGATCATGTACAAAATATGGGTCAATTGACTGTCTATGTTATTGGTAAGACTTCTGGTCAATAGTAGGTTACTAGTAGTTAAGTTTTCATGGAGTCAAGAGTTCTATGCTGGTTTTCCTCTGCATGGGGTGGGGAGGGTTGGCACCCATAACCCCCACATTGTTCAATATCAACTCTACTTTTAGGACGCCACAATGACGGATACATGTCATACATTTTCCCAAACCCATCGAATATACAACCCTAAGAGTGAGCCCTAATGCAAACCAGGAACTTTGGATGATTATGACATGTACATATGTACCAATCTGATGGGGGCCGTTGGCAATGGGGAGGCTATGCATGTGTGGGGCCAGGGGAGTATGTGGGAAATCTCTTTACTTTCCACTCCAGTTTTGTGTGGACCGAGAACTGCTCTAAAAATTAAAGCCTATGAAAAAAATAAGTAAGTGCCGTTGCTATCTGCTAAGACAGTACTAAAATTTTGTCATCCAGGCTGTCGATGGATACCGAGTGTATCAGATAGAAGAGGAAACAGTAAACACCCAGAGCTACACACTTGGTTTCAGGTACATTTTTATCTCCAGGGGAAGAACACAACTGGAGCAGAGTTTAGAATCTGAAGTCAGTTGGCTTTAGGTTCTTATCCCAATTTAGACACTTAGTAGTTACGTGGCCTTGAGTACATTCTGGAGGCTCTGAGGCTCAGGTCTGTAAAATGAAAACAAGACCCAGCTGAAAAATTGTTTGGGGGGCTAGCGCCACAGGGCAGCGTTTAGCACAGGGGCATTCCCAGTCTCCTGGGACTGTGTCTCGGAGGAAGCCTTCCTTCATGTGACAGCCTGCCCTCACCTAGACAACTGAGATCAGTGTTTACACAAACGTGTGATCCCAGGTAGCTTCATTCACAAATTAGAGGCTCAAACGCAGCTCTTGGGACATTACGAAGTTACTACTAAATGCGGTTTAGTAAATGGGACAGAGGGGGTTGGGGGAGAAGCTGAAGGAAGGCCTGGCTGAGACTTGAAGTCTGGGTGAGCGTTCCATCAAGGGGCCAAACCAGCCAGCAACCTGCATCACTGAGGACGGGGGTAGCCGGCCCCAGTGGGTCTTAGTCTGTCTGCTTCTACCTCAGCCGAGTCGCCAGCAGTGGCCCCTGGGGGGAGGCAGAGGGGCCCTGGCGGCAGGCTCAGTGACAGATCCAGCAAGGGGAATCAAAGTGGCTGCCAGGGTGACGTAGAGAAGTGTGTGGGCAGGATGGAGGGTGACTGGCAGGGCTGTTTCAGCCAGTCCTCACCTCACTGAACACCTCATTGTTCCTGGTATTCTTGGAGCTTGAAACTGAGTCACTCACTTAAAATATTTAGCATTCAGTCAAGAATGTCTAAAACTCAAAGATTTTCACCTGAACAGGTGCCAGAGATCTTTAGAATCTCATTAAGATTGCAACAAATGAAGCTACTTGAAGTCCCTGGATGTCGTCCATGGCCGAGGGTCACGGTCAGGTTTCTCCTGGCGTCCCCGGCTGAGCGGAAACCAGAGTGCTCAGGCCTCCCAGCCACACCCCTTCTCTCCAGGTCTGGGCTGCATGTATGCGAGCCGGCGGTGTTGTCAGGTTTTGTGATCCTCGGAGCATCGATGTGACGCTCGGAAGGAAGTCTTTCTGGGCATTTAGCGATTTAAGACCACCTCCCCCAACTGTTCATAGAAGGGGACCTGTTACGGCAACTACGGCCACTTCTCCATGTTTGCTTCTCACCTTTATTGAAAATGAGAAAAGGAAAGTGAGCCACACGGAAATGAAACTCACTCGTCAGCCCAGAGTAGAGACGAGACTCTGTCCTGCGGTGGACGTTGCTCTCTTCACCCTGCCCCCCACCCCCACCTCCCTTTTCTCCCTCCCGTGAAGGGCTCCTCCACCATTCAACCTGCCTCTGCTGCAGCCACTGTCCAGAGACTGTCCAGCCAACAGCTCCCACCCACTCTCCCATCTGGAATTCACGTCTCCAACGCCCGCTTGCTGAAGCTTCCATTTGGTGTCTACCATGAGAAGGTCTTCAGGAGGACTCAAAATTCCACCTTCTCTCCTCTATGTCATTCTTTCTCGGAACCATTTCTTCCATGATTCATCCCAGCTGCTGGCCCTCAACCTCGAACCCATCCTTCCTACCACCATGCTCCTCTCCCTCCTTCCCTGAACGGCTTCTAGCCAGTCACCACATCCTGTTGAGTGGGCCATTGACCTGGTCCCCTGAATCCACCCCTTCATGCAGACCGATGTTCTCTTACGTAGTCAAACCCGAACAATTTCAATCATGAAATAGCCAAGTAATAGCCTGTGATATTGTACTTTATAATATTGTACTTTGTAATAATATATACTGCTGTGCGTATTTTTATCTTCGTCCCTGGCCATGGTTCTACGGGGACACATATGGCGTGCATCTCCTAAAACTTTGTAATCTAAGCGATGCGAGCAATGGGAACATTTTTGTTACCATGTTTGTTCTTTTGTCCTGGGCTCCCGAAATAACTCCCGAGCAAGAAGGTGAAAGGAGTGTCTTGTTATTCATAATGAGCCCTTCCAATCTGAGTTTATGTGAATAAGGCAGTTTTTGGAGAGCCTCTAGGTAACCACCAAGGGACCTGGTTGCCGGGGAAACAACCATATGATTAGAGAGTTGGAACTTTCAGCCCCCCGTCCCCCACCTCTGATGAGCGGAGCTGGGCTGAGGTGGAGTTAATCGCGAACAGCCAAGGGTTCAATCAATCATGCCTACATAATGCAGCTTCCATGAAAAACCCAAACTGAAGGGGGTCAGAGGTAGAGGTGCTGGGAGGCTGGCACGTCCAGAGAGGGCACGGTAACCCAACAGCCCTTCTGCAATACCTTGCCCTGGGTGTCCCTTCTATCTGGCTGTTTCTGAGTTGTATCCTTTTATCACAAACTGGTACATACTCTAGTAAGCAACTATTTTCCTGAGTTCTGTAAACTGTTTTAGCAAAATTAGTGAACTGAGGAGGGGTTTGTAGGAACCTCTAATTTATAGCGGGTAGCTCAGATACACGGGCGGTAACCTGGATTTGAGAATGACATGGGGGGGGGGAGGGACAGTCTTGTGGCACCTGAACCCTCAACCTGTGGGATCGGACACTGTCCCGGTGGATAACATCAGAATTGAGTTGAATTATAGGACACTCATCTGACATCACAGAATTGCGTGGTGTGGGAAACTGCCTCCTACATCTGGTATCAGAAGTGAAGGATTGAGGGGCACCTGAGAGGCTCCATTGGTTGAGCATCCCACTCTTGATTTCAGCTCAGGTCATGATCTCATGGTTCCTGGGTTCGAGCCCCATATCAGGCTCTGTGTTGACAGGATGGAACCTAGTTGGGATTCTCTCTCCCTCCCTCTGCTCGTCCCCTGCTTGTTCTCTCTCTCTCTCTCTAAGTAAATCAATAAAAAAACTTAAAAAAAAAAAAAGGAAGTGAAGCATTGAGCATAGAGGAGGAATCTGGTTTTTCCCTTCCCTAACCCTGACTCTGCCTCTTCGTTCTCTACTTCAGCTGCTACATAGCAGTCAGGCGACTCTTTCCAAATTTGACAGAGAGGACTCCCTTGTTATAAAACCTCAGTGACTTCCCCTGGCATGAGTTGCCAGATAAAAGTACAGGGTGCCCACTTAAGTTTGAATTTCAAATGAACAACAAATACATTTTTTTAAACATGACGATACCCCATGAGATATTTAGGACATCATTATATCAAAAAGTTATTTGTTATTTATCTGAAATTCAAATATAACAGGGCATCGTATTTTATCTGCCAAATCTGACAACCCTACCCCTTGTCTACATAACGGGAGTCAAACCATGCACGTGGCATTTAAGGCTTTCCACCACTTGAACTTTCCCCATGGCCTCCCCCCACTACCCTTACAGTCAGACTTGTCTATGCCTGACTTGGTAATAATATTCGTCCAGCCCAGGGCTTCCCCCTCCTCTTTGCTTGTTTAAATCTGACTCTCTTTTTAAAACATTTTTAAAGTTTATTTATTTATTTTGAGAGAGTGAGTGGAGGAGGGGCAGAGAGAGGGAGAGAAAGAGAATCCTAAGCAGGCTCTGCACTGTCAGTGCAGAGCCGGGATGTGTGGCTCGAACTCATGAACCATGAGATCATGACCTGAGCAAAAACCAACAGTCCAATGCTTAACTGACTGAGCCACCCAGGTGCCCCAAATCCGACCCTCTTTTTAACTCCCTTTCTTCCTTGAAACCTTCCCTGGGCTCTGAGAACTGGCAGTCTGAGCCTGCAGAATTTATTGACTGCATGGCTCTGATCTGGTTTAGATGCTTTGGAATATTGGGGCACCTGGGTGGCTCAGTCAGTTAAGCTTCTGACTCTTGGTTCCTTATCAGGTCATGATCTTGTGGTTCACAGGTTCAAGCCCCACGTCGGGCTCTGCACTGACAGTGCAGAGCCTGTTTAGGGTCCTCTCTCTCTGCCTCTCCCTCATTCATGCTGTCTCTTTCAAAATAAGTAAATAAACTTTTTTTTAAAAAGATGCTTTGGCATATTAACAGCCCCCTGAGACCCAGAACACCGGGAGCTAGGTGATGCGATGGACACTCTGCTCGGCGCCTGGGCAGAAGAAAGAAGGCTCCGGCCCCACAGAAGGCCAGCTCCCGCAGTGCTAACCAGCTCACTGGCACGTGCCTGGCACAATCCTGCAGGGTGTAGGAGGCAAGCTCTCCCTGCAAAGAGAGCTGGTCTGCACAGAAGTGACGGAAAAGTCAGGTAGGGGCAAACCCAACGTCTGTCACAGGCACCTTTACTGCAGATGCGGCAACCTCCCTCTCTGATCTAGGGTCCCTCCGGCTTCCTGCTTTGGACCAAACACCCCCAATTCCTTCATCTGTCCCCACATAACAGGGCTTTCCAGACCCAGCACCCTTTCCTTGGACGTTCTCGAGTCAATGTGGCTTGTTAAAAAGTAGACCCAGAGCCGGGTCGCATACTCTGCCTGTGAGGCCCCACGATCAACACTAACCAAGAAAACCCAAGTCTCCCGTTGACCCCTTGCTTCTGAGAAGACACGTGATATTGAGCTAGGTGTTCATCACCCCATCAGTCTCAGGTTTTGTACTTCGGTCCTAATGCAGCAAAATGCCCACATCTTTTCTCATACGTTATGATCAAGCCAGGCTTCCTCAGACCTACACTTGCCTTCTCAGGTGGAAGTAAGTGGCTGTTAGGAGACCCGGAGCCTCCTGGGTTTTCGGTCAGCATTCCAAACCATTCGGGACCCAACTCGGGCAACTGCCACCCTGGCCATCGCTCCCATCTTGTGTTCTTTGCCAATCTGGGAAGCGCAGCCCTGAGCCTCACGTAGCCAGGGGAGGTCCCACGGCTGGGCACGGGGCAGGCGGCTGAAATTCATCTGCAGCCAAAGAAGTGTGTGGAATTCTTTCTTCCCCTCGGACACACGGGCAGGCAAAGATTCCCTGACATTTTGAAAGGAAGACCGTGTAGGGCTCAGGGGGCTGGGAGTCGGGCCGCAGAAAGTGCTCAGCGCACTGGACTCCGTTGTTCGGGGCCCACGATGGCACGCGACGAGGAGGAAACAGCGAGGGGGCGGATGCCCTTCCCTGGGCGTTGTACCGACCTTCAAGTGCCTGCGAGCAGCTGCCCCAGCCCCGGGGGGCTCTGCCCCTCCTCCCTCCCATGCTCCTCTATGAAGCGGAGCCGAAACAAACGCTCCTACCCTTTCCCGGCAGCAAGTGCCCGAGCACCAGGGTGCCCGAGTCCCCCCCTGCCACCCACATCTCCCCAGCGAATGTAAATCATGCCGCTCCTTTCTCCGCTCACCCAGTGTGTTGCTAAGTTACTGAAGATAATTAGGAACAGGTTTGAGAGCTCATTACGATTCCAGTCACGGTGCTCACTCTCTCTTTCTCTCTCTCTCTCTATCTCTCTGCACCCTCTCTTTCGAAGGAGCAGGGGGCACAGGAGGAAAATGCTCATGAAGCCGAAATCAAGAAAAACCTTCATTTTTAAGGCGGGTAACACAGGTGCAGGGCATGGCGCGCTGGGCTCTCGCAAACTGCACGAATGAATGTCCGTTGTGGAAATCCATGGAACGCTTCATTGGACCCCTGCCCTGCTTCGAGGAAAGTGCCAGAAAGGCACTTGGGCCTCTAGTTGGGGATGGTTTGTGCCCACTGACAAGGGATGGGGCCGCCAGGAAATGAGCAGTTAAAACTTTACAATTCTAACGTAGCAGGTGGAATGAGTCTAATCGCCATTTGGCTGAAACATGGGATTTCAGAACACCAAGTGCCGCCTTTGTTCTGAAAATCGACTTCCTTTGATTTCCCAAGCCACCCTTGCGGGACAGACCCGAAGAAAGCAGGGGGTTTTTTTTGTTTGTTTGTTTTTTGTTTTTTAAATTTTTATTTCTTTATTTATTTCTAGGAGAGAGAGAGAGACAGCGTGAGCAGGGGAGGGTCAGAGAGAGAGGGAGTCACAGACTGAAACAGGCTCCAGGCTCTGAGCTGGCAGTCAGCACAGAGCCCGACGTGGGGCTCGAACCCACGAACCGTGAGATCATGACCCAAGCAAAAATCGGATGCTTAACCGACTAAGCCACCCAGGCGCCCCGAAAGCAGGGTTTTAATCCACTGTGATTAATGTTACAAAATGAGCCCCCGACACCTGAAATATTGTCCCGCATGCAGAAGGGTGAAGGGGGCCAGCTCAGACACTTGGGGAAGTCTACAAAACCCCAGCCACCTTCAGGAGGGAGATCACCCTTCTGTCTCCGGGGCTGGAGTCCCTGGTCACTCCCGGATGACCTGCCCCCCTGCCCCAGCCCAAGCCAGCCCCATCCTCTGTTGACCTCACCGGCTTGTTTGTGAGTTGGGGTCCCCGTTTTCTCACCTTCCCTGAGGAGGCAGAACTGAGGCTGACACCGGGGCACCTCTGTTAG
>NW_027532842.1:5613324-5628338 GCF_008692635.1 Crocuta crocuta | reverse complement strand
CCCCCCCCCCCCAACCTTTGCCACTCAGCTCCCGTCTCTACTCTGTTTTCCTGGGACAGAAACTACTCAGTTCTCCATTTGCTGGTGCAGGACCTACTTGGTCCCCAAATTATTCTCTGGGGCCTTTTTCTCCTTAGGTTGTAAGCACCTTGAGTGCCTCACTCATCTTTGCATCCTTAAAATTTTTTACTAAACAAATGAGTTTTCCTCCAGGGGAAGCTTTCTAGTCCGCCTTAGAAAGCTTGGGCCATTCCAAGCACCAACCATGTAGATGCACGCCTGAAGCACAGAGAAAAAAAACTGTAAAAAATAGTCTCATATATGAAGAAGTCTCCAGAAAAGACAGTCCTTCCACACTGAGACTACTTGGCAGTTTTCATTTTTGTTGTTGTTGTATTTCTGTGGAATGATGTGAAGGTCTCGTTTTTATGTCCGCTCTAGCTGCATCTAAGAACTTCTGGGGCTCTCTGAGCACCGCACTTGCATGGCTAAAACTCCGCAGAGGGCTACACGCTCATCCCTGGGGGCGGTTCGTGACCAACGTCCCCCTCCCCTGTCACAGCCAGGTATGTGATTTTAATCATACGAACCAAGCACATTTGCTGGCACGTGTTTTTCAAGGCAAACCAGTGACTGATACCAGCTCAAACCCTGCCTCGGACGCGGGAGAGCCGTGTGCCCCCGGGTGAGGGCCTTACCCTTCCTGAACCTCACCTCAGCACCCTCACCTGTCAACAAGATGTCGGCAGACACCTTGCCAGGATGGAAGGATTCTGGATTCTGCACATGAAGCAACGAGCGTGGGGACTGGCGGGCTGAGAAGAGGAAGAGAGCGGGTGGCCACGCGAGAGGAAACGGTGCAGTCATCTGAGGGAATGTGGCGGCCAGACTCCGTGCAAGTAGGTGAGGACATGACCTGTGACCCCGGAGCCCCGCCTTTGGAGGAGATTCCCGGGGGGCACAGCACTGAGGAACGAGTGGGTGGCAGCCCGGGGCCGACCCCTGTGGGAAGAAAATTAGTGGCTGCCCCTGACAGAAATCTGTGAAGCAGACAGAGGCATAAGCCAGAGGTACGGTCAGAAACATCCAGTAGTTTTTACTTGTTTGTTTTATAAAGGTTTCTATTTTCTTAACTGAGCTCTACACCCAACACGGGGCTCGAACGCACAACCCTGAGATCAAGAGTAGCATGTTCCCCTGATGGAGCCGGCCAGGCGCCTCCACCCACGGGTCTTCAAAACATTGTCTGCCATTTGTTAAAAGTTAAGGAACAGGATGAGTCCTATAGCACAATACCACTGCTGTACATTGAAAAAGCTTCCATTCAGGGCCGCCTGGGGGGCTCGGTCGGTCAAGCGTCCGACTTCAGCTCGGGCCACGATCTCGCAGTTCGTGAGTTCAACCCCCGTGTCAGGCTCTGTGCGGACAGCTTGTAGCCTGGAGCCTGCTTCAGATTCTGTGTGTGTCTCTCTCTGCCCTCTCTGCTCCCTCTCTCTGTTTCTCTGAAAAATAAGTAAACATTTTAAAAAAATGAAATAAAACGCTTATATTCACGAAGCCACGTTCTGTACTGTCCAGAGATCGGTACAGGTCCAGGGGGCATGTGCCAAACCTACCAGAGCAGGCGCTTGCGGGCCCGGGGGAGAAGGGTTCATGAGATGCAGTGGGGAAAAAAAGAATAAAATAAAACAACAGAGGCACCTGGGTGGCTCAGTTGGATGAGCAACTCTTGATTTTGGCTCAGGTCGTGATCTCATGGTTCCTGGGTTTGACCCCTGCATCAGGCTCCACTCGGACAGTATGGAGTCTGCTTAGGATTCTCTCTCTCTCTCTCTCTGCCCCTCCCCTGCTTGCACTCTCTCTCTCTCTCTGAAAATAAACTAAAAACAAAACAAAACAAAACAACCCCAAACAACAACAAGGAAACACACACAGAAAAAAAAATGAAAGAAGGCCTTGCCAGCCTATTGGTGAACTTAAATGCTGAACATCCCCTCACTTTATGTTAAAAAAAAAAAGCGTGTTGGTCTCTGCTGTGTGACTTGGATGACTCTACCTGAAATGACAAGGACAAAATGGAGTTCTGGGAGACTCCTGTTTATATCCACGGTACTTAGCACAGCACCTAGAAGGTAAGGGGTGGAAAACAAATGCTTGGATAAATGCACAGAACAAAACACACTTAGACTCACTTGGGACTCTGCCTCCTTTATGTCCTGGAGGCTGACAGAACCCTCGGAATGACGGAAGGACCCCCCCCCCCCCCCGAGCTCACCAGGAGGCACGGCCACCTCTGATGAGGAGGAAGGAAAAGCTGCCCTTTAGAGCTGGGTTTCCAGCCCTGAGGAGGTCGGTGTGCCCTCTGGAGGGAGATAAGCCTTAGACAGAGGAAACGGGACGGAGGCCCCACCAGAGCACGTGGTGAAGACGAAGTTAGCTGGACTCTGAACTGTACAGAACCCGGAGGAGGAAGTATGGGGGGAGGTGCGCAGTGGGCCGAGCAGTATGACTGAACATCAGGGTCGACGGCCGGATCCCAGATCTCACTGCAAACTTGAGGGGAAGCTCCCTTCTGAACGGCTACAGGGCACGCCCAGGCGGATGACCCCAGAGTCGGCCTGGGCTCACATTCCCACCTGCAAACCCGTACACCGACTCCGGTCTTCCCTCCTCACCCCATTCTGCATTTATGGGCGGGGGGGGCGCAAAGAACGTGACTTCTGGGCCTTGTATTCATTTTGAAGCAATGAGGCATGCCCTGCTGCTAGGTGGCTGGGATCACGCAGCGTGTCCAATTCTTGGTTTTAATTTCTGAGAAGTCCTTGGTACCTAATTAATCTCTTCACACGCCATTCATTCCGTAGCGGGAGACCTGCCCGTTAGCTGTGTCGTCCCCAGTTGTCTGTTTCCAGCAGTTACACTTCTGGGAACTGTTTAAAGAATCTTATTCCAGGCATCCCTATTCTGACAGGCAGACGGTGGAAGGAGACTGTCGTAAGGCAAAGATGAACTCCGGGGTTCTAGAAGAGTCTGGGATTTAGATTGGCCCGCATTCGGGAAGGAACCGGAGAAGCAAGGCTTTTCAGAATTCTCGGCGTTCTCCTTCCGGTTTAACATGAAATCGCTTCTCATTTCCGGTGTCATTTCTTTTCTAAGACGTGGTTGTTTATGAATCAAGCAAGAAACACGGTCAGACCTTAATCTGAAAGTCGCAGCGTCTGTAGACAGATGCTGGCCGGGGCTGCGACTGACTGTGACACCGTCACCATCCCGTCCACCCGTCCGAGGTAGGAGCGAGGAAAGTACTGGATAGCACACCTGGTGGGAGGGGCCTTCCCTCAGCCCTCAGGACTCCCCCAGCGTCAGAGCCACTAGACGTGCACATTTCTGTTCCCAAGCCAAAACCTTCCAGAAAGGCTCCCAGAGAGAATTGAGCAACGAGGTCAGCAAAGGAAGTCCAACCGGAGTCTTTTCAAGTGGAAAGGTCCAGATCAGAACCCTCCACTTCGCTCTTCTCTGGCTTCTCTCCAATTCGTTCTGCGTCTTGAAGCCAGAGTGATCTTTACCAAGGGTATCTTGGATCACGCCGCCCCCTCCCCAACCCTGACTGTGCTAAAAACCCTTGCACACTTCCTCAGCATAAAGGGAAGACCCCACAGCGGGTTCCAAGGCCTTGGATGCTCAGGTCCCTAATTGTTTCTCCAGACTCATTTCATGTCGTCGTTTCTGCCGCAGCCACGCTGCCCTTCCACACATCATGCTCTCTGACACTGTAGGGCCTTTGCACATGCTCTTCTCACTGACGGGGATATTCTCTCTCCTCTCCCACTGCCTCCTACTCATTCTCCAGTTCTCAAGGAAATATCACTTCCTCCAAGAACCCCTCCCTGATTAGGGTGGGATGAACACCATAGCTGGTGATTCTAGGCCAGGCCTTGGAAGTCCGTGGATCCAGACTGGAATGACTCCCAAAGCTTGGGATGGCACTGGGCCTGCAGGAGAGAGGAATGAGGGACCGGCCATGGGAACGGAGTCGTGGGGCCAGCCAGGCATCATAGCGGTGATGAGGCTTCAGGCCAGGGGCGGGGGGTGTGGGGGGTTCAGACGCAGCAGGAGGCGTGTGACCCTGATGCCCCACACTGAAGCCAGACACGCATTTTCCTGTAGATGCATCGTTACACCCGGCGTTGGGGTCCAGAGTACGGCGTTTGAAGTACTAGAGCGCAGCCCCGCCTGGATCTGCCAGCACAAATCCAAATTCAATACTCAGTTCTGTTCTTTTGTTGTGGTAAGAACATCTGTACTGGCCAAATCATGGATCTCAATTTGGGGTTCAGAAAATACGGCCCCTATAACCATAGATCAGCTCTATTGTGAATTAAACCTGCTCTTGTGGACTGGATCGGGGACTCTAATTCCTATTTCTAGTTCCTGTGGGAAAATTCAGCCCAAATTCCAAAGAACTGTTGGAACAGAACCCACTCATAGGTTGGGCACTGCCTACCCAGTGGAAAAACCCATTTGCTTATTATTAAGTTCAACGATAATGACACTGTGCTCCTCCTTGACATTATTCCACATTCTCTTCATCCACAAGAGATGGTATTTTAACAAAAACCAGAAATACTGAAAACTGTGGCTTGACAAGGAACGCAGGGTCCCTTCAACAACATGTGAATTAAAGGGAGAGAGTTTGCCATTTCCTGACTGAAAGCTAGTTGTTCTTGAGAACGTAGCAAGGTGAACGGGGGTCACCGTCTGGAAGGCTGGGTCGGCCCACCAGGCAGCTAATGCGCAGGGACCAGAGGAATCTTGTCTGCACTTCAGGAGGACCTCACTTGAACTCAGCTTTCTCGGGTTACCTTCTGGTTGGTTTCTGCCTTCTTTTCTGGGGGGAAAGCAACTTCCTTTTGACTAAGCATGACATTCTAGATTTTTTTGTTTCCTGTGAACAAAATCCTTCACTCTCTCTCCCTCTCCCTGTCCATCTCACTGTATTAACCATGGCCTGAGTTCCTGCATTTTACAGTCCCTGCAGCATCACTCCACAGCATGGATGACCAAGAGCCACAAGAACTTCTATGACCTTGAGTTTGAATGTCCCAGATTCTGCTGGTTTTTTGATAGTCATTTTTTTCCCCATTAACAAAGAGCTCTGTTTCATTTTTTGCACAAATGATAGCAAAACAAGAATAAGAAACAAAACAACAATCGAAGCTGTCCATAAATCTTACTATCCCTCGGAACATCTGCTTTCCTCAGTCCATACCCAATGGGGGACCTGCTTTACCCCTAACCCACGGAGCGTTTCCTCTGTCACTCAGTGATGGACCACCCACCAGACACACGGCTGGGGAAGATGAATCATGCTTATCCCATAAAGGAAGTCAGTCTGCAAAGTTTATAACCAGTATGGACACTGTATTTCATTCAACTTTAATGAGGAAAATTGAATAGATTATTTCCCAGTGGAATGTACTTCTTGTCCGTGAAGTAGGTAAGTGCATAGCAGCCGTATTCTTTGCCGGTTCCTTAAGGACACTGAAAAGAATATTTTGATATATTCACAAGTGGCATAGGGGCACAGAAAGGGAGACAGAGGGCTCAAAGTGGGCTCTGTGCTGACAGGCTATCTGCAGTGAGCCCAGTGTGGGGCTCGAACAAATGAACTACGATATCATAACATGAGCAAAAGTCAGATGCTCAACCAACCAAGCCGTCCCGATGCCCCAACATGAAACAGATTTCAACTGAATATCTCCCAACTGGATTCCTGGCCCTGAGTTATGAAAGTAAAATCCTCATTCCTAATATACTGGGACCCGACCTTTCAACCTCGCTGTATGAGTTGACATTCACAGTATAGTTACAGTATATACTGCATTTATACCAGGTGTACAATGGTGAATGCACATAAAATCCTATGTTTCTGGGTTGTTGTTGTTTTTAACTCGAGGATCTCTGAGAATCTTCCAGTCAACAATGTACATCAATGGTACTTATTACTTCTTTTGAAGTTTATTCATTTATCTGAGAGAGAGAGAGAGAACACAAGCAGGGGAGGGGCAGAGAGAGAAAGGGACAGAGAGAAAATCCCAGGCAGGCTCCAAGCTGTCAGCACAGAGCCTGACTTGGGGCTCGAACTCATGAACTATAAGTTCATGACCTGAGCCGAAGTCAATCACTCAACCAACTGAGCCACCCAGGTGCCCCAATGGTGTTTATTATCTTAATGAAATCCAAGGTGAACTCTTTATTTTACAGGTGGAAAAAGATGTTTATATGAGAGAGAGAAAAAAGATGGTCAGCTTAGTATGGGCAGCACATTCCCAAAGATATTGATGGGAACAGAAGGCCTTATGGAAAACTGAAAATTTTCTGCCACAGGATTTCCTTGTTTTAGGTTCGTTGTTTTTTTTTTTCCCTATCCTAGACTATTTTTGTTCCTAATTCTGCTATAGAAATTTTTCCTTCTATGGGAATTTTTCTTCCTCAGGGAGAAAAATATCAAGAAAGGGAGAGAGAAAAGAGGCAGATGATTCTGAGAACTTTGCTTTCCATCCAGAAGGGTCTCTGAGACATAGATGACCCTATGACGAGCCACAGAATGACAGGCCTTCCTGTCCAGGTGTCTTTTGCACTCTTGGTTTGGAGGGCAAGATGAAAACCTTTCACTCATTTGAACTTCAGCTGAAATTACAGACAATCTTCAAGTTTCTTGGAACTAAATACTTAACCTTCACTAAATTGGATAAGCAACTGTATCATAACTCTTCCAATTCCATAAAGTAGAAACAATGCCAGCATTATGGCTAATCTAATCAGTGAACATAGCAAGAAGGTATCAGAATAGCGGGTGGTCCTTAGAAATAAGAGAACCCCTTAGCAATTCTGCTTAACTCCTGAGTTTAGGTAAACCCTTGGCTCCATGGAGAGAATTTCCCTACATCAACATCTGCTTTAGTTTTAATTTTATTGATGTTGGTCTAAGTTGGCCAGGCGTATTCCTTTACCCATTCATTCTCTGTTTCAGCCAAGAACTACTTCCAAGCACCTACAATTTGCTATTGGGGATGTAACAGGATAAAGTCAGTGCAGACCTGTGTTTTCATGGAGCTTATGTTTTAGTGGGAGACTGGCGGTGAATAAAAAGTAAATGAATATTAAGATGTTGGAGAGGAATACGGGCTTTGTACGGATTTGAAACAGGTACCATCATAAAGACAAACTAAACTCGGTAGTCAAAAAAGGTCTTTCTGGAGCACCTGGATGGTTCAGTCGGTTAAGTGTCTGACTTTGGCTCAGGTCATGACCTCGTGGTTCATGAGTTCGAGCCCCATGTCAGGCTTTCTGCTGTCAGTGCAGAGCCCGTTCGGATCCTCTGGCTCTCTCTATCTGCCCCTCCTCCACTTGCGCTCTCTCGAAAATAAATAAAACATTAAAAAAAAAAAAAAGGTCTTTCTGAGGAAAGGCATTTAAACTGGGGATATAAATGGCAAGAAGGAACCAGCTAGCAAAGACCAGGACACCATTGCCGGCAGCAGGAAGGGCACTATTGAACATCACTGTAACTCATCAAGGAGCGGACCGAGGTCCGCAGGCAGTGTATTTAGTCTGAGGCAGCACAGTGGAACCCTTACACTTGAGAGCCAGACCCGGGCATTTTAATCCCATATCCATCACCAGGATTCACGCATCCAGGAGCGAGTTCCCTAACTCTTGTAAAGGTCTTGTACCCCATTGTTTCCTTGTTGGGAAAATACGGGCAATGATGGCTTCCCACTCACAGAGATGTTGCAAAGCCCAAAGGGATTCATATATGTTAGAATAATGCCCAAGACACAATAAGTGTGATATAAGGGATGGTCACTATTATTAGTATCAAAAGTGCTAAGTACGTACAATTATGTTCAAACTTGCATTATTCACAGTAGCTAAGATGTGCAAGCAGACCAGATGTTTACGGATGGAAAAACAGATCAACAAAATGTGGTCTATACGATGGAATGTTACTCAACCTTCCAAAGGAAGGCCCTTCTGACACGAGCTACCACATGGATGAACCATGAAGACATTATGCTGTGTGAAATAATCCAGTCACAAAAAGGACAAATATTGTATGATTTCACCTCAGATAGGGCATCAAGAGAGGGCACCTTCACAGAGACAGAGAGTGGTGGGTGCCAGAGGCTGGGCAGAGGGAGAATGAGGCCTTAGTGTTTACTGGGACAGAGGTTCAGTTTGGGAAGCTGAAAAAGCTCTGGAGATGAATGGAGGTGATAACTGTACAACAACGTGGATATAACTTACATTACTGAACTCTATACTCAAAAATGGCAAAGACAGTAAATTTGATGTTATGTGTATGTTACAAGAATTTTTAAAAGTGCTAAATACAAAGATAATAAATGTAAGATCAGATCAGAGAGTAGCAGCCTTTCAGTAGCAAAGGTTATTGGATCTGAAAAGTTGGACCTCTCCAAGACTTTCCAATCATGCCTCAGTCTACATGGCTGGCACCCTAGACATGTTCAATTCACAGCCTACCTGGAGGATATTCACGGTGACCATGGATGGAATTTTTGCCCAAGACAATTTCCCTTCTCCACACTTCCCTGATATGTTAGTCAAGGTTCCTGTTGCAACCAACAGAAATTGGTAGGACAGGAGTTTATTTAAAGCATATTAATATGGGCTTGAGAAGTAGGCTCAAACTTCCAGAAGGAGACCCAAAATCATGCTGCCATACAGGGCCAACTGGAAAACTGCCACTGATGTCACTGAGTCCTAAATGTTAAAGCTACAGCTGTGTAACTACCACCGCCATCAGCACCAACATCACATGTAGGTGGGATAGGCTCTACTCTCCCCCCAAGAACTACACACGTCAGCTGTCGCTCATCAGCAAGGATAAATTCCATATGGAACTTCCTGTTCCAAATTTCTTACTTGTATATTGAATCAGACCGTTGGGTGAAAGATGAACAATGAAAGATGAAAGATTGAAATGACAATGAAAGATTGAAATGAACAATGAAAGATGAAAGCCCATGCCCTAGCTGATGTGGCAAAGTGAATCCCTGGGGTCAGGAGATTCATAAATCTGGGAATTTTACAAATAGGAAAGTTGAAAGGTACAGGGCAGGCAGAGTCTTCATAAATGTCCACCACAGTCCACCCCTAGCCTTCCAGCATCAACATACACGCTTCCTCCACAGTGAAACTTAACAACAATACATGATCTAGAAAACTGACCAAAAAGCTCTCATCACTGTCTTAGATGGAAAAACCTGATGTCATCAAGATATCAATGATCCTTAAATGAACCTGTAAATTGAAGGAGCTAAGAGCTAATGGGGTCAACATTGGGCAGGTTCAGATTGAAATGCTAAAGTGAAAGTCAAAGCGAGGATCCAGGAGACGGTCTGGCTTTGACGTACGAATGGAGGACTCATTTGTGCACTAGGCTTAGCACTGGACACGATGACCGAGGAGGAAAGCTTGGGCCACACTTAATGGAGGTGGGCAAAGGAAAGGAGCCAACAGGAGACACTGAGAAGGAGGTGCGGAGAACAGCCAGGAGGGAAGTGATGCTAATCGAGCAGCTGAGAGCACCACAGGCACAGAGGGGTGCAGAGACTGGGAAAGAGGAGAATCTCTAGTCTCTGGTGACGTTCCAGAACACAGCTTCAACCAAACCATGAGTGCAAGCCAGAACTCAGTGGAATGTGCGGTGCCTGAGTAGGAGGCATAGAGGGGAGGCAGCCAAGTGCACACAATCCTGTTATGAAGTTCAACTCTAAAGGGATGTGGCAGAAGGTCCTTATATAACAGAACGGCTGATGTTCAGTCCCCACGTGAGCACACACTGTGGGGATCAGACTGTCTAGGGTTCAATGTGAGCATCAATCATCTGTGCGTGCAGTTCGTCCATACGCTTGGTTTCCCATTTATGTTTCTGCAAGGACCCCGTTAAGTTTATTTGGGCATGACGATTCTAGAGACTGTTTCAATTTAGACTGGTTCTGCAAATGGGTACTTAAATAGAGACAACGGTTTGGGCAGTGGTTTGGGGGCTTTAAAATATAGATTTGCACCAGTAACTCTAGATGTTTTTATTTTGTTTTTCTAGGGCGAGTTACAAGCCATTTCTAAGGAAACATTTACCCTGTGACAGTGAATAACTTTGTTTCCTCACATACTTGTGCGTTCAATTTTGTAGTTTCTCCAGTTTATTCTTACTTAATCTCCTTGGTTGGATATGTACATGTCTCTATTTTCTATAATAATTGGGGAAAGGACGTATGAGTTGAATTATTGATATAGCAAGCACGTGTTACATATTTATGCCAACAAAACTAGCAATAGCATGTGGTCGCCAACTGGAGATCCTGATGTCTTGAGGTCCTCCAGCTGCTGGGACACCCGGGGACAGCTGTCATAAAGCACACGG
The DNA here is from genome assembly GCF_008692635.1 of Crocuta crocuta. Lineage (NCBI taxonomy): Eukaryota > Metazoa > Chordata > Mammalia > Carnivora > Hyaenidae > Crocuta > Crocuta crocuta. Next base: position 5,617,885 of record NW_027532842.1, on the reverse strand, counting down.
ACAGAACCCCCTTCCTCAAAAATTCTTTGAAGCCTTGAGATGTTAAAAACGTTTGCCAACATGAAAAGCAGAGCTTGCAGGCTTCCAGAAAGAGCACAGTGGGTGGCGATGCCAAGAGCCTCCTCCTCACTGATGCTATGACATACGGAACAACAAAAAGTTTTGGCAGCAAAAATGCCAGGCATGAACATTCAGTCTGCCTCGACCCAGTGCAGGGGAGATGTGTTTAAATTCGCAGTGTAGGGGCGCCTGGGTGGCTCAGGTGGTTGAGCATCCAACTTTTGATTTTGGCTCAGGTTGTGATCGCAGGGTTGTGAGATCAAGCGCCACGTCTGGCTCCATGCTGAGCATGGAGTCTGCTCGGCTTTCTCTCTGCCCCTCTCCCCTGCGCGCATGCTCTCGCTCACTCTCTCTCTCTCTATCAAATAAACTTTAAACATTTAAAATAAGTTAGCTAATTAATTAATTAGCTCACAGTGCAGAGTTGACAAGAACGAGGTCCACATCACAGGGTGCCAAATCAAACCAGAGGTCACATCTCTGAGGGCCTGTCTTCCCCAGCTCTGCTTCAGAGAAGCAAAGGTAAGTAAGGTCCCTACTTCCTGAGCCTGATTCCTCATCTGTAAATGATGGGCAATCAGACCCACTCCCCAGGTTTCTTATGAGAACTGAATATGTCAATGAGACAGAGGCTCGCTTCCATGCCTTGCACCAGTAATGGTAATGGCATCATCATTATTTTTATTTTTGAGAGAGAGAGAGACAGATTGTGCACCTGGGGGAGGGGCCGAGATGGGGGGCAGGACAGAGGATCTCAAGCGGGCTCTGTGCTGACAGCAGCCAGCCTGATGCGGGGCTCGAACTCACGAACCACTAGATCATGACCTGAGCCAGAGTGGGACACTCAACCGACTGAGCCCCCCAGGCGCCCGGGTCGTGATCATCACTACTCCATGTTAGTTCCACCCACTGAAGTTCACCGAAACAGGTTGAGTTCTAGGCTTCACTGAGTCTCCTGGAGTGTAGACTTCCCTTCTATACTGGGATGACACTGCCGTGTTCAATCAGTTTATGACTGAGCTCAGGCATTGGTTTTCTGAGCACCTAGTGTCCCTGATTATTCTAGAGCCTTTCCCTGAGCCATAAGGGTATTGGTCAGGGCTCTCAGAGAAACAGAACCAGCAGGATGCATATATAGATATAAATATAAGGAAAATATGTAAAAGAAAGGGCTCTTGTGACTACGGAGTCTGCCAAGTCCCAAGATCTGCGACTGGATCGGCAAGCAGGAGAGCTGATAGGCTGGCCCCAGTCCAAGTCCAAAGGTCTGAGAACCAGGAGAGGCAACGATGTAGTTCTAGTTTGAAGGCTGGCAAATTTGAGACCCAGTGGTTCAGTGTGAGTTCAAAGACAGGAAAAGAAATCTGGTGTCCCAATTCAAAGGCTGTTGTGCTGGAGGAATTCTCTTAACTCTGGGGAAGGTCTGTCTTTTTATTCTGCTCAGGCCTTCACCTGATTGGTTGAGGCCCACCCACCTGAGGAAGGACAATCTGCTTTGTTCTGTCTACCAGCTGAGATATTCATCTCTATCACAAGAATGCTCACAGACACACCAAGAATAACGTTTGAGTAAATACCTGAGCACCCTGTGGCCCAGTCAAATGGACATTTAAAATTTACCATCACAATAAGCATATAGTCCCATGGCTCAGGCTTAAACTAATCAGTAAGATTCCACTGGTTAATGGTGGACACACAGCAAACCTCTAGTGAAGCAGACCAGACAAGTCATATACTGTGAAGTGACACCTAGCTGTCTGACTTCAGCCTAGGTCATGATCTCACGGTCCGTGAGTTCGAGTCCCGCATCAGGCTCTGTGCTGACAGCTCAGAGCCTGGAGCCTCCTTCAGATTCTGTGTCTCCCTCACTCTCTGCCCCTCCCCCACTCACACTCTACCTCTCTCTCTCTGTCTCTCAAAAATGAATAAATGCTAAAAAAAATTTTTAAAGAAAGGTCATATATAATGTGGACTTCTGGGAAAGGACACCCTTTCTTCTCTTCCTTTCGATGGGTTTCCTAGAGCTGCTGTAGGCATTCACCAGCCTGAGGGAACTCAGTGTAAGGAGCCCAGAGCAGGCCAGGAGAGTCCCAGAGGAAAGCTGTGACTCTGGTCAAGCCACACATGAAGCCTGACTACCTCGGGACATTTGCATTACCCAAGCAGATCCATCCTCCACCATGTGCCCCAATTTGGTTGGATTTCCTGGCACTTGCGACACAAAGGCTGACTGGTCTACTTACTCCAACACCAGGACCGTTCTTGTCAGCAGGCTGGCCCCTGCTCCTGAGCTCCGTCCCTGTATAAGCAGTCAGTATCCGGGACACTGTCCAAGCTACATTAAAATATACTGGATCTGGAAAGTCTCCCTCCAATGTCACGTCTGCCTAGTCTTATCAGAAGGCCTCTCTACTCTTCCCCCACAAATCTCAGGCAGATACAACTGCTGTTCCAGAGCAAACCCCTATTAGGGACATTCCTTTGACCCCTGAGATTGAACTGTGGGTCACCTTTTGGGCGGGGGCAGCCCCTCCACCCCACCCAAACCCAACCCATTCTCCCTATCTCAATAGCCAGTGCCGTCTGGTCATGGATTTTGATCAAATGTTAGAAAGAATTACTGCATTGGTAATATGACAAGAAAAACAAAATAAATGATCAAACAGCTATAGTTCTTGTTGGCAAGTATAACTGTTGAAGCAAAAACAGTATTCGATCAAATCAGCAGCTTTTTCTATCCTGAAATTCTTTCCCTGAGAAAAGAAACAAGTGGATGCCTTCCATGATGCTAATTTCAAATGAAATATTAGCCTTAACTTCCCATACTGGTAAATTTTTCATTGCATGTTTATTATAGATGTTACCTGTGAATTTATTTATGTAACCTTCCTCAGTCTACTTATATTTTTGACCCACACAAAGATTCAGGCTTAATATTGGATAGGTATTTCCTTATTTTTTTTTTTTATTGAGCCACCTGGTTTTGACATTCTTGAAGTTTAATGAATAAAGGCTGATTCAACCTAATCATAACTCCTCTCAATTTGCAGACAGTATTTATAACTCAAAAATAATAAGCACGAAGCAAGAGTCAAAGATCTAGGATCGGTGGGATTTCCAAGTGTTTGCTGCCTGGATTCTGGTGTTTACTCATGAACGTCATAACAGACTTAGTTGTATTCTGGCCAGAGATGAGAAAAGTGTAAGACTGAAGACGTTCGGTCCGGGAAGGACAGCAGTGCCTGGGTTGGGGAGTCTGTACATCTGACTGTGGGGGAGGGGACAGAAAGAAGTCCAACCAATTCCACCTGCTTCTGGTGTAGCCTTGAGCCTCAGGCCGGCACGGGAGAAAGCCACTGGGCATGAGGTTTGTGGGGTCCAAGGAGGCTGCTTTACTCGGATCTTCTTGGTTTGGTCTGTTTCCAGGCCACAGGTCCAGGGCTGCTGGCCAGGTGTGGCCTGAGCTTCTGATTCTGGCTGGGGCAGAGGTAGGGTCCAACCCTCCTTCCTAGGGTACAGAGGATGTGGGAGAAGGCGCCAGCCCTACTTGAGTGGGCTTCGGGAAGCTGTGTTCTTGACAGCCAGGTTCAGTTCGGGCGAGGAGGTAGGGGAGCATGTAGCGACGGTGGAGGGGAGCACATTTTCCCACGAGAGAGTGTTCCAGAGGGTAAGGCAGAAATGTTTGAGCGGGAGTCAGCTGAGGCCCTGGGGCAGGGGAGAGGAAGCCCAGATCAGCTTGGGGTTAAAAGGAGGGGATGGTGGTTGGCCCGAGGGCCTTATAACTCGGACATGGATCAAGAATTACAATAATTCACTCATCCATCCTATGAATATGTATTGAGTGCGTTCTCTGTGCCAGATGGTGGTTTGGCAATGACAATACAGACGTGAATACCACAGAGTCCCTGCCCATGTGGAATGCACCTTTAAGTGCAGCAGACATAGGGCTCTGGGGCAGGGCTGGGAGAAGAGTCAGGCAGGGGAGGGCATCGAGAGGGACAGGGGCTGCTCTCTCAGGTCAGGTGGCCGGAGAGGCCTGCGTGAAGGGTGGCACCGGGCAGAGAGCTGAAGGCAGCAGGGAATGCCAAGATGAGAGGCTTCCTGCTGAGGCCAATGCAGCCATATGGTGTGTGGAGGAAGGTTCCCGAACAGAGGGGCCGGGCAGAGCACATCGGGAGGGGAGGGAAGGAGGGGAGGCAGGAGTGAAGGTCCCGGCCTGGTCTCTGAACTTGATTCTGAGTGGAACGCCAGGCCAGTGGTGCCTTGAGTGTGCGGAAGTGTCATGATCTGACGTCATACGACAGGCCCGGGGTGTGACGCGTGTGGCTGGCCTCCGGCTGCCTGTAACACCGGTTCCGTCAGCACCCATGAGGACGGGTGTGGCCCGGCCCTCCCAGGAGCAGCTGTACGCCAGACAGGGTTGTTTTGGGTGTTTGCTTTTTTGTTTTCTTTGTGTCTTTTTTTTTTTTTTTTTTTTTCTTTAAAGGGGGGTGGGAGGAAA
>NW_027532842.1:5595444-5613277 GCF_008692635.1 Crocuta crocuta | reverse complement strand
TTTTGGGGTTTTTTTTTTTTTTTTTTTTTTGTTTTTTTTTTTTTTTTTTTTTGCCTTCAAAGGGAGTTGGCAGAAGAAAAAGTTGCTCTTCGGATTCCAAGACTCACAAAATGTAAGAAACGAAAGCACCTTCTGATGGGGGCACTATGGCGTCTGGAAGCGGGCAGCCTCCGCCCCGGAACGATCTGGCACCTCTTAGAAGCAGCAGACACAGCCTACTGCTCACAGCGGCTACAAAGACAGGCCTACAGGTTCAAGGCTGCAGGCGTGGAGCCCCCAGGCGGGGCAGGGGGTGTGCCCTCGTCCGGCCCGTGGGCTCTGCACTCCCAGCCTGCAGGGCTCGGTGGCGGATCGAACCAGGAGGGCGGGGCGTGGTCAGATGTGGTCGGAACAGCGGCAACAGCTTCCAGAGTAAGATCCGTCCAGAATCAAAGTGCAGGAATTCTGATTCCTCCCTTACACAATCCTGACCAGGGACTCCGACACGGACAGCAAACAGGACAGCGACGACACATGCAAACGTGTGCAGGTCCCGTCCTGATTCTGCACTGGATCCCGTTACGCCGCTGGGGCCAGGCACTCAAGCCTACCGTCCGGAAGGCCGTGGAAACTTAGAGTTGGAGCTCTTCACTCACCTGGCCCGATGCCCTCTGTTTTGCAAATAAGAAAGGCCGCCTCCAGAAAGTGAGGTGACCTCACAGGACGAAGGCAGAGCCGCGGGAAAGCAGGGCCCCTCCCTGCACCCCTGCACCGCAGCTCCACACCCCTATCCTTACCATCCAGGTGAAGGGCAGCCCATCAGAGGGAGAATTCCATCGTGATCACCTGCTCCTCGTGTCCCCATCCTGATCAACCCCTCCCTCGCCCCGCCCTTCATCCTTCTCTCAAAAGATGAGACCCACAACCACTCGGGTTGTGCTGAGTAAACAGAACTCTGGGGCCACAAGAAGTGGGCGTGGGGCTAAACGTTCCCACAGCTCTTCCTAGACGAGCATCGGCATTAAGCCACAAGGTGCCAAGGGTCTGATGAAAGCAGCCTGAGACGTAACCAACCCTGTTAGCGTTTCACGTGGAAATGAGTGTGCTCTCCTTCCCAGTGTCCCCGTTGGTTATGTCCCTCGCCACGGATGTCCCTACTGCTCACGACATCCCCGGGCCTCCTCTTCGGGACAGCTTCGGCAGCGCAAAGTAGGCTTTTGAGTCGAAGTCCCCAAAGTTAAATCTTAGTTCTAAAACCTAACCAGCTAGCTGTGGGACTTTGCGTGAGTCACTTCATCTCTCTGAACCTCAGCTTCTTCCATTATAAAAGAGCCATAAAACTTCACAAAACGGATGAGGAGATTAAATGAGATGATAGAAATGAAAGTACCTGTGCCTGGCATTTAAGAGATTCTCAGAAATATTTTCTTTCTTCCTCCTTTGGGAATTACCTTCAGAAAGTGAAGCATTAGTTTAAGACTTGGCAGCGCCGAATCATTATCTTCTGGAGGTGAATTATACCTTTGAAAAGGGCCCAAAGCTATTAGGATTCAAGTGTGATAAAGAAGACCAGCAAACAAGCGGAAAGCGCAAGGTGTGGCCGCTGTGCCCGTAACGAGCACGATTTTCTGTACGGACCAAAGACAGACTGTTCTTGAAGCCCACATGTTCCCGGCGCTGTGCTGGGTGGTGTGGCTACGACAGTAAACAGATCGTAGTCCCTGTCCTGAAGAGCTCACGGGCTTGTATGGGCTGCAGTGACGTTGCCAGCGGACGCTTCAAAAATAATGTACATGGGGTGGAAGGTATCCTAGAGACTTTGTTTAAAAAGAAGTTTTGCGGGGCACCCGGGGAGCTCAGCCGGTTAAGCGTCTGACTTCAGTTCAGGTTCGAGCCCCGCGACGGGCTCTGTGCTGACAGATCAGAGCCTGGGGCCTGTTTCGGCCTGTGTCTCCCTCTCTCTCTGCCCCTTCCCTGCTCACTCTCTGTCTGTCTCTCTCAAAAATAAATAAACATTAAAAACCATTTTTTAAATAAGTCAAAGAAAGTTTTGCTGCCTCATATCTTAACCAATAAACATATAAAGCCTCTATATAAATCATTAGGAAAAAAAACCAATCAGACAATTTACCAAATAATTCACTATTCTTCACAGATCTGGCATTGTTTTATCAAACGAAAATAAGGAACTAAGAAATCATTTGAATGGCACAATTATATAGGCATTTTCCAAGCCCAGGGTTTCAAACCCAGAAAGTTATTGATCATTTTCTTTTCTAGAATCTCTAATCAGGTCATTAATTATTACCTTAAACAACAGGTAGCCCTTATAACACAAAGACAAACCTTCAGCTTGCGAACTGATTTTTCATACTGTCTACAGTAGCCACCCTCGGTACAAAGTTTAATGCCCATCTGTTTTGGCTTGATTTCCTCAATGTGAGATGGCGATGTCAGAATTGCTTACTCACAACACTGTGGGGAAGATTAAATGGGCTCCTATGATTTAAAAGGTTTAAGCGGTGCCAGGAGCACAGTGAGTTTGCGATTACAAGTGTTACTCTAATCTGATACTCAAACAATAATAGCGAGTTGTGGCTGACAGATAGTTTTCTACACTTGGAATCCTCCATTCCCCTTATGATTAAAATATATCATCCGAAGTCAGCTTTCTGGGTTTTGTTTCGTGGTCAGCAAAAATTCAATTTATGTGGCATCGGGATTATCCAAAGCGAGCCAAATATAAAGATTCGACCCTCTGATGTGGCCTGAGGCTGGAGGCCACTGAGTGTGGTGAAATGGGAGTTTGTCCAGGACAGAGCGGAGGAGGCTCTCATATCGCTATGTTGGTAGCAGCTCGCCAAACTGACCTTGAACATGCCTGCCTGCATTCTACAGCCCTTTGCCACAGCACCCCCAGAACGAAGATGTAACAAAGTGGGGTTTGGCAGTCGCCCCAGGGGCTGAGGTCACAGGAAAACAGGGGAAGGGGATCTGGTGACGTAAACCTCAGTCTGACTTCCTTTCGGTCCCCTTTGGACCCCCGAGGCTGGGAGTGTGGGGCGGGCTGTGAACCTTCTCTCCCACCCTAACTGCAGCCTTGGTTTAGGGTCATTGGTGGGGAGAAGGGAAAAGAAAGCAGTGACACGCGTGGCGTGCGCAACCCTAAAGGCTACATCTGTCCATCTCCGGGACCCTGCGTCTCTCGTGCCAGGATGGTTGGAGGTTGGGGAGAAGGTGGTGGGGATGGGGACAGACCAGAAGGACGAAGACACAGAGGAGTTTATGTCCCAAGGTGGCACCCCCTGCCCCGAAGCAGACCTTTCAGTGCCTTCGACCTTTAGATGTCCGCGTAGACCGCCCCACTGCAGCCCGGTGTGCCGTGGATGTGGTCCCAGGACTCGGGCAGCACCGGCTCCCCTGGAGAGCGCGAGAAAGCCCCTCCCCGGAAGACCCCCGGCCGCAGACACACAAGCCCAGCAGCCGGGTGGGGCGACGGGGCCGAGCCGAGGAGCATGCGCGTCCACGAGGCTCCGTTTCCGCTTCCCCCGGAAGCCCGGTGGATACGAAGGCCCCTCCCCCGGAAGCCGGTGGATATGAAGGCCGCTCCCCGGTTCCCCCGGAACAGTCTGAGGAGCGAGGTCAGACCCGTGACCCGAGCACCCGGAAATAGGGAACGGGCTTTTGGGGTGTGCACAGCTCGTGCTGAGGTGCATGAACGAGCCTTTCCGTTCACTCGAGATACCAACGTGCCTGCGTCTTCTCCTCTTACGTGCCGGCGCGTGTGCTGGACGCCGAGGGCGCGGCGGCGACCCTGGGACAGCACCCCCACACCCACAGAGCTGCCGCTCTGCAGGGACACGCGCAGTAAGCCGCAAATTAGGAGTGCCGTTTCGGCTGAAGAGCGCCGTGCTCTGGGAATATGTAGGAGGAAGATTCCAGTCGACGAATGTCTCGTATGGGAAAGGAATAACGGATCTAAGGTTATGTTTCTTCTGCTACTACTTTACAAGTCCAAACAGAATCTACAGGGTTTGCCGGATGCGTGAGCTTTGCCTGCCTGTCCCCTCCTGGAACGCCCACAGCGTCTCTAAATGGGTCCTAGACCCGGAATCGGAAGCCGGCTCCAGGCTCTGCGCTGTCAGCACGAGCTCGATGCGGGGCTCGAACTCACGGACCAGACCGTGAGATCATGTCCTGAGCCATCGTTGGATACTTAACCAACCGAGCCCCCCAGGCACCCCTAGTCCTTCATCACTTCGTTTAACTTGCTCTGTTTACTCGTTTGGTAAAAAGTGACTAAGTTCCTCTCTTCGACTGTTTCAGCCCCCATGAAGTGTTGAGGGTCGCCCTTTATCCCATCTTCCCCCTGCAAAGGCTCGCTAAGGTGTCTGAGTGCACTTTTCACTGACAACCATTTTTGGTTCCTGACACCAGTAAACCTGTTGTTAATACGCTCCCCAAATTGTTCAAACCACTGATGTTAATACGTGGTATCTTTAGATCTCCTTTCATTACAAACATTAAAAAAAAAACAAACAAACAAACCCACTTTCCATAATAAGATATGACGCTGCCAAGGCCATTCATCTAATACATCGCTGCCAAGGTCATTCAGCTAATACATGGCAATCACTTTCTTCTGGATCCGGGGGAGTGGACAGACTAACCTCCCAGCTGACTGAAATGAATTTCCACCACGCTTAATTGGCTCAGAGTTAGGACATCCCAGAGTACGTCGAGTTGGAAAGTAATTTTGACACGACTGACTTTCTTGTTTGACGGAAGAGAAGTCAGGCCCCACGAGGTGGTGTGACTTAGCCAGAGCCTGGCTAGTAAGGGTTAGCAGCTCCCGAGGACTGGTGTGGGGCCCTTGTTCTCAGGTGGCCTTCTTACCACTCCCGCTGGCCCCCCGCTGCTCAGCACAGTGCCTGGTGTGTGGCACTGTGAAATATCATGAAATAATACATTTTTAAATGGAAAAACAGTGATTGCCGAAGGTGTGATTAGAAACTTGTTATGCATTTGTTCACCACAACAACCCAATGAGGTAGGTACTACTAATGCCATTAATATACTGAGGCGTCAGAAGCTAAGAAATTTGCCCAACAGGAGCGCCTGGGGGCTCAGTCAGGTAAGCATCTGACTTTGGTCCAGGTCATAGTTTGTGAGTTCGAGCCCCACATCAGACTCTCTGCTGTCGGCACTGAGCCTGTTTTGGATCCTCTGTACACCCCCTCTCTCTGCCCCTCCCCTGCTGGTTCTTGCTCTCTCTCAAAATAAATAAACTTAAAAAAAAGAAAGAAAGAAAGAAAGAAATTTGCCTATGGTACACAGATAGAAAAGGTCAGAGTCAGGATTTGAACCCAGGCCCTCTGAGTCTATGATCTTGAAGACAATGAAGGGATGGATACATCACAACACATATAACCCTGAAGCAGGAGGAGAAGGTTAGGGGAAGAGTTTAAGAACAACAAAACTGAAGTTGACTATCATACAAATGTACAGAATTATCGCAAATACATATGCTTCATACTATGTACACATAACCCACAGTGTGATACTCTTTCAGACTGCCAGACACTGTAGGGTCGCTAATCTGAACCTCAAAGATTACATAAAGTAAGATCAGGCACAATATTTGCTTTCTTGCCATATAAATTTTGAATTATAGCAACTGGTATTATGTTTTTCATAAAAAAGTTTGAATTATAAATGTAAAATGGTAGTCATAATAACCACCTTCTTAAAGAAACCTAGCTAAATCTACTCTTTAAAAAAGTTTTTTAAAAATGTTTATTAATTTTTGAGACAGAGACAGAGCATGAATGGGAGAGGGGCAGAGAGAGAGAGAGAGCATGAGTAGGGAAGAGGCAGAGAGAGAGAGAGAAGGAGACACAGAATCCAAAGCAGGCTCCAGGCTCTGAGCTGTCAGCCCAATGCGGGGCTCGAACTCATGGACTGTGAGATCATGACCTGAGCCGAAGTCAGATGCTTAACCGACCCTTGATTTGGGCTCAGGTCAGGATCTCAAGGTTTGTGAGTTCAAGCCCCACGTTAGGCTAACAGTGTGGAGCCTGCTTGGAATTCTCTCTCTCACCTTCTCTCTCTGCCCCTCCCCTGCTCTCTCTCTCTCTCTCTCAAAATAAATTAAGAGGGGCACCTGGGTGGCTCAGTCGGTTAAGCGTCCAACTTCAGCTCAGGTCATGATCTCACAGTCCATGAGTTCGAGCCCCGCCTTGGGCTTGCAGCTCAGAGCCTGGAGCCTGCTTCAGATTCTGTGTCTCCCTCTCTCTCTGACCCTCCCCTGCTCATGGCTGTCTCTCTCTCAGAAATAAATAAAACATTAAAAAAAATAAGAAATAAAAAGTAAAAAATAAATGCCTGAGAACATATTACCACAAGAAGTGAACGCCATTATTGGGTGATTCATCAGTACTATGATTCTCACCCTATCATACAATTCCCCCTAACACTTACTTGGAACCTTAGGTCTGGCAGTGCTGACTAATGCCACACCATTAAATTTCCACGTGATGGTTACTTCCTAGAGCCCCCTCCTACTGAAAAACTTATGTGAACGGAGCTAATTTTGCCAAACTTGACATTTGCCTATCCAGGATTACTGCAGATGAATTTGAATTTCTCTTTAAATTCCCCTGAATGATTTTCTTCCTTTCCTGGCTGAACGAAGCAGCGGTCTGCCACACTGGGGCCGCTGTGACAGGCTGTGATGGTGACAGTGGCCTTTCCCACGTTGGAAGGCACGTAGGAGGGGTCTGCTGTGTTGTCCTTGCAGTTATTACTCTTTGTGGGCTTCTTCACATCCACCTCCGCGGCCCCCCTCGCCTCCTCTCCTCTGCCAGCTGCCCCCAAGCACAGGACACCAATTATCCGGAATGACCCAGCACAGGCAAAGCTATGTAGGAGCCTCGGGCAGATGCCGGACACAGAGGCTAAGCCTGTGACCGCTCTGCCAGTGTTCAAGATGTCTACACCTTTAACCATATCAATAATCCAGAATAAGTCTTCCTCTGTTGATTCCTTTATGTTTGGGAAATCCTCGTACATTCCTATTCCATGGCACGCCCACTAATCCATTCCTGGAAGTGTTAAGGTTTCCAGTCAGCTTTCTAACAGACATCTGGAAAATTAAGGGATTGTTTTGATGTCTCTTAAAATTCTCATCTGAGTGTCACTGGCTGAGTCACCAGCCCCCAAATATTACAAACATGAATCCAACGCATTGCGCTGCTCACATCAGCCGGTTCCCAGGGAGGATGAATATCAGCAGGAAGGAGCCCCAGGACTCTCAGAAACATCGACCCCTAGTGGCCGTAGAGAGAAGCACCATCCTGAATCGCCACCCCCCTGCTCCAGATAGGTCTAGAAGGGCGCTCAGGTTGTAAGCTAGTTCACCCTCTTAATTTCCAGGTAAGAAAGTTGAAACCTGGGGTTAGAACAGCTCGCCCAATTTCACACCTCTCTTGGGTGGTGTTAGTACGTATTTCCCACAGGTCGTGGCTACCAGAATATTCATATGCAGGAAGGAACTTGGGACAAATCACTCATGCAACGGTGAGTGGGTAAGGGGGAGTTTCCGTGCTTTATGGTTCACTAGGTATTTGCATCTAAATAAAGTGATTTTCCAAATGCCATCATTCATCCTTTATCCATCACGGCACGGCTTTATGGAAGGAAAAAAGTTAAAATTCACATCCCAGTCCAAATGAAAATCAGGTCAAAGTGAGCTCAGAGGAAGTATGTCAGGCAGGACTCTAGTTCTTAAACTATGCAAACTTCACTCCTACAAGACATTTTCTGCAAAATATCCTTGCTTCTCAAACACTGGATACTTTATACCTAAAATTTTTTAACAATCACAGAGGTAAATAAATAACTTTGTGCAGTAGGTACAGATAGGTCCTATAAACTTAAAATGGGATGCAGAGGAGACTTCTTTTTATAGATTCACAAACAGCAGGGGAAAGAGAAAACTCCAGAGTTGGCAATCAGAGCTGTTACGCAAGGTAGAGGGGAAAAAAGAAGAAACGAAGTCAAGGTTCTCCGTCCCAAAATATCCCTGCAGGAAGCTCAGTGGAACAACTTTCCGTGGAAAACAGGAGACATGTGTCATAAATAACAAGATGGGCAGGGCTGTGAGCAGTACAAGGAGCTCACGGAGGAAGTGGGGAGAAGCTGGCAGAACGGGCCCGGGGGCTGGCCGGCCCGCCCCAAGGAGAGCTGTGGGCGCCAAGGCCAGGACATTGCATAATTATCCTCTTCTTATAAAATGTGTCTTTTATAGAGAAATTCCGACACATTCTACTGTGTCCAAGGGGTTCCTTAGAGCAAAATCCTTTCACACTTCCCGTCTCCCCTTGTCGTCAGGCCAGCGGATGCGGACACTGGTCTTGATTTGGAAATGGAGAGTCAGACAGACAGGCTGTGGTTGGAGGCTCCTAGCAGTCTGCCCGGAGCATTTCTTTATGTCTCCTATAACAGGTTCAAGATACAAGTCAGGGCAACTGGCGGGGGTTGGGGGGGGGGCTCATCAGTTGAGCATCTGACTCTGGCTCATGTCATGATCTCACGGTTCATGGGTTCGAGTCCCATGTTGGGCTTTGCGCTGACAGTGCAGAGCCTGGTTGGGATTGTCTCTCTCCCTCTCTCTCTCTCTATCCCTGCCCCCTTCATTCTTTCTGTCTCTCTTAAAAATAACATTAAAAAAATTTTTAAGTAAAAATAAAATCAAAACCAAGACAACTGTGTGTGTGTGTGTATCATATATCAAATCTGTATACCTGAATACCTGAATGTAGATAAACCCAAATGAACCCGGTCTATATTGAATTTAAATATAAGATCAGTTCTTAATGATGGTCAAGAAACAAACACTTTGGGGCGCCTGGGTGGCTCAGTCCGTTGAGCAGCCGACTTTGGCTCAGGTCATGATCTCAAGGTCCATGGGTTCGATCGAGCCCTGCGCTGGGCTCTGTGCTGACAGCTCGGAGCCTGGAGCCTGCTTCAGATTCTGTGTCTCCCTCTCTCTCTGCCTCTCTCCCGCTCGCACTCTGTCTCTCAAAACTGAATAAATGTTAAAAATTAAAAAAAAAAAAAAGAAACAAATGCTTTAAGATCAAACTATGCCACGAGACCCCAAGGCCCTTTAGAGCCGTGCTCTTTCCTCATTCTGCCAGGCGTGACTGCACTAAGAACAGAGACCTGAGGAGCCCCGAGGCCCCAGTAAGAGGGACTCCTGTGAGAAAGCCAGGCCATCCATACAGCCATACTCACTCCCCAGCAACGAGGAAGGTTCCAGTTCGTCCACCAGGAAGGAGGCAGCTGACGACGAGCAGGGATGGCCTGGAGAAGCCGGAGACAGGAGATCTGGACAGGTGATCTCCGCGGGGGTGGACAGGAAAGTGGCCTGCGCAAGGGCACCTGTGCACAGAGGGTCCGGGGAACCCCTGGGTCCCATGCCTCTGCTGCCTCTGTCCCCGCAGCACCTCCTCCCACCCCCTTCCTCCCAGCCCCAGCCCTACCCAACTATCTGCAGCCTCTTTCCCCCATGATCTTGGTTTGTTGTTGTTTTTGAAAAATTTTTAAGTTTATTTATTTTGAGGGAGACAGAGAGAAGAGCACAAGTCAGGGAGGGGTGGAGAGAGAGGGGGACAGGGGAGTAGAAGGAGGCTCCATGTCGAAAGCACAGAGCCCTATGTGGGGCTCGAACTCACGAACCCCAAGATCATGACCCGAGCCGAAGTGGGACGCTTAGCAGACGGAGCCACCAGGCACCTCCCCCCCATGACCTTGATAGCGCTACCACCTCTGCCTCTAGCCCCCACCCATCTTCACCCACCTCCCCCGACACCACCCGCTTCTCTTAGGATTCACCTCAGAATGTTGCCTCTATGGAGTCTCTTGTCCCAGAAGCACCCCCGAAAGGGCTGGTTCTCACCCTGGGCTCCACTGTACTCAACCAATAGACACACGGCATTTATTCAGCCTCTTTCCTCTCCTGATCATCCCACTGGGGTTAACCCCCCAACCTTNCGGGGTGTCTCGTGTGGCCCGTGGGGTGGGGGAGGGGGGTCGTGACAGGTGTCAGCGAGGCCACCGGACGGAGCTGGGGCAGTGGTAGGGGACCGGGCAGCAACGTGAGGACAGAAAGTATCTGGCTTCTGAGGGAGCGCCACCTCCAGCCCCAGGCGTCACGTCATCCACTTCAAATGTCAAGACAAAGGCCAAAGACGGGCAGCTCAGACGGCCACAGGCACCATCTGTCCAGGGGACCAGAAATCACCCGCTGCCGCTCACATCCTTGAGGCAGGTCCCAGGTACTGGCAACAAGGCAGGTGCCACGTGGAGAGACGGGCGGGGAGCTGAGGTCTCTGAGAATGTCAGGAAGTCAGCACCAGCAGGGCCCCCTGAGAGGTGGGGAGCCTCCCCTTCCGGGTGCGTGCAGGGCGCCCGGGAAGACAGCAGGCTTCCCACAGCCTCCCACCTAATCAGCAGCGGACCCGGGTCCAGCACCCAGCCTAACACACAGGACACACGCCTGTAAGCACATGGCGGACAGAACCCTCAAGTCACACAGCTTAGATGGTCTGGCACAAGAGTACAAACGGCACGTTTCCGAGAAGTGCGTGGACCTCCCGGGACATCACGGCAGCACCAGTTCAGGCTTCCCCTTGCTTTTGCTTCTGAGCGTCGTGCAAACTGACGCAGATGTGGGCGATACACGTGTCCATGCGTGTGGCCGTCGAACCCCACCGTGCAAGGCGGTACGCTCCAGACCTTGGTCGCCAACATGTTGCGGAGTCCCAACTTCGGAGCCGGACAGAGGCAAGTTTCACGTAATGTTAGAAAAATATGTCACCGTCTCAGCCAGCCTTCTGGCAGAGCCACAGCGTAAGAAACGATTTCACCTCTTGTGGACTCTTGCCCGAGGCTGAGGCCCGGCCTGGTGGCCCCTCGGTGGCCCAGAAGCTGCTCTAGCTGGACAGCGTGGCAGCCTCCCCTTTCCCCTTGGCTGGCTGTTGCCCCGAGCGACCGTACATGGTCCGAGCCAGCCTCGGGTCCTGGGAAATGTAAGGCGCCGCAACTATTCTGTGTGTGTTTTGTTCACACGTGTGTGTTGTTTGTTTGTTTGTTTGTTTGTTTGAACGTTCTTTTCCACAAACAAGGATGTTTGGTTTCCTGGGAAGACCAGTCAAGCAGGTTCATTTGCCTGCGGGAAACTGACCGGTCCGCCTTGTCAGACTTCATGGAGCTGGCAGTGCAGGGAAGATTGCAATCTTCTACCTGCTAGGTTCAACTTTCTCCCTGTTTTCTAGTGTCTTCTATACACAGGTAACATTACAACAATTTCTCACAGGCTCATGGTTACTATCAATCAATGACATGTACAGGTAGCTCAGAAAGAATCTGGAAACATCCACAAATGAAAATAATCAGACTGGTCTTTTCTTGGCTTGCAGAGGCCCGTGGTGGCCCCACAGTAAAGGGACGTCAGGTGCTGTGTCTTCAGAGCATTTAACGTGTGACGTGAAGGCCTCCAGAGACTTCGGCTCTTCCTGTGACATCAATTTTGAGTCTTTGGGATATGGAAGTTAGGCCGACAGCGCATAGGCGGAGGAAAACGGAAGTCGGCCCGACAGCGGATGGGTGGAGGAAATCTACACTGCCTAAACTGCACTACGACTATATTACTTTTTAAATACCTACTACGGCCATTTACACTGTCTTAGAAATTTAAAAAAAAAATTTTAATGTTTTTATTTATTTCTGAGAGAGAGAGAGACAGCGTGAACACGGGAGGGTCAGAGAGAGAGGGAGACACAGAATCCGAAGCAGGCTCCAGGCTCTGAGCTGTCAGCACAGAGCTGCTGGAACCCATGAACCGTGAGATCATGATTTGGGCTGAAGTCAGAGGCCTAACCAACTGAGCCACCCCGGCGCCCCTGTCTTAGAAATTATTATTATCACTGGTGCTGCTATTATTTTACAGTGAAGGAAACGACGTAGCCAGAGAAGTGAGATGTATGTTTTTGGCTCCTCGTCTGGTCCAGGTTAGAATTCAGACATTTCTGACCCCTAATACTGAATTCAAGTGGCCAAAGATTTACTAGCCCTTGAGTCTACTTCATTATTGTCAACTTATTATTATTATTATTATTATTATCTTAATGTCGTTTTCTTAGGTCCTTTGGGGATTTTTTGATTATTTTTTTCTTCCAGTTTCTTAAGATGAATTCTAACCTATACGTTAAAAAAATCCTTCTCTAGCGGCACCCGGGCGGCTCAGTCGGTTGAGCTTCCGAACTTTGGCTCAGGTCGTGATCTCATGGTTCATGAGTTTAAGCCCCACATCTCACTGCTGTCAGTGAAGAGCCTGCTTCAGATCTTCTGTCCCCCTCTCTCTCTGCTCCTGCCCTGCTTGTGCTCTCTCTCTCTCAAAAATAAATAAAGCTTTAAAAAAATAAAAATTATTTCTCTAGAGAAAAGGTATTAAAGACTATTTCCTCTAAATATAACAATTCCTGGACCTCATAGGTTTGGTATAAGATCTCCTTTTCTTTTTAAGTTTAATTAATCTTTACACCCAACTTGGGGCTCAGACTTACAACCAAGATCAAGAGCTGCATGTCCTCCGACTGAGCCAGCTAGGCGTCCCCAAGGTCTCCTGGTTTTAAAGCTTACTAGATGACTTGAAATTTCACCCTCAATATCCTCTTTGCTCTGTGGATGCTCGATGAAAGTGCTCACCAGTTTCTGAGTATTTAAGACTGGGTCTTTACGCAAATTTATCTAATTTGGTTGGATTTTGAGCAGAGACCGATGACATTAGAATCTCTACTTTCGTGAACCACTTGAAATGCCTTTCATCATCAAGTACCAAACTGAATTTTAAAAGTGTTAAAAGACAGAAAAAGAAGGAAAAGAAGGAAAAATTACACATTCTCTACCTGTAGGATGCAAATTTTGTTATGGACAGGAGATTAAGAACACATGCAGATCCTATTTCTCCTTGATTATTTAAAGTGCACTTGATCTGCTGAATTATGGAAAAAGAAAATTTAAACTCAGAGGCACCTGGGTGGCTCAGTCTGTTAAGTGTCCAACTTTGGTTCAGTTCATAATCTCATGGTTGGTGAGTTTCAACTCCGGGAAGAGCTCTACGCTGTCAGCAGGAGACCACCTTGGATCCTCTGTCCCCCTCTCTCTGCCTCTCCCTAACTCGCTCTCTCTGTCTCAAAAATAAATAAGCATTTTAAAAAATATGTAAAAGTATTCATTATAATTGTACTTATCCAGTTTATAGTTCTAATAGCTTTTGCTTTATGTTTGGATCCATTATTTATTTGCTATTTTTAAAATTTTTAAATGTTTATTTATTTTCAAGAGAGATAGGAAGACAGAGCACAAGCAGGGGAAGGGCAGAGAGAGAGGGAGACACAGAATCTGAAGCAGGCTCCAGGCTCTGAGCTGTCGTCACAGAGCCCAATGCGGGGCTCGAACTCATGGACCACGAGATCATGACCTGAGGCAAAGTTAGTCGCTTAACCAACTGAGCCACCAGTCACAAGGCAACGGATGCATTAATCACTTGGGAAATACAAAGAAGATCTTAATGAGCTCTTGCTACACTGCCAAGTGGTGGGTGCCCTAAAATGAAAATGACAGACAATGCCAAGTGTAGATGAGGATGAAGATGAACCCCCACCATCTACTGGGGATATAAACAGGCACTACCGCTTTGGATACCCGATGGGATTTGCTGAAGCTGAAACTGGTCAGTATGCACAACCTCAAATCAGTAGCAACATCTGCAGGTACACATCTCATAGAGGTGCCTGTACACAGCACTGTAAGATACGTACAAGAGTACTCAGAGCAGCTTTATCCAGCACGCCCTCAAACCAGAAGCCCCACATCCCATCAAGAGTAAAATTCATACATAAATTTTGGTATTATGTAACAGACTTCTATATAGTCTCAGAAACAAACTATAGCTTCACGAGGAATCTTGCCAACGTTGTGTTGGAAGAAGCCAGACACAAAAGAGTAAACACGAGAGAACTCCATGCACATAAAATTCCAGAATAAGCAACACACACCTACAGTATCAGAAGCGTAGACAGTGGATGGATACCTTCTTAGGGAAGAGCAGCGATAACAGGGACCGAGGGTCCGGAGGAGGGTCTGGGGGCTGTTCCTTAATCTAGTGTGTGAGTATGTTCACTTTGTGAAAACCCCAGCAGCTGCCGGTGTACTAAGGGCCTGTGCACCTTTCTGTGTGTGTGATATACAAACATTTTTTTGTAAGAACCTTACACAGGGCTCTGCACGGGATTTATTATGAAAGCACCACACTTGACCTTTGTTACAGGGTTAAATTCAAATTTCAAGAAGGGTGTCAGGTGACCGTAGGAATTTCTTCTCCTAAGTCACTTTGTGAAACCGTCAGCCCTGCCCAGTGAGGCGGGTATTATGATATATTCTCTTTTTGCACATTAGCAAAGGGAGGCTCTGAGAAGCATCGATTTGTCTCCAACAGCGCACATCTGCCAAGTGGCTGATCCGCTAAGTGATCCACCTGGCGGTTGTTGGATCCTGATTGTCGCCTCCCGAAGCCAAGAGCCTGGAGCGAGCAGAGATCACGGGGACCCTGAGGCAGACTTTTTTCTTCCTTCATGAGATTTCATACGGATTGCTTCGAGATCATTGAAGCTGAAATTAAGTTCTAGCATTCCTCCATCTAACTCCTCAGCTGCCCTGGACGTTGGTTTTCTTGCAGTGCCCTTTGTCTTACAGTGTGGTAGTGCTTACAGTGTTGTTTTATACACGAAATTTCTTGCACTACCAGACCTGTTCTTAAAGCATTTGTACTGATTAAAAAAATGTATTATATGGCCCACCCAATTCCACTGAATGATATTACAACTTTATTTAGGGCATTTGATGTTTTTATGTTATAGCAAATTAAACTCAGATCAAAAAGTGTTTACTCAAATTGTGTACACACACCCTGACTCTTTCCAAGAAGCTGTGGTTCATAATAAAAGGTGCACATAAAATAAAACTGAAATCTACAATTTAAAGCCTCATAAAAGGGGAGGAAGCTAATTTAGGATAATACAAAGTCCCTCACCGAACATTAAAATCAAATCATTGAACTCTAAGCTTTCTGGAAAACAAGTACATAAATCCCCTAATTTGATAGGAAGAAATAAATCAGTTATACAAAGAAGACAGTTTTCCAGTTACGGATTTCCCAGAGGCATACCTAAGAAACTTACACAAAAGGTTTGACGATGAGTGGTACAAATTATATGTAGAAATAAAGTGACATTAAGAAGCATCATTTTCAGAGCACCTGGATGCTTTGGTCAGTGGAGCGTGTGGCTCTGAATCGCAGGGTTGTGAATTTGAGCCCTGCATTGGTGTAGAGATTACTTAAAAATAAAATATTTTTTTAAGTTTATTTATTTATTTTGAGAGAGAAAGAGAGACAGAGAGGGAAGAAGAGTGTGAGCAGGGAAGGGGCAGAAAAATAGAGAGGGAGAGACAATCCCAAACAGGCTCTGCTGTGCTGTCAGAGCCAGGAGCCCAGTGTGGGGCTCGAGATCATGAACTGAGCCAAAATCCAGAATTGGATGCTTCACTGACTGAGCTACCCAGATGCCCCCCAAAATAAAATATTTTTTTAAAAAAAGAGTGTCATTTGAGGAGGGAAATCTTACAAACGAAATAGCCCTGGATTTTATTTTTTGAGAACAAGTTCCAAGAAAAAACAAAAGAAAGAGATTTTTTTTTTTTAAGTTTATTTATTTTTGAGAGACAGAGACAGAGTGCGAGCAGGGGAGGGGCAGAGAGAGGGAGACACAGAATCTGAAGCAGGCTCCAGGCTGCGAGCTGTCAGCACAGACCCCAACCCGGGGCTCGAACTCACCAACTGTGAGATAATAGACCTGAGCCAGGGTCGGATGCTTAAACCAACTAAGCCACCCAGGCGCCCCAAGATTTGGGGTTTTAAAAGACAGCAGAGACCCGCTGGGCTGGCCAGGCGGTGCCCCTCGGACAACAGGTCAGCCCAGGATCACCCATCATTCACAAGGCGAGGCCTCCCCTCCACTGTCAGTGCCTCAGTTTCCCTACCAGACAGAACATAGAAACAGCAGTTCCGACCCTGCCTACCTCACACCCGCGCCCTCTGTGCGATGCAGTGCTCTTCTAGTGTAAATCTACATTCTCTAGCCGCGCCCTCAAAACAGAGAAAAAAACAACCCCATTTTCAAGGTTGAGACGTGTGTCACTCTCAGAACCTTTGTCTTGAGGGTGATTTCATTTGCTCCACTTACTGTCCTTTCCATTTCTGCCAGGAAGGGCACTGAGTAGAAGATCTCAAATGTGTGATGAATCAGCACAGAATGACAAAAATGTGACCTTTCGCTAGGAGCTATTCTTGCCCAGTCTTCTGTCCTTTCCCTCTGGAAGCCTATAAACAAAAAAATTCCCCCACTTAAAGTTACAAGAGACATAATTCGCGAGGACTTCCAGCCCCCAGGGAAGGGTGCTCTTTTTCCCCAAGCTAACAGGCACGGATTCCAGAATGGAAACTGCCAGCGAACCCAACGCTCTCATTGCACATGTGTGTGTACGTGTACATGTTTCTGTAGCCATCACACAACAATGGCCCAGAATCTGGGAGACGGAGTATTTATTCTCTTTTCCCAGAATAGACAAGTGATTGCCCAAATCTCTCACACTGCAAGGGCCTCTGCCTCTGACATGGGAGAAACTGTCACAGTGTTTGATTTTTTTAAAAAAACATTATTTGACAGCTGCTAAGAGAGTCGATCCTAAACGTTCTCATCACCAGAAAAAAATTGTAATTAGGTATTAATTTTCAACTTGTGGCAGTTCTTTCCTACTTACCAAGTCATTATGTGGTGCACCGTAAACATACAAAATGTTACACGTTCGTTACATCTCGGTAAAACCGGAAGGGGAGAAAGCGTAACAGTAACATATCATCACCCAAGCACCCGCTGCCTTGTGCCCCACCCAAGGCAAATGTCCCCGGTAAGGCAGCTCAGGTCGAGCAGAGAAGTACCATGCCACTGAGCGAAAGAAAGGGCACGTGGAGAACGTTCAGCCAGGCTGTTGGCATCTCTCTATCTATGACCATAAAGCTGAAGAAGAGAAAGGATCTGGCCAACACCAAAAATAAGTACTTGAGATTGAACGAGTCTGTGCTCCGTTGAGCTGAACTGAAACTGGCATGGTTAACCCAGGCACACAATGCAAAAAGTCTTCACTACTAACTCAGACAAGTTGAAGATATATTTACCTGTATCTTTTAATGCCACGTTTGCATCACCCTATCAACCGTCCAACTGTGGTTAAAGCTTTGAACTTGTGGGGCGCCTGGGTGGCTTAGTCGGTTAAGCGACCGACTTTCGCTTAGGTCATGATCTCGCGGTTCGTGGGTTCGAGCCCCGTGTCGGGCTCTGTGCTGACTGCCAGCTCAGAGCCTGGAGCCTGTTTCAGTCTGTGACTCCCTCTCTCTCTGACCCTCCCCTGCTCACGCTGTCTCTCTCTCTCTCTCTCTCTCCTAGAAATAAAACATTAAAAAAAAAAAAAAAGATTAGAACTTGTGATCTAAACAAACAGTAGATGGGGCGCCTGAGTGGCTCAGTTCGGAGAGCCTGCGACTCTTGATCTTGGGGTCATGAGTCCAAGCCCCACACTGGGTGTAGAGATTTCTTACATAAAAACTTGAAACAAATTTTTTTAATAAATGTTTTTTTTTTTTTCAGTTTTATTTATTTCCGAGAGAGAGAGA
>NW_027532842.1:5562324-5595364 GCF_008692635.1 Crocuta crocuta | reverse complement strand
AATGTTTTATTTATATCCGAGAGAGAGAGAGAGGCAGCGTGAGCAGGGGAGGGGCAGAGAGAGAGGGAGACACAGAATCTGAAGCAGGCTCCAGGCTCTGACCTAGCTAGCTGTCAGCACAGAGACCAACGCAGGGCTTGAACCTCCAAACCATGGGATCATGACCTGAGCCAAAGTCAGACGCCTAACCGACTGAGCCACCCAGGCGCCCCTAAAATTTTTTTAAAAAAATAAACACGCAGTAGACCTCTGAGGAGCTATTATTTCACTGTACATTCCCAGCGGTACCTCTCTAAGTGGGGTTCTCAGAGCACGTGGGTCAGAATGAATGGGGAGGGCGTGGGAAAATGCAGATTCCGGAGCTCCACCGCTGGCATGCGGGGCAGCCCCCCGGGTTGGTGCTGGGCAGCCACATTCTGGTCGAGCTGCCTGGATTACATCTATGCACAACACATCTTGAGAAAGTCCGACGACTACTCGTGAGCCGGTTTTGTGAAATGATGAGATAGAGCTCGTGTGCCGACGTGCCCTGGCACCTCGCATCTCCCTGACTTGTGGGGAGGGGCGGCCAGCGGTTTCATCCGCAGCCTCAGGTGCTCCGAAAACCGCAGCGTTAGACACATGCAGCATTCTAGAATGCGGCCCCGCACTTAATCCCCACCCCCCACCCCCATGTGTGCTTTTCAGTTTTGTGTCATTTTCCCCTTCTTCTTCTGTCCAGTTCGAGTTTAAAATCCCCACCGAGCCCAGTGCGGCTTCTCCATGACCTCTAGGGTGGGTACTGTGTCCACACAACCAAATAGCGACAAGAAAAGTCACAGAACATTCTTCTGGCCCCTGCTTTCTCTCTCGCCGTCTACACAAGCCGCCGGCAGCCTCTGCTCAGGTCGCCAGCATGCCTGAGGGAAGATTTACACCACGTGCCAAAGTCGGGCAACAGACCTCAAACCTGAGACACGGGCTGGCTTCGCCGTGTCCCACACAGGAGCCCAGAGCAAGGAATTCCCACTACATTTCTAATAACGTGATGACAAGGTGAAGGCTGCGTATCTGTGTGCTAATATTGAACTTGAGGACTCATTCTGATTCCAGGTAGTCTTCCCAGCACTGTAGTCGGTTGCAAAGTCCCCTCTGCCCTGTTCTCAGGGGACAGCAGCCTTCCTTTACCTATTTCCCTCTGTCCCTCCTTCCTTTTAGGCACAGTGTGTGTGTGTGTGTGTGTGTGCGCGCGCGCATGCTCACCTTTTGGATGCACAAGACTAAGCCGGCATGCCTGGTCCACCATCTGTGTTGATGTCTGCCCTTCCCCACACCTGCNGTGTGTGTGTGTGTGTGTGTGTGCGCGCGCGCGCGCGCGCATGCTCACCTCTTGGATGCACAAGACTAAGCCGGCATGCCTGGTCCACCATCTGTGTTGATGTCTGCCCTTCCCCACACCTGCCTGCACTTCCCAGTTTTCTTCTGTCTGATAGGAATTCCACCCAAGTTTGGAGGCATGCAAACATGAGCTGGCAAGGGGTGCGAAAGACTCAAAAGAAAGCATTTTCTTAACACCACCGTGATCCCCTAACCCAACTCCAGGCTTGTTTGTGTGTCTATTATCTTTAAAGCTTCAACCTACGAGCTATTTGACAAAAGTGATGCTGACTTTTTTGTCATAACATATAACATCTTTTATGCCAGAGCTATTTACATGGGAGATTCTGATTCTGAGGCACGTAAGCATCATAGACTATGCTAACCAGAACCTGGTCAAAAATTTTCAATTAGGCAAATGAGGTTTTTTGTTTTTGTTTTTGCTTTCTTTAATGTTTATTTTTGAGAGACAGAGAGAGACAGAGCAGGGGAAGGGCAGAGAGAGAAAGGGAGACAGAGAATCTGGAAGCAGGCTCCAAGCTCTGAGCTGTCAGCACAGAGCCCGATGCAGGGCTGGGACTCATGAACTGCGACATCATGACCTGAGCCAGTTGACTGAGCCACCCAGGCTCCCCTGCAAATGATGGGGTTTTTTGGTTTTTAATTAATTTATATGTTAATTTATATCCAAGTTAGTTAGCATATAGTGCAACAATGATTTCAGGAGTAGATTCCTTAATGGCCCTCACCCATTTGGCCCATCCCTGGTCCCACAATGCCCCCAGAAACCCTCTGTTTGTTCTCCATGTTTAAAAGTCTCTTATGTTTTGTCCCTTCCCTGTTTTTATATTATTTTTGCTTCCCTTCCCTTATGTTCATCTGTTTTGTATTTTAAGGTCCTCATACGAGTGTAGTCATATGATATTCGTCTTTCTCTGGCTAATTTCATTTAGCATAATATCCTCCAGCTCCATCCACATAGTTGCAAATGGCAAGATTTCATTCTTTTTGATTGCCGAGTAATACTCCATTGTATATATTTACCACACCTTCTTTATCATTTCATCTGTCAATGGACATTTGGGCTCCTTCCATACTTTGGCTATTGTCAATAGTGCTGCTATAAACATTGGGGTGCATGTGCCCCTTCAAAAAAGCACACCTGTATCCCTTGGATAAATACTTAGTAGTGCAATTGCTGGGGTGTAGGATAGTTTTATTTTTTATTTCTTGAGGAACCTCCATACTGTTTTCCAGAGTGGCTGGATTAGTTCGCGTTCCCACTAGCAGTGCAAAAGAGATCCTCTTTCACCAACATCTGCTGTTGCCTGAGTTGTTAATGTTAGCCATTCTGACAGGTGTGAGGTGATATCTCATTGTGGTTTTGATTCGTATTTCACTGATGATGAGTGATGTTGAGCATTTTCTCATGTGTCTGTTGGCCATCTGGATGTTTCTTTGGAGAAGTGTCTATTCATGTTTTTTGCCCATTTCTTCCCTAGATTATTTGGTTTTTGGGTGCTGAACTTCATAAGTTCTTTATAGATTTTGGATAGTAACCCTTTATCAGATATGTCATTTGCAAATATCTTCTCCCGTTCTGCCCGTTGCCTTTTAGTTTTGTTGATTGTTTTCTTTGCTGTACAGAAGGTTTTTATCTTGATGAGGTCTCGATAGTTCATTTTTGCTTTTGTTTCCCTTGCCTCCAGAGACATGTTGAGTAAGAAGTTGCTGCAACTGAGGTCAAAAAGGGTTTTGCCTGCTTTCTCCTCTAGGATTTTAATGCCTTACTGTCTTATGTTTAGGTCTTTCACCCACTTTGAGTTTATTTTTGTATATGGTGTAAGAAAGTGGTCCAGGTTCATTTTTCTACATGTCACTGTCCAGTTTTCCCAGCGCCATTTGCTGAAGAGACTGTCTTTATTCCATTGGATATTCTTTCCTGTGTTGTCAAAGATTAGTTGGCCATACGCTGTAGGTCCATTTCTGGGTTCTTATTCTGTTCCATTGATCTGAGTGTCTGTTCTTGTGCCAGTACCACACTGTCCTATGATTACAGCTGTGTAATACAGCCTGAAGTCCGGGATTGTGATGCCTCCTGCTTTGGTTTTCTTTTTCAAGATTGCTTTGGCTATTCAGGTCTTTTCTGGTTCCACACAAATTTTAAGATTGTTCTAGCCCTGTGAAGAATGCTGTTGTTATTTTGATAGGGATTGCGTTGAATATGTAGATTGCTTTGGGTAGTACTGATATTTTAACAATGTTTCTTCTTCCATTCCAGGGGCATGGAATATTTTTCCATTTTTTTGTGTTTTCTTCAATTTCTGGCATAAGCTTTCTATAGTTTTCAGTGTATAGATTTTTCACCTCTTTGGTTATGTTTATTTCTCGGTATTTTATGGATTTTGGTGCAACTGTAAACGGGATTGATTTCTCTTTCTGTTGCTTCATTATTGGTATATAGGAATGCAACCAATTTCTGTGCATTGATTTTATATCCTGCAACTTTGCTGAACTCACGGATCAGTTCTAGCAGCTTTTGGGTGGAATCTTTTGAGTTTTCCATACAAAGTATTATGTCATCTGCCAAGAGTCAAAGTTTGACTTCCTCTTGGCTGATTTGGATGTCTTTTATTACTTTGTGTTGTCTGACTGCTGAGGCTAAGACTTCCAATACTATGTTGAATAACAGTGGCAAGAGTGGACATCTCTGTCGTGTTCCTGACCTTAGGGGCAAAGCTCTGTTTTTCCCCATTGAGGATGATATTAGGGGTGCGTCTTCCATGTATGGCTTTTATGATCTTGAGGTGTGATCCTTCTATCCCTACTTTCTGGAGGGTTTTTATCAAGAAAGGATGGTGTATTTTGTCAAATGCATCTGTTGAGAGGATCATGTGGTTCTTGTCCTTTCTTTTATTGATGTGATGTGTCACATTGATTGTTTTGGGGATATTGAACCAGCCCTGCATGCCAGGTATAAATCCCACTTGGTCATGGTGAATAATTCTTTAAATGTATTGTTGCATCTGGTTGGCTAGTATCTTGTTGAGGATTTTTGCATCCATGTTCATCAGGGAAATTCACCTATAGTTCTCCTTTTTAGTGGGGTCTTTGGTTTTAGAATCANTTTTATTGATGTGATGTGTCACATTGATTGTTTTGGGGATATTGAACCAGCCCTGCATGCCAGGTATAAATCCCACTTGGTCATGGTGAATAATTCTTTAAATGTATTGTTGCATCTGGTTGGCTAGTATCTTGTTGAGGATTTTTGCATCCATGTTCATCAGGGAAATTCACCTATAGTTCTCCTTTTTAGTGGGGTCTTTGGTTTTAGAATCAAGGTAATACTGGCTTCATAGAATGAATTTGGAAGTTTTCCTTCCACTTTTATTTTTTGGAACAGCTTCAAAGGAATAGGTCTTAACTCTTTTTCAAATGCTTGGTAGAATTCCCCTAGAAAGCCATCCAGCCCTGGACTTTTGTTTTTTGGGAGATTTTTGATTGCTAACTCCATTTTTTTTTTGCTGGTTAGGAGTCTGTTCAAATTTTCTCTTTCTTCCTGTTTCATTTTCAGTAGTTTATATGTTTCTAGGAATTTGTCCATTTCTTTCAGATTGCCCATTTTATTGGTGTATAATTGCTCATAATATTCTTTTTTATTATTTGTATTTCTGTTGTGTTGGTTGTGATCTCTCCTCTTTCATTTTTTTATTTTATTTATTTGGGTCCTTTCCTTTTTCTTTTTTTGATCAAACTGGCTAGTGGTTTATCAATTTTGTTAATTCTTTCAAAGAACCAGCTCCTGGTTTTATTGATCTGTTCTACTGTTGTTGTTTTTTTGTTTGTTTTGATAGCATTGATTTCTGCTCTAATCTTTATTATGCCCCATCTTCTGCTGGTTTGGGGGTTTATTTGCTGTTGTTTTTCCAGCTCTTTAAGATGTAAGGTTAGGTTGTGTATTTGAGACCTCTCTTCCTTCTTTCGGAAGGCCTGGATTGCAATATACTTCGCTCTTATCAACGCCTTTGCTGCATCCCAGAGCTTTGGGGCTGTGGTGTTATCATTTTCATTGGCTTCTGTGTACTTTTTAATTTCCTCTTTAACTTCTTCGTTGGCCCATTCATTCTTTAGTAGAATGTTCTTTAGTCTCCAAGTATTTGTTGTCTCTCCAAATTTTTTCTTGTGGTTGATTTTGAGTTTCATAGCATTGTGGTCTGAAAATATGCACAGTATGATCTCGATCATTTTGTACTTGTTGAGGACTGATTTGTGTCCCAGTTTGTGATCTATTCTGGAGAATGTTCCATGTGCAAATGAGGGTTTTTAAAAATATTTATTTATCTTGAGAGAGAAAGAGAGCGAGTGGGGGAGGGGCAGAGAGGGAGAGAATTCTAAGTAGGCTGCACACTGTCAGCTCAGAGCCCAATGTGGGGCTTGAACTCATGAGCCATGAGATCATGATTTGAGCTGAAACCAGGAGTCGGACACTTAACCAACTGAGCCAGCCAGCGGCACTAATTAGGCAAATGAGCTCATAAGAATATTTTTAGGGCTGCCTGGGTGGCTCAATTGGTTGAGCGTCTTACTCTTCATTTTGGCTCAGGTCATGATCCCAGGGTCATGGCATTGAGCCTTACATCGGGTTCTATTCTGAGCGTGGAGCCTACTTGGGATTCTCTCTCTCTCTCCTTCTGCTCCTCTCCCCTTCTCACTCACTCTCTCTCTCTCTCTAAAATTAAAACAAAATTTTTAAAGGTTATTTTTATCTGGAAAAAAAGAGGGGGGAAAAGAGACAGGAAGGAAGGAAGGAAGCGAGGGAGGGAGGGAGGAAGGGGAGAAGGCACAGTCTCTAATGTCAAAAAAAAAAAGGGAAGAGCTTTATCAAAGGAATTATAATAAACAATTAGCAAGGGCCAGAGAGAAGAAATTCAAACTATTAAAGGGTTTCTAACTGAAATGCCTTGAAGCCCTTTCCCTCCCTTAATCGAAAAAAATCGTATCCATAACAAAGAAATCCTACGTGGATTTTTTTCAGGGAATTTCTCCCCATTAAAACAGAGTTTGCACACTTGGTCCTGTGTTTTGCCATCCCGTGGGCCCTATGGCTGCAAGTATTCTGGTCTCCCAATGTCAGTGTGAGTGTGTCATGGCCATCGGCCTCGCTGATCCATTCTACCTTAGCACTCACAACTAGAGTCCTGCCTGGCTTCTCTTCACAGTGCTATTACCAGTTTCGGCCCCGAACTCTAATGACTATTTGGTAAAACAAACAAAAAACAAACAAAAGCTATTTGTCGAACAGAATATGGACAGCCAGCCTCTGGTAGACTTTGTTTCGAATCTTGGCTCGGTCACGTACCACCCGCAAGGCCTTGAAACTTCACAGCTCAAAGGCTCCTGGTGCTTTAAATAAGATGCGCGCCTTGTTCTCGTTTGACACACGGTGAGCACCCAGGGAAGATCAGCTCCTTCCTCTCTGCTGAGACCAGAGCCACGGCTCACGCTGCCCAGCCGGTTTAGCTGGAGAAGTGGGCCCCTGCCATTCGGTGTGGCACCTCGACAGCATCTCGACCCTGTCTGCGTCTGGGGAATTTCTGCTGACTGGGTTTTGGCGGCCATGCAGGGGAATTGCTACCGAGGGTGCTCCTCTAGCAAAAGGTTGCTGTGAGTGGCGCACATTGTCCGCTCTTCAGTCGTCTTTCCTCCCGGGCCGTGGCATGCAGCCTGGGCTCCATGATCACAAGGACTCTCTCCATACTATGAGCCAGGTTGGCAACGCCAGAGAGACAGGCCAGGGGCCCCTGGACAGCACCGGAAGAGACCGGAAGGGTGATCTCGTGGGGCAAATGTGGCATCAATGCTGACAGCATTAACCAAAGCCACGTTCTGGTAGAGAAGACACAAGACCAGAGCCAGCGAGGCCTCCGCCCTCCCAGTCCACGCACAATCGGGAGCACGCATGGCCACTTACTTAAGGCAGAACAAGATGTATATAACTTCTCAATCCCTCTAGTTGATAAAGCAGCAAAAGACGAAGGACTAAGAACCGACGCAAAACCGTGATTGCCTTGGAGACCTGACGCTCCCTAGTGAGAACAAAAAAGTGCCCTTTTATGAAACTCGGTAATAGGAAGGAATCTAAATAAGTCTAAGCATTTGCCAGGTTTTTACATTCTGATCTGCAAGCTGAACCTTTTAAACCGCTTCGGTGTTTTCGGGTCGTTAAGCTCGTAAGACGTTGTGAATCAGCTTCCACTATGTGTGCTCTTAGGAATGGACACTATCGAGTTTCCGCCTACGATTTCTGCTCCTACCAGGCTCTCCTCCCACCAGGCAGGGGAGGCGGACAGAGCCAGTTTGGTAAATGAGTAGTAGCTAGTAGGGAAATGACTAGCAGCTGCGGCCACAGCCGGGTGCAAATGCAGAATTTCACGTGGAACAATCAAAAGATTGTTTTTAGAGCTCGGCTGACATCATACACCGGGAGCGTTTCATTCATCATCGGCACGGAACAGAGAAAGGAAGGGTCACTAATTACAGAGAGGCTGATCAGGGCGCAATCCGGATTTTAAAGCAGGAGCCTGCCCTCTCCTTGTTTGTGATGGTGTAAACAATAACCTTGTTTCTGGCCTCTGGTAGGCCGTGCACGAGACCTGGAATGGTCACGACAAAATCACCCCTATTTCCTTGCCTGTGCCACTGGGCTGCTGGTCCGGACCATCACCCAGGACGCGCTGGTTCCCCTGGATTCATATGCTCATTTTTTAAAGCCAAGCTTAGAATTACACGCTATTGGTGAAATGAAGAGTTTTGAAAGGCCTGTGTAATTAATTACTCAGCGTCGGGCCTTTTGGCACTAACTGGGATGTTCTAGGTCCCAGTGAGCCAAGGATTAGATCAGAGGTTGGCAAACTCCGGCCCGTGGGCCAAAAGTAGCCACTGCCTGATTTTGTAAATAGGGTCGTGCTTGGACACAGCCATGGCTCTTGTTTATCCATGGCCAGCTTCACGGCCGTGATCATGCAACGAGAAGAGAGCGGAGAAGTTGCAACAGAAACCATCTGACCTGCAAGCCTAAAATATTTACTCTTTGCCCTTGACTGACAAAGTTTGCTGACCCTGAGTGAGATGCTTGTCTTGCTCCCCAGCACTACAGCAGTGACTTGCTAAATACTGTAGTCATATGAACTCTTTCCTCGGGACTAACCACATGTTTGCAGGGGACAAGACAGAATCAGGAGAGCAAGCCAAAGGTTCTCTTCCAAACATAGGCTTCCTTGGAATTTCAAAGCTGACCAGATGATTGGAATCCTTTTTTAAATTTTTTTAACATTTTTAAATTTAGTTTTGAGAGACAGAGCAAGAGCGGGGGAGGGGCAGAGAGACAGGGAGACACAGAATCGGAAGCAGGCTCCAGGCTCTGAGCTGACAGCACAGAGCCCAACGTCGGCCTCGAACCCACGAACTGGGAGATCATGACCTGAGCCGAAGTCAGGACACTTAACCGACTGAGTCACCCTGGCGTCCCGATGATGGGAATTCTAATGTAAACACACAACAGAAAGACCTAAAATAAAAACCCGCAGGCATAATCCAGGAAGGATTTGCTTTTATAGTTGAAAAGCAAAACTTTTTTTGCTTTTATAGGTCTGAAGGACTGTGTGAGTGTTCTTGACCATATAATAGTTGATCTTTGGTTTAAAATCCCCTAAAAAACCAAGGGGCCTGGCTGGCTCAGTCAGTGGAGCATGTGCCTCCTGATCTCAGGGTTCTGAGTTCGAGCCACACATTGAGGGTAGAGTTTACTCAAAAAAAAAAAAGGAAAAGAAAGAAAGAAAATCCTCTAAGAACCCATTAGAGTATACCTGTTGAGAATCTAGCTTAGTTGTTATTAACACTTTTGGGGGGCAGGGGGCTAATACTTCTGGAAAATGACATATACACAGATATCCACAATTTCATTTATGATTTCTGCAGGTTCTTGGGCTCCCGAGAAGATAATCCATGAGCCCTAGTTTAAGAAACTGTGATCTTGGGGCGCCTGGGTGGCTCAGTCATTTGGGCGGCTGACTTCAGCTCAGGTCATATCTCACGGTTCGTGGGTTCAAGCCCCATGTCAGGCTCTGTGCTGACAGCTCAGAGCCTGGAGCCTGTTTCAGATTCTGTATCTCCCTCTCTCTCTGACCCTCCCCTGCTCATGCTGTCTCTCTCTCTCAGAGATAAATAAAACGTTAAAAAAAAATTAAAAAAAAAAAGAAACTGTGATCTTTAGGGCACCTGGGTGGCTCAGCTGGTTAAGCATTTGACTTTGGTTCAGGTCATGATCTCACAGGTTGTGGCTTCAAGCCTTGCGTCGGGCTCTGTGCTGACAGCTCAGAGCCTGGAGCCTGCTTCAGATTCTGTGTCTCCCTCTCTCTCTCTGCCCCTTCCCTGCTTGTTCTCTGTCTCTCAAAAATAAATGAACATTAAAAAAAATTAAAAAGAAAAAAAACCTGTTATCTTTTTTTGCTAGCTGTGGGAAAACAAATTTTACAAAGCACTAGTCAAAGAACCTGCTTTCAATTAACTTAATTAACAATTAGCAAGTACATACTTGGCAATTAATTTAGAATTAGCAGCATCTACTAAGTGCCAAGTAAGCGGTACATACAGTAACATTATTGAAATTGAGAGAAGAAAGAGATGACTGTTACTTCATAAGGTGAGAGAAGCCTTCGCGGAAGAAGTGTGATTTACCGAAGCTCTGAAGGACTAGCGAAGTGTTGGATGCACACAAGGGGGCAGGGAGGGATGGCCCAAAAATGTCTCCAAGGTGCAGAGAATTCTCAGTCTGGAGTTTCTTCCCTGTGGGCCCCAGGCAGAGGAGCATCTAAAATGCCCCTAAAAGAGGCTCCAGATTTTGAGGCTTCAGAAGAAACCTCTACACCCCTGTCTGTTAGCACTACTGCGACTTGCATTCGTGCCAACAGCAGGTCCCGGCCAGAGTGGGTGCCGTGGGTGTGTGGCCTAACGTGCTACTGTTGCTTTCTGAAAAGCTGTCATGAGTTTTTAAGAAATAGGCAGTGGTATTTTCATTTTGAACTGAGCCCCCCAAATTTTGCAGCCAGTCCTGATCCCGGGAGAAGAAAGGATCCCACAGGGATATGATCCAACATGGGTGAGGAGGCAGGGAACTGTGCTGTTGCCTTTCCCAAGCTAGGCCTCCAGGAGAGAGAGATTGAGAGAGAGAGAGAGAGAGAGAACAAGTGGGGGAGGGGCAGAGAGAGGGACAGAGTATCCGAAGCAGGCTCCTTGCAGACAACAGACAGCCTGATGTGGGTCTCGAACCCACGCACCGTGAGATCATAGCCTGAGCCAAAGGCAGCTGCCCGAGTGACTGAGTCCCCCAGGCACCCCGGGAGCTCCGGTTCTTATACACCATACAGAGGACTTGTCACCAGTTCTTACAGGTCAATTTAAACTCCTTTGAATGATCAATATGAAGCTAATTATAATCTTTTAACCTTCGCTCAGAGCAAGGGATGCCTAATCCTTTCCCTTGGGCAATGAAAACTCACTTTCCTATATTTTAGGTTTTCTATCGCAAGTTTTAAAAAAAGAAAGCCAAGCCATAAATGCTATCCATAAATGCTACAACTAAATGAGGGAAGAAAGATTTTGAGCTTTCTTTTCATTTTTAAAAAATATTTATTTATTTATTGGCGAGCGCACAAGCGGGGGAGGGACAGAGAGAGGGGGACAGAGGATCCGAAGCGGGCTGTGCGCTGACAGCAGCCAAGCCTGATATGGGGCTTGAACTCACGAACATGAGATGATGACCTGAGCCAAAGTCAAAGGCTCAACTGAGTGAGCCACCCAGGTGCCCCAAGATTTATTTTCAATTTCATCATTTATGTCTTTTACAGTAAAGCTCGCTCTGTAGTCGTATTTCTCCAAGTTCTATACCAATCCAGGTGGGTCCCTCCCACTACCCTGAGTCTCTGGGTCAAGAGGCTCCAATCCTTTGACCTGCCTGAAGGGCCGGCCTTTCCCCCTCTTTAAGCCTCAACATGTTCCTTGCACAGTTAACTCAAAGCAATTTCCCTCAGGACTCCCTTGCCATTGGAGATTTTGCTCTTCTTAATTTTTTTTAATGTTTTCTTTTTTTTTTTTTTATTTCTAGGAGAGAGAGAGAGAGACAGCGTGAGCAGGGGAGGGTCAGAGAGAGAGGGAGTCACAGACTGAAACAGGCTCCAGGCTCTGAGCTGGCAGTCAGCACAGAGCCCGACACGGCGCTCGAACCCACGAACCGCGGGGTCATGACCCAAGCGAAAGTCGGACGCTTCACCGACTAAGCCACCCAGGCGCCCCGATTTTGCTCTTCTTAGAATGAAGAACTCTAAGTTTGACTCAGTGAAAGAAAGCTTCCTACTCCTGGAACACACAAGGTCCCAACTCGGTTTAGAGAACTCAGTTCTGGGGCACCTGGCTGGCTGTTGGGAGAGCATGTGACTCTTGATCTTGGGGTCATTGAGTTTGAGCCCACGTGTCGCTTTAAAAAAAAAAAATAGAATGCAGAACTTAGTATTTACCCAACAGATTACTGCAGCGGTTCCATTACTTTGAAAATAAATTTGAACTCTTCCTCAGGGCATAAATGCACAATGTAAAACAAATGAGCAGAAAGAAAATGACGTTAAAGGACCACAGGCTTAATAAAGCTTCATTCAGGGGGAGCCGACCATTTTCTATCAAAGGAATAATATTAGAATCTGATGATTAAGAAACCAGAGCTTGGCTAAGCTAAATACAGGCAGGAAGTTCTAGAATCAAATTCAGTTTGCCTTGATGGAAATGATCAGCCGTGTCATTTAAGTCCTTTGTAACTAGACAAAGTGGGAAAGTTTGTGTGGTTCTAAAAGATCAAGAGTAGAGATGCCTTCAATCAGTGGCATTCAAGTGGGGGCTCTGGCTCCTAGAGGAGTCATCGAGCTCAACATTATCTCTGTAATAAAATATGAAGATGTCATTTGATTTTTACTGTGTTGATGTTTATACCAATGCTGCTAAAGTAATGGTGGATAAAGCTACGGGGTGCTTGGCCTGAGTCAAGGACCCCAACTGTATGAGGGGTCCATTAAATTTGTCACTACCTCATACTTACCAAAAAAAAAAACCACAAAAAAATGTCAGTTTCATTTAAGAATGCCTATGATGATGTAGTAAAACTTAAAAAAAATTTTAACCTTTATTTATTTTTGAGAGACAGAGAGAGACAGAGCACAAGCAGGGGAGGGGCAGAGAGAGGAAGAGATACAGACTCTGAAACAGGCTCCAGACTCTGAGCTGTCAGCACAGAGCCCCACGCAGGGCTCGAACCCATGATCTGTGAGATCATGACCTGAGGTAAAGTCAGATGCTTAACCATCCAGGTGCCCTACTGTAGTAAAACTTTAAATCTTAACCTTTTTAATAGTCTTTAAAAGTAAACCTTTTAACCTCAACCTTTGTAACAGCCTACATGACAAAACGGAAAGTACTCCCAGAACACACAGAAGAACAGTAATTGTCTCCAGAAGCCCTTAAGCAATAGTTTGAGCTGCAAGCCTTTGGTTTCCACGGTGCACTATTTGTACTTGAAAGAATGACTGACAGAGAGACTGTGGTTACTCAGACCCGGGTTTGTAGGATAGGTTCTCAAAAATCCTGTCACCGAAAGGAAAACAACAGAAGGCATTTGTTGCCAATAGTAACATTCAAGGTTTGAGCAAAAATGAGGTTAAAACCTGTCGGTCACCATGAACTTGACAGCCTTCCAATATCCCAAGACGTTTCTGATAAGGTCGGCGTTGATATGAACAGATATGCTTTTTTTGATACGTATATCGACATTTGGAGGATCTGCAAAATTCAGAGAACCAATATTTTTCAAGTGATCAATGCATGACGTTATCAAATCGTGCCTGGGTGAAGCACCCATTGAGAGCGCAGAAGAGAACGATAGAGTTTAATGTCACAATATGAATCCGAAACTGAGAGGGTTTCGGACTTTACACTGTGACTCACCTTTAAGAAACAACGCTTGTTGAGAAACTCAGACCCACCATTATTTAAAAGGAATGTTTAGGGGCACCTGGGGGGCTCAGTCGGTTAAGCATCGGACTTCGGCTCAGGTCATGATCTCACGGTTCGTGGGTTTGAGCCCCGCATCCGGCTCTGTGCTGACAGCTCAGAGCCTGGAGCTGCTTCAGATTCTGTGTCTCCCTCTCTCTCTGACCCTCCCCTGTTCACTCTCTCTCTCTCTCTGAAATAAATAAAGCATTAAAAAAATAAATAAAAGGACTGTTTAAACACTCCTTTTTCCACAGAAATATCTGAGTGAGGCCAGATTTCCTTATACACTTCGACTAAGACAACATATTGCGACAGATTCAACTTAAATGCAAAAGCAGAGAGAAGGCTCCTGTCTTCTATTAAGCCAGACATTAAAGAGACTTGCAAAACTCCCAAACAGTGCCACTCTTCTTACTCACATTTTGTGGTTTGTTTTAGAAAATACACTTATTTTCCTAAAAACGTGTTATTTATGCAATGGGGTTATTATTGTCCTTTTACATAAATCGGTAAGTATTTTGGAAATTTCTCAATTTTATTTTTTTAATATGGTAAATACTAGGAATTTAGCCCATTGTAAACAAAAACTCGTGAGGCTCTTCAGCCTTTTTAACTAGGCTCCCAGTGTGGGGCTTGAACTCATGACCTTGATATGGAGAGTTGCATGCTCCGTGCTCCAAGCCAGCCAGGCGCCCCCAGGCTCTTCTATTTCTAAGAGCCACAAGGGGTCCTGAGGCCAAGTTCAAGAACCCTCATCTTATATGACTGCAGGGCATGCAATCAATTAGTCTATTTCTCTGGCATATGTTTCCTCAGGTCTACTTCTTATTTCTCCTACGTTAGGCTGTGTGCCCAGAAACTCCTAGCTTTTAAGGTTCCTACCTCTCTGTTCCAAGTCTCCATGGCCAAAGCTGAGCAGCTGGCTTCAAAATGTCATTTAAGGAGAGAGAAACTGAACTGATGGA
The DNA here is from genome assembly GCF_008692635.1 of Crocuta crocuta. Taxonomy (NCBI): domain Eukaryota; kingdom Metazoa; phylum Chordata; class Mammalia; order Carnivora; family Hyaenidae; genus Crocuta; species Crocuta crocuta. Next base: position 5,580,947 of record NW_027532842.1, on the reverse strand, counting down.
GAAGTGGGAAAACATGCGCAGTCGCCTTACCTATCAAGACCTGTGAGGGCTCATCAGACAAGAGCCGACAACGAGGGAGACAGATTCTAAAGTAAGCCTCCAGCACGAAATGGTTGAATCCAACCAGTTTCATGGCGAATTTGGTCTTGTGTTGTACGTGATCCAGAGCAGAAAGGTTATTAACCTTCTATCTTGTGGGTTATTAAATTCTGCCACTTGGCAGAAATTGTATGAAGAGGAACAGATTAGTAGATTATGTAAGGAAGGTTCCCCGGGTTTGGATTTAGGTTGTTATACTACTTGATTTTCCCGCTCTTGAGTTCCTCCTCTTGCCCAAAACCATAAATCTGCGGATTTCCCAGCATCGTTCTGGGAGTCTAAACAGTCTTTGGGACAGCTGCGGAATGTTGATGGTCTCGGGATTCCTTAAGGGAATTTTTCTGTGGGTGGGGGAAGCTACTGCCCATGACTCTTAAATGTTGAAAGCTCACCAGCGACAGTGGAAGAAACAGTGTGGAATCCTTAGAATCTCAATGCAGATAAGCTGTCCCCTCTTCCATAAATAAGGACTTACTCCAGAGAACTCCCCATCACCTTCTTCCTTTCTGTTGAGTGAAAAGGCTGTTCTTGATAAATGGGAAAGGCAAATGAGTGGCTTCCATACTGCATTCACTTAACACATTTCTCCTGACACTGACTCCCTTCCTAAGGCTACCAACTTGTTGAACTTTAGGACCCGACCTGCCACGGGATGGATGGAAATGCAGCCACGGCAAAGGCGATTTTCTCCAGTGACACATGAGGCAATATCCCAAACACAGATTCACTTTAAAGGGGATGAGACCAGAGGGTATGCATAGCACCCACAGCTCCTCAGCACTGCACTGGGTCCCACTGCCTGAAGGGACAGGGACCCAGAGCCTAATGAGCCCCATGAAACTGAAGCTGGAAGCATCTGTTTGATGGCCAGTTTCTCCTTGGCTCCTTCTTCTGTGTCAGGGTTAATTACAATAGTGGCTTTACCATTCTGAGTTGAAACCGGAAGTTAGCAGAACATTTCGGGATGGGGAAGATACCGGAAAGATTTCTTTTTTTTTCTTTTTATATTTTTTATTTATTTCTAGGAGAGAGAGACAGTGTGAGCAGGGGAGGGTCAGAGAGAGAGGGAGATACAGACTCTGAAATAGGCTCCAGGCTCTCAGCTGGCAGTCAGCACAGAGCCCTACGCGGGGCTCGAACCCACGAACCGCGAGATCATGACCTAAGCGAAAGTCGGACGCTTAACCCACTAAGCCACCCAGGCGCCCCAGATACCGGAAAGATTTCTACACGTGGATCAAAACAGCATACTCATGAATGGAAATGAGTTTATCTCTGATAACTGTGAGGGTCTGGCCATCAATAATGAAGGGGAAAAGTAATGGACCTTCTGGCTCTGGCGAATCACCAAGCTGTTTTTTATATGCCTCCCTGATTGTTTTTGACTTTCATTTTTATTAGATTTTTGAAGGGTTTTTTTTGTTTTTTTTTTTAATGTTTATTTATTTTTGAGAAAGAGAGTACGAACGGGGGAGGAGTAGAGAGAGGGGGGCACAGGGGATCCTAAGGGGGCTCTGTGTTGACAGCACAGAGCCCAACGAGGGGCTTGAACCCACGAATCATGAGATCATGACCCGAGCCAAAGTCAGATGCTCAACCGACTGAGCCACCCAGGTGCCCCTTGAAGTTCTATTTTCTGAGCCGTGTTGTACAATCGGGTGGCATCACACGTAGTATGGATGCCAGGTGAGTGGTCTCAGCCAGGCCCTGCAGGCCCAGGGTACTCCCATCAGTTACCTAACACGAGAGGACTTGCTACAGGTTCCTAACACTTAAATATCTTTAAAACATTAAACTGATGTCTTATTAATCTAGATAAAATGTGTATCTCTTCTTTCTCCCCATTAAGAGGATTGGATTAAGCTAACCTTTCCAATCTACCCCAAATTGAATCCAGCAAATAAATGAGCCAAACAACACGCCCCAGCCAAGACTGTATCAAATGCTCTAGTATTTCCAGTTTTAGTGACTCAGGAAACAAAGACTAAGTCTCAGACCTACTGACTCAACTAAATTGAATTATAAGGATGAAAACCAGACCCTGAACTATGGCTACCCTCTAGGGCAAGGCCACCCCGGAGCAACAAGGCCATTGAGATTTATACTCCTACTTAAAAGTGTGGTTATATTCTGGAGCAAACTTCACTGTCAGTATAAAGTTCATTTGAAGTTATTCTGCTCAGAAACTAGATTGTCCCATGGTCCCAAATCTGTAATGTCTTGTTTGCAACCCCAAAGCCTCCATACACTCCATTACTACAGAGAAGAAATAAGCAAACAGGCTTTCCGCACGGTCAGCCACCCCAGTGAGCAAACACAAAGGAAACTCAAGATACGTGTCATGGCTCCCTCTGAAATCTCTGGCAGAAGCGTGGGTGGATTCACTTCCTGCTCTTGCCATGAGTAAACGTTAGGCAACAGTAGCCCTGAGTACTCAGCCCACAGAGGACAATCGTGGGTAAAGAATTCCCCCAAAATGGAGAAGAGGGACCCCAAAGAAGCAACTTGCCTAAAGAGGTAGCTTGTAAATACAGAACTGAGGACACGCTGGAGACCCAAAAAATCTAGCCAGGTATCTGAAGTCCATTTCCTCAGGTCTGGAATTAACTGAAGAACGTTGGACGCAGCTACATGAAAGAGAATTCTCCGGTGTTGATTGAGCATTATTTAAGGAGAGAGAAGATATGGGGCACCAGAGCATGGAACTCTTGATCTCGGGGTTGTGAGTTTGAGCCCCATGCCGGGTGTAGAGAATACTTAATAAAAGTATTTTATTATTTAAATAAAATAAATTTATTTTAAATAAAATAAAAGAGGGAGGGAGAGAGAGAGAAGATAAGAAATTATAAACCCCTCAAGGGCAGGTTATGGTCATTGATCTTTGCATCTACAGTGTCTGGCGTGGTAACCAAAATGTGGTAGATACTCAGTACGTGCTCATGATTGACCTGTTTTATGGTAGAAATCCTGGCTATTAGAAACATTTTACCAGACATTCTTGATAAGCCTGAGGCCATTTGATTTTCTTAGGTCATTTAATTCTCCATTTCCTAATTCAAAGTTTGCCAGGCACACTGCTGGTCACAGATGCGTTCTCCCCACTCTCCGGCTCTCTGGAAAGTTCCTGGAGAGTGGATACAAGTATTCTAGTCACTGAAAAGGACTTTCTCCCACTATAAATTAATAAATTGGAATTCTGGTCTAGGAAATGCTAGCACGAGTCAGGAGGCTAGAGCCTGACTAGCTCCAGGTAAACTGATAATAATCAAGTTGCCAAACCGGTAAAGCTGAGGACAAGACTTCTGTCTGTGCTAAACCCTAAAGAGATGGCAGTAGATGGGAGGTCCCGCCTACGCTGTAGGCCACCAGTCCTGACGCCAGCATGGAGGCTACCCACCACAGGCTGCAGTTCTAATAGCGGCATAAATAAGTAAGACACAACTATATAAATAAATAAACAAACAAACAAACAAACAAACAAGCTTTAACACTTTTGCCGCTTTGAATGGTAAAAGGTATTAAGAAATGGAAGAGAAGGTAGCAAACTAGGTGACCATATCGGTTTTAGAGGTTAGAAAAGCTAGGATTGCACTTGGCGGTGACTTTGTGAATTTAAGCAAATTATTTAACCTTCCTGAATCTCTGGATTTTCTTTGTGAAACCGAGACAATAATAATATCCATTTCATTTGGTTGTGAGGCATGAAAAAAAACTAAAGATTTAAATTTAAATTAAATAAATTTAAATTTAAAATAAAGATTTAAAATTTTCCATTGCTAGCAAAATCGTGGACTAAAGATTGTAAAAATCCTCCCACTGCAGAATACGTAAGAATGCTAAGTTCAATATTATTTTCTTCAAATCTTTAAAAATGTATGGCTAGGTCTCAAGAGAGTAAAACATTCTTCTGAAATCTGGAAGGAAGCTGGAGGATAAATCCAAGAGAAATGAGAAATTATTGGACATTCAGCAAGCCTGGAGGCACCTTCCAGTCCCAGAAGGTCCAAGCTTTCATCTTCATGGAAACATGGGCGGCCAAGGGTCTTGGGGGAAGGAGAACCAGACACCACTACAGAAAGATAAGGCGCATAAAAGGCTATGCCTTTAGAGAATGTTACATAAGGGGGAAACAGACTCACTCTATCCAAGCAGTAGGCAAGGAAAGTCATCCGTCTTGGTCTTGACTTTTAGTGGAAGAAGAAAAAAATCTCCCCACATCAGGATGCCAGATTTAGGAATAAAAATACAGAGTGCAGAGATTTCTAGAGCAGCAAAACTATTCCACATTTGTCAAAATCAATACAATGTACAACACCAACAAACCCTAATGTACGTTTTGGACTGTGGGTGATAATGATGTGTTGGTTTCGGTTCATTGACTGTAATACACACACCACTCTGGCAGGAGGCGTCGATGGAGGGGAGGCTGTGTGGGGGTGGGGAGGAGGAGTATGTGAGAACCCAGAACTAAATGCTCAATTTTGCTATGAACACAAAGCTACTCTAAAAAATAAAATCTATTTATTTTATACAAATAACATACTAAAAAAGTATCCATTGTCAATTTGAAATTCAAGTTTAACAAGGCTTGCTGTAATTTTTATGGCAACACTGCCCTTCATAATCCATGGCTATTAGCCAGACCTAATATGGATTTGGGTCATGAATTCACATTACCTTTCTAAAACCTATGAACTAAAATATTTATATTATATACATCAAATTTGTATTATCCCTAGGCACCCGGTAAAAGAAAACAAAAACCTTCTTCCTATAAAAAATGCATCTTTATCCCAGGCCTCAAAAAATTCCCACAACAGGGGCGCCTGGTGGCTTAGTCAGTTAAGTGCCCCACTCTTGATTTTGACTCAGGTCACGATCTCATTGTTCATGGGATTGAGCCCCACATCAGGCTCTGTGCTGACAGTGTGGAGTCTTATTGGAATTCTCTCTCTCCATCTCTCTCTGCCCCTCCCCTGCTCTCTATCTTTCTCTCTCTTTCGAAATAAATAAACATTTAAAAAAAATTCTCACAGGGGCGCCTGGGTGGCTTAGTCGGTGAAGCGTCCGACTTTCGCTCAGGTCATGATCTCGCGGTTCGTGGGTTCGAGCCCCGCGTCGGGCTCTGTGCTGACTGCCAGCTCAGAGCCTGGAGCCTGTTTCAGTCTGTGACTCCCTCTCTCTCTGACCCTCCCCTGCTCACGCTGTCTCTCTCTCTCTCTCCTAGAAATAAATAAAACATTTTTTTAAAAATCCTTAAAAAAAAAAGTCCCACAAATAGATTCCAAACAAATCTATTCCAAACAAATCTAAAAAACATTACAGTTAAAAAATACAAGGAAACAAAAGGGCCACAGAAAAAAATAAATGGACCGGACTCACCAGGACATTAGATATTGGACTAATCAGATATAGAAAATAAAGTCTTTAAATAAATAAATGAAAAATTGAAACCATAGCAAGGAGAAGTTTTAGTATATGTGCTGCCGAAGCGAGCACAGCAAGGAGAAGTTTTAAATGACCAGAAACATTAAAAAAACAAACCTTTAAAACAGATAAATATAATTATTGAAATGAAAAACTCAAAGAAACTATTAAAAACATTATATGTGATTGAATAGAAAAAAAATCAATGATCTAGAAGCCAGAATCCAGCACCAAGAAAAAGAAAGAAAAATATGAAGGGAAAGTAATGAATACCAAAGCCTGAGTAAGAAGAACTAACAAATATTCTATTGAAATTCCAAAAGGAGAGGTAATTAGAATTTTCCAACTGATAGTAGTTTTGAGGGTTGATAAACCCTCAGAATCAAGAAGTGTAAAGAATACCAAGCAAGATCAGTTTAAAACAAACTATCCCATGGGGCACCTGGGTGGCCCAGTCAGTTAAGTGTCCGACTTTGGCTCAGGTCATGATCTCAGGTTCATGGGTTCGAGCCCCGTGTCGGGCTCTGTGCTGACAGCTGGGAGCCTGGAGCCTGCTTTGGATTTTGTATCTCCCTCTCTGCCCCTCCCCTGCTCTCTCTCTCTCTCTCTCTCTCAGAAATAAATAAAAACATTAAACATTTTTTAAAAATAAATAAATAAAACAAGCCACCTCAGACACATGACTAAGGAACTGAAGAGAGTAAAAGCCAAAGAAAAGATTCAAAGGCAACCAATGAAAAAAATATAAACTTGTGTCTAATTAGACACCCAACTGACTTTACAGCTGCAACTGTGGAAATCTGAAGAATATTATCTACAAATACTAGGAGAAATGCAATTGTCAATCTAGAATTATGCACCCAGCTAAACTATCTTCCAAGAAGGATGGCAAAATTAGACATCTTCAGATAAACAGATACATTCTGATAGACTGGGGCAGTGAATGCCAACAAGAGTGTCTCCCTAAAAGACTTTTAGAAGAATTTTCTACAGGAGGAAGACAATGAGCCCAGATACAAAAAGGAACGATGAGCAAAGAAACAGATAACTATGTAAGTAAATCTAAACAAATATCAATAGTATAAGAGTATTAATAGTCTAACCGGTGTGGATAAAAAACAAAACAAATTAAAAAAAAAAATTTATAAAAACACATATGAGACCATAAATCAGGTCTTGCAAATTCTGAAAAATTGGTATCAAATTGACCATGCTTTCTGACCACAATATAATTGATAAATCAGTTTTTTAAATATTATTTAAAAACCTCTCCTATACAAAACATAAATAGTTCATGGACCAGTATAATAGTTCAAAGGAACAGTAGAATGGAAATTAGAAACAACTAAAGCTGAATTATAACAAAAATATTTTTTATCAAAGTTTATGATGTTTAATAGCTACATGATGATTAAGAAAAGGTAGAGAAAGAAGGCACTAGGTGGGAAAAGCATTTGTTACTGTTGACTCTGTACCAGGTATTATTCTAAGTTTGTTGCCCATTAAATCATATACCTTCACATTACCCCATTTTAAGGATGTGAAACTAAGGCACAGAGAAGTTGTTACCTGACCCAGTTCACAGAGATAGAAAGAGGCTTAAATGCTTATATTAGAAAGCATGCTTAAGGTGTATGGCTGGGTGGGGGGTCCAGATGTTCACTTTATTATTATGCATCACAATACACATGTACATCAGTATTCCTTTTCATTACCAAATATTTACAAAAACATGAAAAATGTTTAAAAAGAACTGACTGTGGAGCAGAGTTGGCGTTCAATATCTAATGACAACACCACAGCTGCCGCGTAGGAATGGTGCTGTGTAGCCACCGGGAGATCTCTGGTGGCATGGCACTCAGGGGCACTGGGTGGCTAACACTTGCCAGGTAGGAGCCCCTGTTCATGTATGTGGCTGGTCTCGCCATGGCGACAACTCAGGAGAATGAAGGAGTGCTTCTTCTTTGGCCAGATTCGTCTTTACCCCTTCATTCTCCTCATCCATCCATCCATCCATCCATCCATCCATCCGTCCGTCCATTCAATAGATATTTAAGGACCTCCCAAGGTCTGGAAATCTCCAGACTTCAACTTTCATCCAAAGTCCTATAGCTTGAAGAATCTTAGGGCAACGAATGGGTTAGCAAGTTATAGATGCATGAGTGGAGTCTAGTCCACGGCGTATCGGATCCCTCTCCCTTGGCCATCCCCCATCAGTGTGTTTTGAAATGGATTGTTCTGATTCATAAACTTGCATAATAGATAAGTCACAAGCTTGTCCCACACATTAGGGATTTTCACCCCCTCAATTCTGGTAACGGAAGCTCCCAGCTCACACACTAACATGAAGCACCTGCGTGACAGGTAGCCAGGGGATTTTATCCATACGAGAGAGGATCTGTGTATATTTGTTTCCTATTGCCATTGCACCAAATCATCACAAACTTGGCTTGAAAACAGATTTGTCACCTACAGCTCCGTAGGAGGAAAGCCCAGCAGGAGTCTCACAGGGCTAACGAAGGGCTCAAGGGCTCGGCAGGGCTGCGCTTCATTCTTTTGTAGCCCCTGGATGCAGCCCACCGTTCCTGGGCAGCTGGCCCCTCCTCCACCTTCAGAACCAGATCCAGTCCGCACTCAGAATTCCCCCGACCCACTCTTCTGCTCCCCCTCTCCCCACTTGTAAGGACCCTTGTGATTTCACTGGGGCCGCCAGATAATCCAGGATCATTCTCTTGTCTCGCATCAGCCGATGAGCACCCCTCGTTCCTCTTTGCCATATAAAGGGATATGTTTAGGTTCCAGAGACTAGGACACGGACATCTTTGGGGGCAGGGGTGGAATTATTCCACCTATCGTACTATGAGACATCACGCATTATTCCCGAATTTTCTCTCTAAATTAGACAATCAAAAGTAAGCTATCAGGATCATGGTGTCTCTACCTCCCAGAGAAATGAATTACTTAAGCTCTGCCTGAATGTCTACCTTTATAGAAGATCCAAGAGTGATTGAAAAGCCTCTCTGTGTTTTTCAGAAATCATTAAAGCCATGGCCCAGCACGTTATTCAAGGCTCTTTTAATATGAGCCTACACTATAAATTTTTGCTAGAGTTTAATTCCAGGAAAACTTCTGATTCGGCAGAAGGAGTCATCGAATGGAAACAACGTGGACCACAGCCCTGTCTGCCTTGCCCTGGTGGCCGGGAAACTACACAGTGAAATTCATCCCACTTCCTGGAGATTCCGTTTTGTTTTAGCTCTAAAAATTGCTTTCTTATTTTGGGTTTTTAAAGTTACTGCAAGTACTCTAAAAAGTAGTCACTTTAGGGACGCCTGGGTGGCTCAGTCAGTTGAGCATCTGACTCTTGATTTCGGCTCAGGTCATGATCCCAGGGTCATGGGGTCGAGCCCCTCGTTGGGCTCCACACTAAGCACGGAGCCTGCTTACGATTCTCTCTCTCTTTCTCNCTGTGTCTCCCTCTCTCTCTGACCCTCCCCTGCTCACGCTGTCTCTCTCTCTCTCTCTCCCCCAGAAATAAATAAAAATATAAAAAATAATAATAATAAAATAAATGAAAACATATAACTATTAACCTTTTTTTGAAAAAAGAGATCACTTTCAACTACTTTTGAAAAACTTAGGGGCACCCGGGTGGCTTAGTCGGTTAAGCGTCCGACTTTCGCTCAGGTCATGATCTCGCGGTTCGTGGGTTCGAGCCCCGCGTCGGGCTCTGTGCTGACTGCCGGCTCAGAGCCTGGAGCCTGTTTCAGAGTCTGTGTCTCCCTCTCTCTCTGACCCTCCCCTGTTCATGCTGTCTCTCTCTCTCCTAGAAATAAATAAATAAAACATTTAGGAAAAAAAAAAAGAAAAAATTACAAATGGTTTGGCAGGTTCAGAATACTGTAATGAAGGAATATTAAGATGTTCTAAGAATTTATGTCTAGTATGCGCTCAGTAGACATGGTGAATGGTGAATAACGCCTGATAACCAGTGAGCGCTAGAGCATTTCATTAACTCTAGCTCCACGGACTTAAACGCTGCTACGATATTCTCTGGGTTCAAGGCCACAAACCACCACAGTCAGTGGGAAAGCATAGATAGTAGAAGATATATTTCCCGGTCACACTTCTGCACGTGCCGGCTACAGGTTCTCACACTTTCACATTCAGAGCAATTAGGTACAAATAAGCCCCAGCATTTATGTGGGACCAAGGTGCAGCCTGACCTGCCTTTCCTGCCTGATTTTCCTTGAATCACCTGGACACAGCCTGCACTTCCGGCAAACGGGATCTTTAGGGGCCCCCCAAATTCCTTTCCTTACACTGAGCTCTGTACTTAGCATATCTCCCCATCTTGTCACACTCCTGGAGTCCCCCCATGTGCATCCTTTAAAAAGAATACTTTTCTAAATTTATTTATTATTGAGAGAGAGCACAAGTTGGAGAGGGGCAGANCAGTAGACATGGTGAATGGTGAATAACGCCTGATAACCAGTGAGCGCTAGAGCATTTCATTAACTCTAGCTCCACGGACTTAAACGCTGCTACGATATTCTCTGGGTTCAAGGCCACAAACCACCACAGTCAGTGGGAAAGCATAGATAGTAGAAGATATATTTCCCGGTCACACTTCTGCACGTGCCGGCTACAGGTTCTCACACTTTCACATTCAGAGCAATTAGGTACAAATAAGCCCCAGCATTTATGTGGGACCAAGGTGCAGCCTGACCTGCCTTTCCTGCCTGATTTTCCTTGAATCACCTGGACACAGCCTGCACTTCCGGCAAACGGGATCTTTAGGGGCCCCCCAAATTCCTTTCCTTACACTGAGCTCTGTACTTAGCATATCTCCCCATCTTGTCACACTCCTGGAGTCCCCCCATGTGCATCCTTTAAAAAGAATACTTTTCTAAATTTATTTGTTTATTATTGAGAGAGAGCACAAGTTGGAGAGGGGCAGAGGGAGAGAGAGAGGAGACACGGAATCCAAAGCAGGCTCCAGGCTCTGAGCTGTCCGCACACAGAGTCTGATGTGGGGCTCGAACCCACATATCAAACCCACAGACCGGGAGGTCACGACCTGAGCTGAAGTCAGATGCTGAACCGAGCCCCCCAGGTGCCCCTTAAATGTGCATCCTTAAATGCCACCTTCTCCATCCTGCCTCACAGCCTGGCAGCTCTCTCGTGAAACTCCATGATACTTTGTTTCTTATGGTTCTTACATTTTATGTTCTACTTTGTAATGCAATTGTACATACACAGATACACACGTGCTTATGAACCATTGGAATTACTTATCTTTATATCCCCTTTTAGGAGAAAGTGCCTTGTAAATAACATATGCTCAAAAGTATTCATTGAATTTAACTGCCTATAAATTCCCACATATAATTTAATTATATGCATAACTTTTGTGCTAATAGGAATAAAAGTTATGCTACCACTTATTACATTGCGTTACATGTTGTAGACCAGATTCTCTGGATAGTTCACCCAAAGGTTTGTTGAAATTCGAAAATATTTAGTTTAAGATTCAACAGCTCCCTCTGGTGGCCTCTGTGGGCAATTGAGCTTGCTGGCCTCCAGAGTTCAATTTCATTTCATTTTTGGAACTTAAATTTGAAGTGGTTCTCAATCAATTTCAGTCTTAATGTGAAAAATTGATTGCCACTGAATGGTAAATTTCATTGGCACTAAAGTGTCATCTTTATGCCAAGAATAAATATAGACAGTTATTGGTCAACGGTTTCCATCTCAAATGACTATAAACCTGCTTTTAAAAATATTAATATATTTTAATTTAAATGTTAATAAATATTTGATGAAGGTTAAAAAGCAAGTTCTCGGAAGGTCACACAAACTTTTTCAGTACTTGAGAATGACTATATCTTGGAACTCAGTGACAATATACAACAGGCTATTTTTGCTTTTTCCAAATTTTGGAACACTATCAATTACAAACGAGTGAAACGCTCAGCATCCTAACCAGACAATCAAATGCTCAAGTTGAAATGGAACAACGTAAAACAAGAAACCAAGTAAAATTGCAAAATGTTAAACCCCAAAGTATAGCTCTTCATGAGGTCCAAATCCCTCCAGAAACCAAGCCTGTGGCCTGCGGATTTCCCCCATAAAGGGAAAAGCTAAGGAGGCCAAGGTCTAGCTGCTGGTGGGTCTCCACGCTCTGTGGTGGGCTTCCTAAGGGCGCAGCCCGAGTCGGCGCATCACACAGGGAGAGGCTAGGCTTCCATAAAGCTAAATGTCTGAATTCTGGCAGAGCACAGGGAGCTATAGCTGGCCNCCATCCCCCCTTCCCTCCCCCCATCCTCACCTGCTCCAGAGAAGACAAGAAGAAAGAGAGAGGCACCACTGAAATCTACATCTGTCATTGCTCATGTGACCTCGTTTGAGAAAATAACACATCTGTTTAATTGAAGATTTTCTTGTATCCAGAATGTCTCTTTCCCTTTGGGTTCCCACTGCTGCCTAGGGTTCCAACAATTATTTCCAAGCATCATAACTTTTGTGATTCGTTTGATAGTTTCTCCTCTGTAGTTGTATTTTTATATAAAATCTGACCCCAGAGAAGCATTTTCATTAATGATATGGATTCTAATTGGGAAAGATGCAGAAGCGGAAAAAAGAGAACACACAGCGTAAGGTAGATAATCGTTTAGCATGTGACATTTAAAAAATGTCCTAAAATACTCAAAAATTGTTGCTAGATAAGAGATTTTTTTCATCCTGAGTTTACCAAAATGCAAAACAAAACAAAACAAAAAATATAGAAATGGGAACTAATTCTACTACTACTAAATTGGTAGTTATTCTACAGCATGTTATAAAAAGGCATAGTGTTTTTCTCTTTCATTGATAAAAATCACATAAACTTGGGGCTTCTTGTTCTTTAGAAACACATTCCCGGAGTATCACCCAAGTTATAATAATATGCCCACTGAAATCCACCCAGTCAGGGATGTTTCAGTATTCTCCTTCATACTAAATATTGAAAACAGGCTGAGTAAATTTTTAAGAGCTTATCGTAATTTCTTTTCACCAAATGCTTTCAAAATAAGATATAAAGGTATATGATAATCCACTTACATAATATACAAAGATTTGGAACCCAAATGCCATTATATAATTTTTCCACAAACATACACAAATAGTTAAAAATTCAAAAAAATGCATCAGGTAAGCGAAATATGTTTAATTTCAGGTCAATGGTAAATGGCAAATGAATGTCAACATCAGGTAAGGTTGATGGTACACGAAATCAATGAACTTCAACAAAGCCATCCAATCACCTAGCTAATAAGATGCACCTTACTTGTCATCAATGGCTTTTGATGAATGGACATCATTGGGTTTCTGACGTGTAATGTAATTTCAGATTGGATTTCCTAAATTTTGCATTGTCTAACTCAGTTAAAGCTTTCCATATGCTGTTATCCACTTTTGTTGGAGGAGAAGGAATACAAAAAGACATTTCATTCAATACTTAAATGGCCTTCCTCAGACTCTTTACTTGTTAGTCTTTAGCCTCAATGTGTAAATTATGTCTACAAATAATGCTGACATAAGAAACACGATCTATCTATCTATCTATCTATCAACACTTCTATCTGTCCATCAGAAACATTTTGGCCTTACAACCAGGAAGTGATTGTTAATATAATTTAACTTATAACAAGACATAAATATGTCATATACATGTATATGTATACTAAAATGTGTTAAACCTTGAGTTTATATCCAACCAATAAAAGGCAAAAAACCCCCAAACATTCCCAGGATTTTATCACAACAAAATATCTTAAGAATGTTAACAATCTCATGTTTGATTTTCCATGGTGTGAGGTGACTAACTTGCATTTGCTTACAAAATAAAATCATCCCCAAGTTCGTCCACCAATGGATTGGGCACAAGAGCAGAATATTTGGTGGCAGTACTGCGGACTAATAAAGTCCACTCATGACCTATATCGTACGAGGCCTAACTTCAAAAAGGAAGATGTCACCCAGAGGGCCCGACAGGAGGTATATGTTGAAAGTCAAATGTGAAGCTGAGATTCCAGAAGAAAGGGGGTGGGAGAGGAGACAGAGGCCTGGAAGCCATTCTTACCAGGTTCGGAGCACTGGCGACCTTTAAGGACAAGTCCTGGAAAGGAAGGAAAAGATGTGCTGTTAGTGCACAGGTGTGTGAAAAGTTATCTGAAGTTAAATTAGAATGTCAGTTCTCTATTTGATCTGAAAAAAATATACAAAGAAAAAGTGAATTCTGTATATACATATATATACACACACACACACACATGCATATACATACATATATACACATAAATATGTGTGTATACATTTACACACACACACACACACACACACCTCACATGGCCTTAATAGCAGGTTTTAGTAGTGCTGAGAAAATGACGCCTTCTACCTAACCTATCTGGACCACAGCACCCCCATGGTTTCGGCCGTGTTAATTCATAATGATAAGACTTGAGTTTCAAATCCATTGATCTCTGGTTAGGTGCATGGGCACTAAGCCAGACTTGGGGCGCCTGGGTGACTCAGTCAGTTAAGCGTCCGACTTTGACTCGGGTCATGATCTCGCAGTTCACAAGTTCGAGCCCCACATCAGGCTCTGTGCTGACAGCTCAGAGCCTGAGGCTGTTTCAGATTCTGTGTCTCCCTCTCTCTCTGACCCTCCCCTGCTCACGCTCTGTCTCTCTCTCTCGTAAAAAATAAATAAACATTAAAAAAACAAAAAGCCAGGCTGCACAGGGTCAAATCCTAGACCACTGTTTCTTGCTGCATGACTAGGGCAGTTATTTCCCTCCTCTGCCAGGCTAACAGCAGAGCACTGAGTGAGGATGAAAGGAATTAATAAACATAAAGGGCTCAGAGACCCGCCTGGCACACTGTAAGCACATGCAAATGTATGTTGCTATTTGGGGGATTTGCTCTCTGTGAACAAAACCTGGACAATTTCTCAGGACTCCTTGCTCCTTTGCAGACATTTATGAGACCCCCTCCCCTGGCTCACCACGTGGTCCCCCACGTGTAAAGAATTTTTGCTCCCCAGTCCCTACAGCCTCATTGCAACCTTCCGGAGCCCATCACCAGCTCTAACCTTCCAGAAGCCCACTCTCAGGGAAGCTGCCTGCCACTTCCTAGTTAGGATCATGCTTATTTACGTTCATCACGCCATCTGGACGGACAGCTACCTATTCACTCTTTTATTCACCAACCGAACACGTGCTTACTGAACGCTGGCAGTGGGCCCGGATGGGAACAGCACAGGCATGAATGAGGCCCGCAGTCCCTGCACCCATGTGATTTATTGTGTCTTTAATCCCATACTGGGGGGCCAGGCCAGGTGGGGACAGGACTGCCACCCTATTGCCGGAACCGTGTGGCACACTGCACATCCTGGAGTGTCCTGTTGGGGCTTCTCTCTAAACAAGGACACAGTAAAACTTCTAGGAGAGAAAAAACTAGAGACACTATAGCTCATGAGGAGAACAAGCAAGGGAGGAGGGGAGCGGATGGAGAGTGCTTGGGCTCCGGGCTCTGCACGGGGTCCCTGGGAAATAGAGCCTGCTTGGGCAAGAGTCAGCAATGTCAAGTGCAGCCCAATGACCTTGCTTGGTTGTGGGCACAGAAGGGCAATTTTCAGCCAATGTTATGGGTGTGGTTTGTATCGCATCCCCGCCCAGCTGCTGAGGACGGATGCTCCAAGCTCTTTCAGCAAAAACTCTGGGAAGTTGGAAGTCAGCTAAATAAAATTAGCGCAACACCCAGGGTGCTGTCAGAAATGGGAAGAACTCCCATTCGGACGCTGCCGAGGATAGAACTCTGTGGGGACGGAGCCATCCCGCCTCCAGGAAGGGCAGCCGCTGGCCGTCAGAGTGACCAGGGCCATGCGGGAGGAGGAGGGGTGCTCCTGTGTGGCGCAGCAAATCCACCCCTGTGACTAGGGGTCTCAGCCCGCCCGCCCAATCAGGAGGAATCGCCCAGGAGCAGAGCGGAAGGACAGAGAAGCCAAGACCAAGGGCTGACAGACTGTAAGAACATTGGGAAAGGCACAGAGCATCCCAAACCCTGCCAGGGGATGCAGGGGCTTGGATTGGGGCTCCTGCCATTTTACTGTGGGGCTCAGAATCCAGACACTTGTCGCCGTGGCCACCCCCCCCCGCCGACACACACACCCTGTGCCCTGCACATCACTGCAGGGCTGGGGATACAGGTCATAGCAAGAACAAAGCAATGTGAACTCCGTGTTCACACAGGAAGAGTGAAGCCAGCACTCGGCGGGGGGGAGGGAGGTTCAGTAAAACAAAACTGTGCTTTGGTGTCATTTCTCACTAAATGAAGAAAGCACCTGGGTCACTGTTCAGAAATGACAGGCCTTGAGGGCGCCTGGGGGGCTCAGTCGTTAAGCATCCAACTTCGGCTCAGGTCATGATCTCACAGTCCAGGAGTTCGAACCCCGCATCGGGCTCTGTGCCGACAGCCTGGAGCCTGCTTTGGATTCTGTGTCTTCCTCTCTCTCTCTCCCCCGCCCCTGCTCATGCTCTAACAAAAAATAAAATAAACATTAAAAAAACATTTTAAAAGGTTGCCTGGGGGGCTCAGTCATTTAAGCGTTGGACTTCAGCTCAGGTCATGATCTCACGGTTGGTGGGTTCGAGCCCCGCGGCGGGCTCTGGGCTGACAGGTCAGAGCCTGGAGCCTGGTTCGGATTCTGTGTCTCCCTCTCTCTCTGCCCCTCCCCCACTCACACTCTGTCCCTGTCTCTCAAAAATAAATAAACATTTAAAAAATATTTTTTAAAAAGGTAATGACAGGCCTTGCTCTGTTGAGAAATTATAGCTATTAGCATTAAACTCTAGAAAGTGCCACGAAAGCAACCAGAAAGGGAGGAAGGCGTGAGGCTAACACTGCGTGTGTGGACTTAGCAATTAGGGCAATCACTTCCTTTCCTCCATCCCACACTAAACCAAGCAATTTCTTTTTTTATGTTGTTTTTTTAAAAAATATTTGATAGAGAGACAGACAGAGACAAAACACAAGCAGGGAAGGGGCAGAGAGGGAGGGAGACACAGAATCTGAAGCAGGTTCCAGGCTCTGAGCTGTCAGCACAGAGCCCGACGCGGGGCTCGAATTCATGAGCAATGAGATCATGACCTGAGCCAAAGTCAGACACTTAACCGACTGAGTCACCCAGGTGTCCCAATCTTTTTTTTTTTTAATGTTTATTTTTGAGAGAGAGAGACAGAGTGTGAGCAGCAGAGGGTCAGAGAGAGAGGGAGACACAGGATCTGAAGCAGCTCCAGGCTCTGAGCTGTCAGCACAGAGCCCGACGCGGGGCTCGAACCCATGAGCTGTAAGATCATGATCTGAGTCGAAGTCAGATGCTTAACGGACTGAGCCCACCAAGGGTCCCCCAGATACAATGAGTTTAGATGAGGTCATCAGGGTGGGCCTTCATCCACTACGACTTATGTCCTTACGCAGACGGGAGTGTGGACACAGACACCACACGTGGAAAATGCCCTGTGAAGCCTGGAGCCACGCTGCGGGAAGCCAGGAGAGAGGCCTGGAACAGATCCCCTCCTCCGCCCCCTGGAGCCTCCGGAGGGGGCTCGGCCCTACCAACCCCTCAGGCCAGACCCCCAGCCTCCAGAGCCCTCAGCACTGGTACTTTATCACAGCAGCCCTGGGATCCGATGCCCAGCCCTCTGCACGGCCTGGGTCTGGAGGACTCCTGCTTGGACACAGTCCGGCACCGCCTTCAGGGTTGGGGTGATGACCTTAGGCTCTGCGGTCAGACAGGCAGCCTGTCCTGAGCAACTGCATAAACCACCGAACCGGGCCGAGCTGGGATTTCGTCATCTGGCACGTGGCCATGCAGGCCGGTCTTGCAAGAGATCTTGCAAGAATTAAACGAAAAACACGCGTGGTGTTCCTAACTCAGCTGACTTTCAAGAGAGTACTTCTTAGGAGAAAAAAAAATGTGGAGAAAAACTTGTACGGAATCGGGGAGCACGTGGGTGGTAAGGCAGGAGCTGGGTGGATTATTCTTTCAAAGCTATCTTGCTTGCTTATTTATTTATTTACTTACTTATTTACTTACTTATTTATTTATTTAGAAAAAGGAAAAAAAGGAGAGTTAAAGAGCTGTTTTCAGCCACACGCGGAGAAGAAAGCAAGGCCGGGTCCGCCCCCGGTGGCACATGTAAGGGTCCTGGGGCCGCTGGCTGTGCGGCACAGTCTGTGGGCAGCACTGCAGCCTGAGCGGAGCCGGCAGAGGCAGGGTTCCGGAACCTTCCTGCGCCCAGGGCTCCGTCCTCACCGCAGCCACGCCCTCGGCTCCGGCGGGGTCGTCGTGGCCCCGGGGAGGGGCGGGAAGGCCGAGTCGCGTCCCTGGACTGCACGGGCCAGACCAGCTGCGGGATGTGGGCACCAAGCAGAAGAGCCAGGGACCGGCGAGAAGGGAAAGCCCCAGAAGCGGGGCCGGGCGTCGTGCCCACTTCGGGGCGCTGCCTGAAGTGGGGCGCGGCCTCCAGNGGACGGAGATAAACGTCCGTGGGAGGAAGAGCGGAGGGGCAGGGACTGGCCCCAGAGGGGGAGGGGGGCTCTGATTCCGGCCGCAAGCAGCGCAGCTTCCCAGGCGGCGGCGGAGGGGAGCGGGGACCGCGGGGAGGGAGGCGCCCTCCGGGCCTGCGAGGGCGCAGCGCGGGGAGAGGCCCCGAGCTCCGGCCTCCGCGTCGTGGTTCGCAGAACCGCATTTGTCAGCGCCCGACCAGAGGCGGAGTCCGGGNCCCGTGTGCTCCCAGAGGTCATGACCCCAGGGCCACTGCATTCTGTCTCACGAGTGGCCTCGCCCCCTTGGGCCCAGCACAGTATCCCTGCCACCTCGTCCCTCCTCCTCAGCCAGCTGGGTTCCTGGACCCTTCAAGTCACTCTGTCCGTCGGAGGCAGAAGTCGTTCTCATGGACCGAGTCTGAAGAACGATAAAACTAGGAGCTCCCTGGGATGTGGGGTGGGGTCAGGGAAGGAGCAGGCAGGGAAGGGGAGGAGGGGGAAGC
>NW_027532842.1:5561956-5562184 GCF_008692635.1 Crocuta crocuta | reverse complement strand
GCAGCTGCCGCCATTTCCCCCAGAACCTTCCAAGCCGTGACGTAGAAGTAAACTGCACTTTGTGGGTGGCGTGTGCACACAGACAACAGCGACACTACACAATGTACTGCGTGTGGAACACACACAGCGCCCCACTGGACCTCACGCTACACTTGGGGTGAGCGTACCCCTCCTCCTGACCTGACAACGGAGACCAGCCCGGGCCCCACCCAGGCGCCCCGACTGCGC
>NW_027532842.1:5547711-5561934 GCF_008692635.1 Crocuta crocuta | reverse complement strand
GGGTGGGGGGGGCGCCCCCGCCGCAGGCCAGCCCCGGCCCCACCTGCCCCGGGCCGACCGCAGCAGGTGGCCTGGCGGGCCTTCCCTCTCCCTGAGGCCCCTGGACACCCTCAGCTCAGCCCTGCACGGGCTGTGTGCTCAGGGCTTGCGGGGGGGGGCCCTTGGGGGCCGGGCCTGGCCCTGAGGGCGTCCCCAGGAGGCCTACAGAGAGGACGGGCAGGAAGAGGCGCTCTCAGGGGGCACGGCCAGGCCGGCAGGGCAGGCTCTGGGAGCGGCCTGCGAGGGCGGGCTGTGCACCGTACGGAGGGGCCGCTCCGCGGGGCGCCTCCTCGGGGGCAGCGTTTCGTGCGTGAAGCGGGGGCGCCCCCTTCCCCGCCACCGTCCATCCGCGTGGCTCCCTCTGCCCTTGAACCAGACCCACCGCGCCGGACACCGGAGGCACACGTGGGCGGGGCTTGGGTCACGTGTCTGGTGCCCTCCCGCCGCCACCTGTCTCGAGCCCAGTGTCCGAGGGGCCAGCCTCGTGGGGACCCAGCCCCGCAGCTCTAACCTGGGCCCGTAACTGTCGGTCATCACATGGTGATGGTTCACCCCGGTGCATGTTGAGTGCGCAGATTAGCGCCGCACATAGTAAGTGCTCAGTAAAGCAGGGCGGCCCTGACGACCGGCGGTAAGAGCGGCAGTAGCTGCGACACGGGCCTTGTGGCCCAGGGCTGCCAGCCCTTCGGCCCCCCGTTGTGCCCCAGTGGCCCTCCGCTGGCTGGGCTCCACTCCGCCCTTCCTGCCGAAGACCCCTCCGAATATCACCGTGCGCAAAACGAGAACACATGGGAATAGTTTCCTCATGGGTTTGTCTAAAACTGCTGCTCATTGATACTATTTACAGAATTCTTTTTCTATCGCAATCTGGACGCCAGAAGACTGATGTGGTACAATGCTCAAGGGCGCTGTGCAGGTATATTTACCTGGAATGAATGAGTAGATCCCCTAGACTCGGGGTGATGGCCCAGAGATACACTGGGAACAAGAATTTTCATACAAGGAAATAACTCCTAATGGATGCTAATATTGAAACTTTACTATAAATACTTTACTATGTCCATTATGAGTCTCTCACTTATTCACAGATTTATGGATGCTGCTCACAAGACGGCTGTGCCCTCCCTGAGGTTCACACCCACGGTGGCTCCCAGCTCAACTGGCCGGAACGTCTTCCATCCACAAGCGTGACTCCAAACGTGGTGGCTGCGTGGTGGAGCAGGTGACAGTCGTGCAAGAGATGGTGTACTGTGTTTCGGAAGGTCAACTCTGGAGGGCAGGGGAGTGCAAGTCTTTATTACGGAGGGGAAAAATGTCAGTTATGCCGCTGTGCACACAGAAAGGAATCCACTCCTCCATTGGCAAAAATGCCCCGGCTGTTTCTTGCGCCTCAGATGCAACTCTTAGGGTTTGCTGACAAATCTAAAAGAAGGTGCATTCTTTGGAAAATGCCCTTTTATTTTTATTTTTTACGTTTGTTTATTTATTTGGAGAGAGTGAAAGCATGAGTGCAGGGGGAGGGGAGGGAGAGGAGAGAGAGAGAGAATCCCAAGGTGCTTCAGCAACCCTGCAAAGGGCTCAAACTCATGAACCATGAGATGATGACCTAAGCAGAAATCAAGAGTCAGGTGCTCAACCACGTGAGCCACCCAGGCGGCCCTGGGAAATGCCCTTTTAAATTTTGTGTGCCCTCAGACCCTTTTACATGACATTTATCAGCCATTCTTCAGAGGGATTATTAGAAAGACAGTTTCCTGAACTACAGTCTTTCCCATTTCACCCTCATCTTCACACCAAGAGTAGTCAAAACACATGAATTCATGCCTTCACCAGACAAGAAAGTACCTTTTCACCCATGAGGCCATATTCCCCGAGGATCCATAAAAATACTGTTCATTTTATATCTACAGATACAGTTGACTCCAGATCAACATGGGTTTGAACTGCGTAGGTCCACTTACACGCAGATTTTTTCCAACCAATAAATCGGAATTTTTTTGGAGATTTGTGACAATTTGAAAAAACTCACAAACCATTCAGTCTAGAAATCTTGCAAATTAAGAAAAAGTCAGGTATGTCATGAATGCATAAGACGTATGTAGACAGTAGTCTATTTTGTCTTTTACTGCCATTAAGTATGCATGAATCTGTTACAGAGTTAAAATTTATCAAAACTTACACACGTGCAGACCGCGCATGGCACCTGCCGGTTCCCAGTCAAGAAAAATACAAACAATTGTAAGGATGCAATATTACATTATAACTGCGACCAACTGCCGTAGGTACTGTAGCCACCTGTGGAATTGCAGGGAGCCCAAAGTAGCTACTTAAAACACCCGTAGTGCTAATCATCTTCAAGTGAGCAGTTCGCGTCTCCAGTAAATTGTATTTTGCACTAAGAAGTGATCCCTGGCAGTTCTCTCTATTGGTAATTAAATCTGGGGGGAGGCAAAATTATACACAGATTTTAGACTGTGTGTGGGGTTGGCACCCCTAACCCCCACGTTGCTCAAGGGTTAACTGTACTTTTCTTTCATACTTAAATGTTAACCCCTGGCCCCGGAACTCCCCTGCTAAGCCCCAGCTAGCACCCCACCTGTGAGTTAATTCCATGGTCTAAGAGACTAGGCGATTCTCCAGCCCATCTAAAGTGGTCCTTGATTCTCACCACTAAACACACGCGTTATCTTTTAGGAAGAGAGTTTCATATATCCGCCCAGATTTATTCACCTGTATCAAAATGTAAGAATTGAAAACAGTGTTAAAATATGAGCACTATATACAGGTTGTCAAAGAACAGAACTTCTTTACAGTTAAATGCTAATGTCCTGGGCATTCAACTCCCCCAGCTAGAGAGGCAGAACAAAGCAGAGTTGTGTTTTGCTTTTTTGTTTGTTTGTTTTGAAAGAAGGGGGTGGAGGAAGAATGAACAGGGAGGGGCAGAGAGAGAGAAAAAGCAGAGTCATTTTAAAATAAGGACCCTCAATATATTGTTTACTTTGAGAAAGTCTGAGAGCTATTTAAATGGAAAGCAAGTTGGCAAAGATAATTTATATGTCAGTAAAAGGGAATGGGGTGCATTTTCAAATGCCTATCAATTCCTTCCTTTGATTTATTCTCACTTACATTATAATAATAATAGAGAAGCAATGGCAGGAGATGAGCTACGTTTTTGCTGGGAATCTGATGGTGGGAAGGGATTTATAGTCTGACTTGGACCTCTCTAGGCGGGAACATTTTGTTCTCTGTGTGCCCATTTTCATTTTACTGTTGGCTTTAGCTCACTGCCAAAGCTCCGGTAATTTACACTGGATAATGTGACTGCACATCATTTGGGATGATAAATAGGACGGAAAGTAAATTTTCAGCCTTGTGTCACAGAGTCATCTTAGAACTGAATTAACTGATGCAGTGTTCTGACCCACTCCAGGCCAGAGTCTTCCTGGGAAATGTATATATTGCCTACGACCAGTTCCAGGAAAATGCCCAAAGAAACATATTCACGATGGGGAAAGTCCCTTCTTCACTGACTGTTCGTCTTCCTCCCCCTAAGTGGAGCACCACACTCCTGGATGGCCAATGCGTAAGAAAACCAAAACCTGGGGCGCCTGGGTGGCTTGGTCGGTTAAGTGTCCGACTTTCGCTTAGGTCATGATCTCGCGGTTCGTGGGTTCGAGCCCCGCGTCGGGCTCTGTGCTGACTGCCAGCTCAGAGCCTGGAGCCTGTTTCTGTCTGTGACTCCCTCTCTCTCTGACCCTCCCCTGTTCATGCTCTCTCTCTCTCTCCTAGAAATAAAACATTAAAAAAAATTAAAAAAAAAAAATTACCTGGAGAACTAGAGTCTGAAAATAAATGACCCGTACAACAGGCTTCCGTATCATGAATCTCTAATATTCAAATATCAATCCAACCTAGATAAAATCAGCTTGGTAAGGAAGAAGTACGCATATGTGTCGCATTAAAAACTTTGAGCAATGGGCGCCTCGGTGACTCAGTCAGGTAAGCATCCGACTTCGGCTCAGGTCGTGATCTTGCGGTTTGTGGGTTCGAGCCCCGCATCGGGCTCTGTGCTGACAGCTCGGAGCCTGGAGCCTGCTTCAGATTCTGTGTCTCCCTCTCTCTCTGCCTGTCCCATGACTGTGCTCTGTCTTTCTCTGTCTCTCGATGATAAACAAAACGCTTAAAAAATTTTTAAAAACAACTTTGAGCATTGATATAAATGGTATCCATTCAAAATGCACATAGAGCCGGTCACTATCAGGAGTCGCGATTTCGCTCCAAATGATGTAGTTGACAGCAGGGGAATGTGTTATGGTTTTTTATTTCATTTTTATAATAGTTGTTCCTTCTTTTTTGTGTGTAATTCACAAATGGTGGTTCCTGATACTTTGGAGATTTTAAAAAGCAATCCTTTACCGGGGCGCCTGGCTGGCTTAGTTGGTAGAGCACGCAACTCTTGATCTCAGGGTCGTGGGTCCGAGCCCCACGTTTGGCACAGAGCCTACTTAAAAAAAATGGAAAAAGGAAAAAGCAGCAATCCTTTACCAAAGACAGAGCGGCCCTGCCCTGGAGGCGACAATGCGGAAGCCTGTCTGGGAGGAACCTGAAGGTTCTGCCTCCCTGAATGACCTTGAGAGGTAGACCAGAACTCCAGACTGCTCACCAGAAACCATGAAAAGAGACCAGAGTAAATTTCTATATTTGGAAAAGATAATAGTAACACAGCTTGTGTGTGTGTGTGTGTGTGTGTGTGTGTGTGTGTGTTTATGCAGTAAATATACAAAACACTTTCTGGAGAGAATGGCCAGAGAGGAGACTGTAAATGGAAAGGATTTCTGCTGTATCCATTCTGTTTATGGGTACTGTGTACACAGATCTGTACTGTGTTTTTATTCATATATTTTAAAATGTCTCCAACATAGTATTATATTTATAAATTAAATTAAAACAGAACAAAAATAAGCTATTTTAAGATACCATTAATAGAGTGAATAACGGCTGATGTACAGTGTAAAACAGTTTTGCAAATATTTCCCATTTGCAGAAAAAAACCCACAGACTTCCTATGTCCTTATTATTAATAATTTATTTTTTGCTTTAATCCAAAGCCTTTTGAAATGCATTATATGCAATTAAATCTGTGTTAGGGAATCACCAATACGGCACATAAAGAGCTGATTGTATAATGAAGATGCTAATCTTAACTGTTATTTTTTTAATTCTAGGTTTTCTCAAAAGCTGCCTGTTGTCATCAAAGTCCCTTCACGTCTCCCACGATGACACAACTGGATGTGTAGCCCAGCAGCCTCTGAACGTGGCTGCCTCACGCAGGCACACACGACACTGTCTATTCTGTGTGTGGCCCGTTCATTATGTGAGCTGCCAGTCTTTTTTAAGGTCTCATTTTCCAAACCTTCTCTGGCAAACTTGCTATTACCTCAAGGCCCGAGGATGAAACTGTCAGGGGTGTGTGAGAAGCGATACTTAGCTTGAGATGTCTGTTACTGAAACACAAAACTGAATTCATCCACCCCTTTCCCTCAGCTATCTGATACAGGTATTCCCCCTGCCTATCTATACATGTACACCTACACACACACACACACACACACACACACACACACACACACACACACACACACCATGTGGGGGGCCGATGGGGGAGTGCTGTAAACAGAACGATGTCGAACCAGACAAACAGGATTTTGAGTTTCTGCAAATGCTGCACTTCTTGAGACTGAGCGACGGCCTCAGGGAGCCAGAGCCACCCACACACCCCGGGCCTGAGAGCACAGGGAGAATGGACCGAAGAAATGTCAGAGATCTTCTCTGTCCGCCCCACGTGCAGAACAAGAGAAATATTCAGCTGTACCACTTCTGAACGGCAGAAGCAAGGGTTCGCACAGGGACCCAGTTCCTAAAGGGGGCAGCAGGTGACGTTCATGCTGTAGCAATAGCGTATATGATTAGTGATGAGAGCAGGGAGGTGTGGGTTCCTGAGGGCGCGGCTGGAGACTACGGGAAGGAGAGCAGCAGCAGGTGGGNCCCCGGAGCCAGACAGGCCTAGGGGCAGTCTTCTTTGGAGGAGACTCTGAGAGAATTGGGGAAACTCTTCCCCGGCTTCTAATCCTCGTAGTCAGGCCAGCCCCGCAGGGAGGGATTGGGGAATCTCAAAGGCCAGTACAACCACCCCTTCAGCCCCCACCGCAAGCCACTTGGGCCAATCGTGTGTTTTCTCAAGCCCAGAATGCTGTCATATGAAAGCCATCCCCAGCCACCTGCTCCCTCCCCGAAATATGTTCACCGTCCCCTCTGTGGAATACAGTTCCAGACAGACATTTGTCTGTGATCGGAATGCATTTCTCAACACACCAGCCTTGCCTCCGACAGCAAACACACCGAGAACAGACGTTTTCATTTACCCCTGTGACTGGGGGCCTAACGTAGAGTTTGGTGCGTTCTTGCCGTCCAATATATTTTCACACAACACATTTGTGGAAATGCATTTAGATCACAGGCCCGGTGCTAGGGCGGGCCACTGAACCAGCGCATGAATAAGTAAATAAGTGGCAATTATCTTAGACTTCTTCTGACACTAACTCACGTTATGGGGGAAGAAAACCCTGACACCACTCTTCTTCTTCTTTTTTTTTTTAATATTTTTTATTTATTTCTAGGAGAGAGAGAGAGAGACAGCGTGAGCAGGGGAGGGTCAGAGAGAGAGGGAGACACAGACTCTGAAATAGGCTCCAGGCTCCAAGCTGGCTGTCAGCACAGAGCCCGACGCGGGGCTCAAACCCACGAACCGCGAGATCATGACCTGAGCGAAAGTCGGACGCTTAACCGACTAAGCCACCCAGGCGCCCCGTGACACCGCTCTTCTGAAGCTCGTGCCTCAAGCGTGCACCTGACCCTGTCTGTGTGCTTTTCGGGCGCCCTGGTATCGGGCTCAGTCAGCCTCTCCACCTTCGCTCACCTCAAGTGAGTTCAACGTCTGCATGGAGGACTGCGGGCTTCTCAATCCCCGCCTCCCACAGCCTTTTCCTTCATTCTGCATCCTCCCCACAGGCATACCCTGGGCCGTGTCCCCTCCCCGAATCTGGGCCCAGATCTCCGCAGGAAGCTTCTCCTAGCCCTCACCTCTGCGGGAGTGCTGTCACTAAGTCCTCCACTCTCCCCAACCCGTCAGGCCCCTCTTTTATCTAAGGGCCATCATTTAAATAGCAGCCATTCCTGGTGTCCGCACCTTCTCAGCCCTCCATCTTCCCACCACACCTGCCTGGATGGATCCGACCCCACGCTCTACCTGCTCTTGGGCTCTTTGAGCATCACGGTCAAGTACAAAGAGACAATTCATGATCACGACCTCAGCGGGCACATCTCTCCAGGTAACTCATTCTCCCCGGTTCTGGGACGACTTCACACTTTCTCTGTGCTCCTCAAACTGCCAACCACCAGCCCACTACCCCGGCCTCTTCCAGCTCTGCAGGCAGCCTCACTTCCGACCTCTCAGAGAAAACAGATGTCACCGCACAGAAAGGCCACCACGTCCCCTTGCCGTATCTGTAAACCTGTGTATATCTGCACGCATGCCCCGTATGCCCTCTCCCTGATCTTACACTCAGAGCAGAGGGCTCTCCCCCTCTGGGCCCCACATGCCTCTGGCTACCACCCTACCCATTCCTCCCCTGAACGGTTAAAGCAAGACGCAAAGCATGCCTCCGTTTCTTCCCTTCTGGCTCCTCCTCCAGCGGGGTTCCTCGATCATCCCCAAACAGCTCACACAAAGGGCATCAATGATGCCTGTGCTGCGAAATTCAGCGGAGATATTTTAGTCCCCAGAAGTACGTCAAAATACAGGACCCTTCGGCTGCCTTAGAAACGAGTGATCACCCCTCTTTCACAACTTTCCTCTCTGATGGCGCCCCTCCCTCTCCTTCCTGCCCGTTACCTGATGGGGTTCTTCGACGCTTGGCCCTTGACCCTCTTCTGTTCTCCTTCCGCACCCCCTCCCTAGGCGAGTCCGCCCACGCTCACAGCTGCCTTCCTGTCTGCTACGGGTTGAATTGTGTCCCTCCCCCCAAAATGTGGAGTTCTCACTCCCAGCACCTGTGAATGTGGCCTTATTTGGAAACAGAATCTTTCAGATGACGAAGGTAAAATGACATCCGTAGGCTGGGCCCTAATCTAGTATGACTGTGTCCTTATAAAAAGGGACATTTCGGGGCGCCCGGGTGGCCCAGTCGGTTCAACGTCCGACTTCAGCTCAGGTCATGATCTTGCGGTTTATGGGTTTGAGCCCTGTGCTGACAGCTCAGAGCCTGAAGCTGCTTCAGATTCTGTGTCTCCCTCTCTCTCTGCTCCTCCCCTACTCATGCTCTGTCTCTCTCTGTCTCAAAAATAATTAAACATTAAAAAAAAAATTTTTTAAGGTGAAATTTGGACAGAGAGACAGACAGACACATACAAGAAGGGCGCCTGGGTGGCTCAGTCAGTCAAGCATCCAGACTCTTGATTTTGACTCATGGTTCATGAGATCATGAAATTGAGCCCCGTGTTGGGCTCTGCACTAATAGCAAGGAGCCTGCTTGGGATTCCCTCTCCCTCGCTCTCTGCCCCTCCCCCAACTTGCTCACTCTTTCTCAAAACAAACATTTGAAAAGAAAAGAAAGATGATATGAAGACGCAGGCAGACGACAGCCACTTGGAAGCCGGGGAGGCGGGCCTGGAAGAGACTTCTCCCTCACGTCCCTCAGAATGACCCAGCCCATGCCAGCACGTGCACCTGGCACCACCAGCCTCCAGAACTGTGAGGTGTGAGTTTCTGTTGTCAAATAAAGCCGCTCAGTCTTTGCACTTTGTTCCAGCAGCCACAGGAATCTAACACACCACCTCGTCCCGCAATTCTACCTCTGGTCTACACCTTTCTCACAAGCCACAGGTTCATTATCTTAACCGGCTCCTTATTGGCTGCTTACTCGCACCTGTTGTGGGATGTCAAACAGACACTGCAAATCTAACATCTCCAGAACAGAACTCCATTCTTTTATACCCTGTGCTACCAAATTTGATGAAACAAAATTTCAAAAGAAAGCAAGAAATACAGAGTGTCCTATCTCAGTAAGTCATACTCCCGTGAAACGTGGTGGTAATTCTGAAAGCCTCTGGCCGCAGCCCCGCCGCCTCACATCCAACCAAATCCGAGCGCTGGGACACTCTGCTCCGATCGTGCACTATACCCCGTCTGTCCCGACCCCTCCACGGCGAAAGCTGTCAGCATTTCCTGGCTGGAAGAGGGGGCAGTGCCACCTGCCCTGAGCCTGTTACTCTCACCTCACCTGGCTTCACTGTTCCTTGGCCTCACTGTTCACTGATCTTTCATTTGCTTAAACACAGCCAACCCTTCTTGGATGTGTCTTGGACTCATCTAGAATCCTCTTCCAGGGCTCCCCCCGCCCCCTTCCTGCTGTGGTCCCGTAGCTTCACATGGCTAGGTCCTTTGTAAGATTTAGTTCTCGGCTTAAATATCCCATTCCAGAAAGGTCCTCCTGGCCCGTGCTATCTACACTGGCTTCTTAAAGCAGGTCTCTATCTCTGCCTCCTTTATTTCCTTCACACATCTGATCACATGAACGGATTTACACTGGCCTGTGCTCTGCCTTCCTGCAAGAATTTGCTGTGAGAAGGCAAGAGCTGCATCGGCCTCAGTCACCATCACACGCACGGGGTCTAGGCCTGTGCACACACACTCTCTCACCACACCGTCCCTCACTCCACTCCACACACACAGTGCGTTCTCCTCCAGGACAAGACTCCTCTCTTCTGTGCGTATTTGACCAGTTGAACTCCTACTCACACCTCAGAGGCCCTAACACCTGCCACATCCTCAGTGAAGGCCTCTCAACGCCCATGCAAGGTCAGACTCCCTGTCGTACCTTCTGGCACAATGTCCTCCTCCTTCACGGCACTACCAGAGCTGAAATTTTCTATTAGATCTACGTCTAACTCTCCCATAAGACCACATGCCCATCCAGGCAAGAATCACAATCAGTTTTGATCACCATTGCATGCTAGTGTCCAGCACAACACAAGCACATAACTGCTTCAAAAAATTATTTGTTTGGGGCGCCAGGGTGGCTCAGTCGGTTAAATGTCCGACTTTGGCTCAGGTCATGATCTCGCAGTTCATGAGTTTGAGCCCTGCTGTGCTGACAGCTCAGAGCCTGGAGCCTAGTTTGGATTCTGTGTCTCCCTTCCTCTCTGCCCCTCTCCTGCTCTCGCTCTCTCTCTCTCTCAAAAATAAACACTTAAAAAATAAAATTAATAAAATCAAAAAGGGGAATTATTTTATAAACATTAAATCTGACTCTGACACACACACACTGCTACGACTACTAAA
This sequence comes from Crocuta crocuta, assembly GCF_008692635.1. Lineage (NCBI taxonomy): Eukaryota > Metazoa > Chordata > Mammalia > Carnivora > Hyaenidae > Crocuta > Crocuta crocuta. Next base: position 5,551,496 of record NW_027532842.1, on the reverse strand, counting down.
CAATAAAAGCCATGACCTAGTGATATATTCAACATGGATGAATCTCAAAATAATGTTGAGTGAAAGAAGTCAGACCAAAAAAAAAAAAAAAGTTCATGCTGTTTAATTCCTTTTATATAAAAGTATAGAAAATAGACACCAATCTATAGTGATAGGAAGCAGATCAATGTGTGTCTGGGAATGATGCATGAAGGTGGGATAGATTACCAAGGCGCATGGGGGTACTTCTGGCAGTGATGGATACGCTCGTTATTTTTATTGTGGTCATTTCATGGGTGTGTACATATGTCAACACTTACCAGATTGTACACTTTAAGTATGTACAACTTATTTTACATTCATTATATCTCAATGCTAAAAAAAAAATCAAAGGTAAAACAAAAATGACGATCATTTCCACTCACAATATTTCTAGTTTACACTTAATGGATGTTCCAATAGACAAAAAAGAATTATTTCTAAGAACCCAGATTTTTCTATTAATCGCAAATGATATTTACAAGAGTAATTAGAAACCCAGAACTAATATGACTTAACTCCATTATTTACTGTCCATAAAAGAAATAGCAAGGAGCTGAGCAGCATTTTCCTACCCATAAAATGGGAATAAGGACACCTGCCTACGGGGTTACCCGGATAGGCCCGATGTCATCACAAGGGTCTGTATAAGGGAAGGAGAGGGGCAGGGGAGGCAGAGAAGGAGCCATGACAATAGACGCAGAGTTGGAGCGACGTGACCCCTCACTGTGGAGGAAGGGGTTGTAGGCCACCTCCGGAATGTGGAAGAGGCAAGGGCATGGATTCTTGCCTCGAGCCTTCGGAACGAAGGCAATTCTGCTGACACCTTCAACTTAGCTTGGTGAAATCCATTTTGGACTGCCGCCCAGAACTGCAAGATAATAAATTTGTGTTGTTTTAAGCCATTAAGTATGTGTTTTGGTGACTTGTTAGAGCAGCTAGAAGAAACTAATACATAACCTATCCATAAGCCTTCATTTCCTCAAAGATCACCAGCAAGGAATGGTGGAATGAAGAGCTCAATTCCTATGCAGCTTGCGGGTACTACATCAACCTGTTCAGGTATCCTTGTAGCTCCGCACTTAACCTACTCTCCAAACACTGCACCTCCCTCTTTAAAAATGATGCTCGCATATGGACAGGACACACGCTATACAGGTCTGATCGGTACAGGGAATAATGGAACACCAATTCCCATCCAATTCAAGGCAGCCTCACCGTTCGGGAATTCTCACTGCCGGAGAGATGAACACTTCCATTTCTTCCCTCTTGAGAAGGCTGCCAAATTGGATTTCTGTGCCCTCTGCACCATCCTCTGCTCTTTCCAAAGACTTAAGTCCTTTGTTCTCGGTTGCAAATTCATACACTAATTAATACCACCTTCTTCACCAGCCTTTCACCATTATGCTGTTTTTTCAGCAGATTTTGGTTATGAAGAACCAGAACTATCTAGATCTCAGAATGTAGTTATTATAAATATGATATGAGATAAAGATGGACAAAGGGTCACATATTTATTACCAAAGGAAGACCCCAATCAGCGTCAAGATTGCATGTGTTTGGGGCTGAAATTGTCACCTTCTTTTAAGGCCACCTGCCAAAGCTGACTGATTTCTGAGCTCTGCATCTGGGCATGACTCATTTCAAGTTATCAGTATAATCAGTGTTCTAAAAATAAGATAGAGATAATAACAAGTCTAAAAATCAAGACCCATTGGTGTTGATGTTGATGTCAAACTGAGTTAAACGGAATCCATCAAAGGACCACACTGAACCCTACTTGGATCTGATCAAAGCAAACTGGAAAAACAAAATAATCTTCGACTTATACCTGTTCAAAGATCACATCTTTCTTTGTCTTTCTGGGGATCGAAAGATCAGTCATGCATGATAAACCATTTCAACACATGACTTTTTATAGTTTTCCAAAAAACAAACCAGATATTGCTATGTATCCTAAGACTACAAAGGTTTCTCAACGTGGGCACTGTTGATGTTTTCAACAACATTCTTTGTTCAGGGGCCATCTTGTGCACTGAGGGATTTTTAGCAGCATCCCTGGTCTTTACCCACTATGTTCTAGAAGCATCTATTACACACACTCATGACAATCAAAAACATCCCCAGATCTTGTCAAATATCTCAAGGGAGCAAAATCCCCAACCTCCCCCTCCCCCCCACTGAGAACACAGCTAAACTAATTCACCTCTTTAGTAACTTTAAAGCAAATACTTTGTAGATGAAAGCAGATACTCTGTAACCATCACCCATGTAAATCTGACTTTTAATCTGCCTTATAGGCCTAACAGGTAGGGCTTGGTTACAAGCTATTTTCTCCACACCTCGGAGAAGTTATAGAAGAAAATCTATTGCCTACTGCCTAATACAATTCTACTTTTCTGTTTCCAAAAATTAGCACCATTTTTTCCTTCACACTCAGAGATGCCCATTTTGTAACGCCAATCAATCAGTCGCAAACAAAAATATTAATTTTGTAAAAGTCACTCTGTATTCATTTCCCCTTCTTTGTCATTATGCACCGAAGAACAGGAAATGTCAACAATTTTTCACCTGCAGCCATTAAGGACAGGAGCCCAATTATCTGTGGGTAGGACCTTCCCACCACTTAGAAAGAGTCACAGAAATCGCTACCAAAAGGTGCCCTCAGACATTGGCCAATCTTACATGTGAATCTCCTTGACCACATCTCTGTTTTTATTCTGATAGAAAGCTCTGGCTTTCTTGTGAAAGACTATCACCCTCTAGCTTTCACCGGGTCTGCTCTCTGGATCCGTGGGCAGAATCTGCCGAGGTCCTCCACTGTATGTAGCTCTCAGAGAGTTAATGTTCATTTGTGCTACAGTCAGATATGTGTCAAATTCTTAACAATGGTATGACATAAGCCTATCTAGGACCTTTAAAAATATTTTTTAACATTTATTCACTTTTGAGAGTCAGAGCAAGCAGGGGAGGGTCAGAGATAGGGGGAGACACAGAATCTGAAGCAGGCTCCAGGCTCTGAGCTAGCTGTCAGCACAGAGCCTGATGTGGGGCTCGAACTCACGGACTGTGAGATCATGACCTGAGCTGAAGTCGGGCACTCAACTAACCAAGCCACTCAGGCTCCCCTAGGACTCTTTAAACCATAGTTTTGCCAAAAGTTCGGTCAAAGGTGATTTTGTGAGCCAGTATTGTGGTATCAAGCCCCAAATATCTTTCATAGTAGTGAAATCAGAGAATGTTCCCATTAGAAAAATTTTCCCAGTTAGAATTTAGGATGCCAGGAATACATCTTCTTTGCCCTTAACTGCAGCGACCTGCCCCAAATCTGTAAGAATGGGGTCTGACACCAAAGCTTGGCAATCACTTCATAAATGAGAAGAAGGATGTTTCATAGTAACTGCTTATTACTTGTCCAAAAAAAAAAAAAAAAAAAAAGATCGACAAAACGTGTAACAGGTCACTCCCAGACTCCAGAGAAACATCACTCACCTTCCAAATGAATACTGCCCTGAGCACAGCAAGTGAATTTCATTTCCTAAATCTGTTGTTCAAATATTCAACAATTTCGCCCTCAAGCTCCATAAATGCCCACTGCTGTGAGTAGCGGGATGGAGGGGTCCCTCTGGGAAAGCTCCCAGCGACCCCATCAGATGGTAACACCAGCTGGTTCCTCTCCAGCTCACCAGAAGATGGGCTTTTCTAGGCAAAATCCTTCTTTATCTCAGCATCTGTGGGTTCGAATCTCTGGTTCAAGAATGTGCCTG
>NW_027532842.1:5539195-5547652 GCF_008692635.1 Crocuta crocuta | reverse complement strand
TGGGAACGATAAACGCACATCCTGCCAGCTCCCTGGCCGAGAATGCCATCAGCAGCATCCGGCACCGAGCACTCGGCCTCCATGAAACAACATCAGCCTTCTAGAGAGGTGGTGTTACCTCTTATGTGCAGACAGGCCTTGTTACTATAAATTGTTGATGAGGGAAATATGTGCGATTCTATGCATGACACATGGTTGGCAATGACAGCATTTTAACACCGTTTACACCAACTCCAGACTAGTCTGTAGTGGATCAACTAAAACCCTTAATAAAAATGTAGCAGTCCATATAAAACCACTGCCTTGGCCTTAAACGTCACCAGCCCTGGGATGCTCTGTCCTCCCACGGGAGGCGCTAAGGTGTGTGTGACTGTGGAGGAGCAGAGGACTCTGAGGCGCCTTGGTGGGCCACGCGTAGGGGATGCCATGCTCACGACCTTCCATGGAGCTGGCTCATGTCATCTTCTGCACAGCAGCTCAGGTCGCTGACTTTTTAAAACCACATCTTTTCTAGTGCCTTCTACTCTTCTCTGAAAGCACAGGTGACATCACCACATGCGGTCAGTAGATGACGTGCGTAGAGTGAGACACCCTACCAAGAAATATAACTAGACAAAGAGTCCCTTTGTGAACTGCGTTTCAAAAACTAACAGACACGTTGAGAACAGGGAAACCCAAAGTCACTTTAAATATATGGCAACCTTCCAGACTGGCAGAACTTGCGTTCACCTAAACAAAGGCATTAATGACCACCGTCCATAAAGAACTAAAGAAAGGGGTATTGATCAGCAACGGAGGCACGGAAAGAGTGCAATCTAGAAGGAGGAGTACATCTGCATGTAGGGGGAGGGGCGGGGGCTACATCCCAGACAGCTGCCATCCTGTGGAGACGCAACGAAACATCAGAAAAACAGTAACTGGCATTACTGAGCACTAAGCAAGTGACAACTAATTATTGCTCTAGACAGCCTTTTAAAGTTTATTTCTTCATTTTGAGAGAGAGAGAGTGACAGAGAGTGTCAGGGAAAGGCAGAGAGAGAGAGAGAGAGAGAATCCCAAGGAGGCTCCACGCTGTTCATGCAGAGCCTGATGTGAGACTTGATCTCAGGAACCGAGAGATCATGACCTGAGCCAAGATGAAGAGTCAGGTGTCTGACTAAGCCACCCAAGTGCCTCTAGATATTTCTTCTGTGTTAACTCAGTTTTCTCAACAATTCTAGAAGGTAGGTTCAGTCATTAATCATCTCAAGTCTGCGGATGAGTGAACGGATGCCCGGATAGAGTAAAGGAAGGTACATAACGAGGTGACAAAGTCAAGGTGCCAGAGCTCCTACCCACGACACCATCCAGCCTCTCGGCCCCTCTCTCCTGTCTACACAGTCACAAAGCCACCTTCAAGTACGGAACCAGGTTCCAATCCTCACTTCCATCAACCGTCAGGTAGGAGCGTCTGGTCCTCTTGTGACTGACTGTCCCCCTCCAGCGTTCCGGTGTCCTCCTCAGTCCTGCGCTTCGCTTCAGGGAGTCCACACCTGTAACAGGGAGTCACCTCCCAGGTGTGACTGTGAGGCGCCTACAATGCTCAGATTTGTCCCAGTTCTCAGCCCCAACCACTGGGAGGCCTTTTCAAGTAGAAACGCCTGGGGAGCTTTTAAAAATAAATACCAATTATACCAGAATCTCTGATCGAGAAGCTCCCTGCGTGGTTCAACAGGCAGCCAGACAGAGAACCACCCTGTCTAAGTCTCAGAGGACTTTGCCCAGGGGCTGAGCAGGGGCCTAAGTGCTGTATTCATCAGGGTTCTTCAATAGATTTTAGATCGATCAGTCGATCTCTGGATCCATAACTATCTATCCAGAGAAAACCCATTATAAGGACCCGGCTTACATGTCCATGGAGCCTGACAAGCCTCACGAGTTGCCAGGTGAGTCAACACGCTGGAAAGCTGACGGTGTCTGTTCCAGGCGGAGCCCAAAGGGGAGACAAGACCCATTCCCCAGCTCAAAGAGAAGCCGAGAGGGTGAATGGCTCTAGGTTTATCTTCCTCCTCTCACCCAGGCTCACTAATATCTTGTCTTCTTAGAAAGAAAATGCCATGAAGTTAGTACGTGTTCCTACTGTCTGCGACCTCTGGATCAATCCCACTGCATTACGACGAAGACAGAAGTCAAACGTTTCAGGGGCACCTGGGTGGCTCAGTCGGTTAAGCATCTGACTTTGGCTCAGATCATGATCTCACGGTTCGTGGGTTCGAGCCCCACGTTGGGCTCTGTGCTGACAGCTCAGAGCCTGGAGCCTGTCTTCGGATTCTGTGCCTCCCTCTCTCTCTGACCCTCCCCTGCTTGCTGTCTCTCTCTCTCTCTCTCTCTCAAAAACTCTAAAAATAAGACACTGAGATGCTGGGCTGTTTAGTGTAGGACTTAGCGTTACCCTAACTAAGATATGACCTCACTGCTGTATTTAACCCTGGAAACAGCCTGGGTGTGTCACGTTGCTCTGACGCAGGCCCTTCTGTAAATGGCACAGGTCACACGGGCAGGCCGAGTGGCGCTGACTTACACCTGGGCCATGGCCCCTGGACACTGGGGGGCAGCAGATCGCCTGGGGTCAGGGCACGTAGCTGAGCACCAGCTCTCTGCTTAACACTTAGTACCTGGACCTGGGGAGCATCAGAGAGCAGTCCTCTGTCCACGAGTGGCCCCGATTATTTTACCAACTTTGTATCATACTGTGAAGGCCAAGTCCACCTAACCCGCATCAAACACCCAGCAGAGCACTTGGCTTGTGAATGAATGTAAGCTGCTGTTGTGAAACCACCCCGCGGTCCTCATGATCCTTCCTTCCTCCTGTTTGGGGTAACTGCATGTGCTTACAGATTTCACAACGCTAAAATCTTCCTTCTGAATGAGGACTCTCTTCACATAAGATCTTCTCAGAATAGAAGGGAAACAACAGTCGTCCCACCCCAAACCCCAAGTACAAGGTCTTCCGAATCTGATCTTTTATAAACAGAGGTCACAGTAGCTTGAACAGTCAGTTCTCTTGGTATTCTGGGATGGGAGGAATATTTACCTTTTTAAAAAATTTTTTTAACATTTATTTATTATTAAGAAACAGAGACAGAGCATGAGCAAGGGAGAGGCAGAGAGAAGGGGAGACACAGAATCTGAAGCAGGTTCCAGGCTCTGAGCTGTCAGCACAGAGCCTGATGCGGGGCTCGAACTCACAAACCGTGAGATCATGACCTGAGCTGATGTCAGACACTTAGCTGACTGAGCCACCCAGGCGCCCCTTTACCTCTTAAACAGCTGTTCTCAAAGAATGCTGCCTCCAGTCCCAGAGGCGACATGAACCGTGCCGTTGAAACTCTCGCTCTTTTTGCTTGTTGGCTGTGTCATGGGAACTTGTCCCATCGGCTTCCAGAGGGAGAGAAGAAAGTAACAGCACAGATGGCTGGCCTCTGGGAGGTGGCGACTCACTAACCTTGCAGGTGAACCCCCCACAGAGGAGAAGTTTCTTATTCACAGTACATTTCCAAGCAGAAAAAGTAAGCGGGAGGGAAGTCATCTGAGAGTGACTTCAGCTCACGGTTTGCTTGCTCACGTTAGACAGACTCCACTAAAGTATGACCTTTATTATTTCCACTGTACTGCGTGCCGATCAAACCCAAAGTCCCAAATCAATGACTCTATTTTGCAAACACAGGTGTCCTTCTAAATCAGCCCCAAACTACACTTCTGTCTCAAAGAGAGAATGTGAGTGACTGTTAAAACCATAGGACTCTTGCCCTCTAACGTAACAATTTGTGTCATGGCGCCCTCAAAACCAATCCCCTCCGCACTGACCGCCACTGGCACCTCTGCCCCAAGCTCGGACGCCCCACCTGCCCTAAGTGAGCGCCTCCCTGTCTGGGACCCTGCTCAGATTACTGGCAGGTGCCCTCTTCCCTGCTACCCAGTCTCAACCTTGAGCGACTCTCATCCTCAGTGTCGTGCTCATGGGGCTAGCCGGCCATTAGGCAAACAAGAGCACAGCTAACCTCACCTTCTTTTCTTGCCACACAGATTTCAGAATTTGCTGGGAAGATATTCAGCATTTCAATACGTACCGTTATCACAACCCACTCACGCACGGCAGCACCCCGTGCCCAGAAGACACTCTCCTTCAGCACTCGGGGCGTCGTTCCGCCACCACTCATCCACAGATACTGATGGGCACAGCATGTGTTTAGTTGCAGGGCGATGTTGGGGAACAAGGGAGACTGGGTCCCGCTCCTTGGGCACTTACGGCCTGGCGGGGAGAAGCTGTCTGTACAAGGGACAGGCCCTTATGGCACAGGGCGATCATGGCAGATGACGGACATTGAGGGACCCAGGAGAAGCCACGGACTCAGCCTGAGAGAGTGTCAGGCAAGACTTGCTGGACAGAAGAAGTGCGAGTAGAAGTTTTCCAGGTGAAGGAGGTAGAGGACATGGAAGAGGGGAGAACATTCCAGAAAAGTCAGTGTTCCCGAAACATGAATGCACACACCCGAGTTTGAGGGATTGAAAGATTTCGAAGTGGGAAGTGTTGGAAAAGGGGTGTGGTGAAGGAGGGAACTGAGAGGTACGCGGGACAGGCCAGGGCACGCTGGCCTCGGAGGCCACGTTAAGGAGTTTGAGTTCTAGCCTCAGGGCAACAGGGGCCCATCAAAGGATTTTAAGGGAGATGTGCCGGTCGGCTTTGCACTCTGTCACTGTACCCCTGGCTACGGATCAGAGCCAGTGAACGGGGACAAGTTGGGAGGCAAAGGGCCAGTTGGAGGTTTGCTGCAGGAACCCAGGAGAGCGAGATGCCACGCTCTGGGCAAGGTAGCGGCCACGGAGACACAGAGTGGTGGGCACACGGGACGGACGCTGGCGATAAGCCGGCTGCACACAGAGGATGGTGACAGCTGTCTGCGAAGACCCAGTCAGGAGGTACGGGAACTGAGGAGCGGCTTTGTGGGTCAAAGGAACGAGTCCAGAGTGGGGAAGGTCGAGTTGGACGCTTCATCGGGTCAGCAAAATGAAATTTAGCAATACGCTGTTTTTAGGTTTGGGTTTTTTTTTTTTCAGTACACACCAATTTATTTATTATCTAGGATTTATACACCCACCTTCTGAAAGATGAATAAATCCTAAACAGCATTAAAACACACTGTAGGGGCACTTGGGTGGCTCAGTCTGTTAAGCATCCAACTCCTGATGTCGGCTCAGGTCAGGATCTCACGGTTTGTGAGTTCGAGTCCCACATCAGGCTCTGCACTGACAGCACAAATCCTGCTTGGAACTCTCTCTACCTCTTTCTCTGTCCCTACCCCATTCGTGCTCTCTCACTCTCTCTCAAAATAAATAAATAAACTTAAAAAAAATCTTAAGCACACTGTGAGAAGTTTTCATAATGTTCTCACAGAGATATACTTTCTCCTGAACATAATTGCTCCAATAAAGCCTCCTACAACATCAGATGGTCTGTCCCCTTAATAATATTTATTGTCATGGAGCCAGTATTTGGTCAATGGTGTTGAAAAGCAGGTTTCTCTCTTCTTAGACAAAGCTCCCGTTCCATAGCAGAGCTCCAAAAGTCTCCCACCACCTACATCAAGGATGCCAAACAAAAGCAAATTTTTCAACAGCAGCCAATATAAAGCAGAGGGAAGAAAAAAAACCCAACTCAATAGCCTAATTAAAAATGAACAAAGGAGGGGCGCCTGGGTGGCTTAGTCGGTTAAGCGTCCGACTTTCGCTTAGGTCATGATCTCGCGGTTCGTGGGTTCGGGCCCCGCGTCAGGCTCTGTGCTGACTGCCAGCTCAGAGCCTGGAGCCTGTTTCAGTCTGTGACTCCCTCTCTCTCTGACCCTCCCCTGCTCACGCTGTCTCTCTCTCTCTCTCCTAGAAATAAATAAAAAACATTTAAAAATTTTTTTTAAAAATGAACAAAGGAAATGAAGATTAGTCCCAGTAATAAATAAATAAATAAATAAATACAATGGCCCTAAAACTCGGAGTTCACTCGATAAGAAAAACGCAAATTGCAACTCTTCTGAGACACGATTTTCTGCCAGGAGATGAACAAAAATGAAGGAGTCAGGTAGCGCTTGGTATTGGGATGGAGGTAGGGAAACCGACTCAAAAGAATATGTAAAGTGGTATCATTTCCACGGAGGGCAATTTAGTAATGGCCTCAAATGTAATAAGCCTCTAACATTGTTTTTCAGCAAATCCATCTCAAGAAATGTGTTTAATCGATACACACGTATGAATGAAATGGTTTAAGTTTACAATGATTCACTGAAACATGGAGCTAGCCAAGACATCCATCAGTAGGAAACTGGTTTATGTAATATGTTACAACCACAGAACAGAAAACTATGCAGCCATCTAAAAGGAAGGGGGAAACAACCCAGAGGCCCACGGACAGATGCATAAACAAAATGTGGTCCATACATACAATGGAAGTTTCTTCAGCCATTATAAGGAAATGAAATTCTGATATATGCTATCACATGGATGACCCTTTAGCACTTTATGCCAAGTGAAATAAGCTAGACACAAAAGAACAGATGCTGTAGGATTCTGTTGTATGAGGTTGTTAGAACAGTCAAAGCTAGAAGAGTCAAATTCATAGACACAGGAAGTAGAATGGTGCTTACCAGGGACTTGCGGGAAATGAGGACTTATGTTCAACGAGCACAGAGTTTCAGCTGTGGATAATAAAAAAGTTCTGGAGATGGATGGTCGTGACAGTTCCACAACACTGTGAATGTACTTAAGGCCACTGAGCTGCACACTTTTTTTTTTTTTTAATGTTTATTTGTTGAGAGAGAAAGACAGAGACAGAGACAGAGTGCAAGCGGGGAGGGGCAGAGAGAGAGGGAGACACAGAATCTGAAGCAGGTTCCGGGCTCTGAGCTAGCGGTGAGCATAGAGCCCAATGAACTCGACCCCACGAACTGTGAGATCATGACCTAAGCCAAAGTTGGCCGCTTAACCGACTAAGCCACCCAGGTGACCCGAGCTGCACACTTTCGAGTAGTATGTTTCATGGGGCGCCTGTGTGGCTCAGTTGGTTAAGCATCAGACTCTTGATTCGGCTCATGAGATCTAACTTCATGTCAGGGTCCATGCTGAGAGTAGACCCTGCTTGGGATTCTCTCTCTCTCTCTCTCTCTCTCTCTCTCTCCCCCCCCTTTGTCTCTCTCCCCCTCCTCCATTCATGCTATCTCTCTCAAAATAAGTAAACACTTTTTTAAAAATAGCAAATTTCAGGGCACCTAGTTTCTCAATTGGTTAAGAATCCGACTCTCAATTTTGGCTCAGCTCATGATCTCATGGTTTGTGAGATTGAGCCCCACATCGGGGTCCCCACTGAATGTGGAACCTGCATAAGATTCTCTCTCTCCCCCTATGCCCCTCTCCCCTACTCTCTCTCTCTAAAAAAAAAAAAAAAAAAAATACAGTTTTTACAAGATAGTCTTATCACTGGTCAACATTCTTTGAAAATTCTTTCATTTTTCTTATGTTTAACAGGAAAAGAGTGTTTAATCAGTTTCTAAAGAAATTTGTCCTTCTTTTTCTTTTCATTTTTTAAAAACTGGTTCTCCCTGCTAGTGGCATTTTAATTTTTCTTATTATCCTCAATACCTTAGTGTATGGCTTAGAGTATGGCTTTGAAGACTGGCCAATTTGAAATTAAATTAAAATTTTTACATCTGTTATTTATTGTGGGGAGGAGGGAAGCTGTTTATACTTTGAATCATCAAAATACCAAACCTTCCAAGTCTAGGGCGTTCACCTCCTAACTGGTCAACATTTAATTGCATAACCAAATTCTTACTGGCCAAATTATGTCTTTTGGGGGGTGGGGGGAAGTGCCTAATTTAGTGGTTAAGTGCCCAAGTTGGCTCAAGGCAGACATTGCTGGGAGAATGATTTGTTTGGGCAGGTTCCCAGAGATGACAGTGATTAATATACTTAACTTTAAAAGTGCTTCTGCTTTTCTCCAGAGAATACATCCCCACAATCAGAGGAATTGTTGATTTTCACATTATTCCAACTTTCTTTCATCCCACTAAAAATGTGGGTATCTTTGAAGTAGTGTGGCTCCTAGCTCTCAAATCACATATCGATCACAATCGCAGGAAAAAATTCTTTCTTTCTTTTCCCCTGAGGTTCAATTCGTTCATTTAAAATATAAATCTAAAATACCAAAATTTAAAACTTTTCAAATTTCATGTTATGTTTTCTATTTTACACTATTTGTAAATGTGTAAATATTTACACATATTTACACTATTACATATGCTACCCTAAATGATCATTGTACTTCACTTTTTTTTTTTTTAATTTTATTTGTTTTTGAGAGAGAAAGAGAGCACAAGCGGGGGAGGGGTAGAGAGAGAAGGAGACACAGAATCTGAACCAGGCTCCAGTGGT
>NW_027532842.1:5525421-5539178 GCF_008692635.1 Crocuta crocuta | reverse complement strand
CCTCCGCCAGGCGCCCCTGTACTTCACTTTGTATTGCTGCAATTCACTAGTGGCACAGGGAGATCCTCCTATGTTCTCAATCAAAAGAAATTAATTACAAGCATTTGGGTCGAGGATGGATCCTGAGATAGTCTACTCGAGATGTAATATAATGACAACAAAAGTCGTCTCAAAGGACGGTGACATTTCTATAGCACTATGACTGCTGTATGTCCTTAGGCTTCTCAAAGCTGAGATCTCACAGCCAAAACATGGAAACCAGGAGCATCTGAAGACAATTATATATTTACAAAGCCATGAACTGAAAGAATGAATTAAGAAAAGCTGATAACTTTTCACCTCTAAAACTTCCTGTAAAGACTTTTCCAACCTCGCGTATGAAAACAGGTTGGTAACATTATCATTGACCAATATAGTCACATAGGGTCACTGGAAAACTCATGTATAGAAGGCTAAAGGCCTGATCACGGGCAAGCATTTGGTATTCTTAGAGAAGACACATTCCATCTGAGGCTGTCTTTTACAAAGGGCAGAATTCCAGAACAGTAAGGAGCCTTAGATATTATCTCACCACGTCCCTGCTCTTGCAGATAACAAAATGTAACCTCTGGAAATCTGGCTTGCTAAACATTTTTTAATTGCTATTAGACACAAGACTTACATGCACATCTCCCAACCCTCCAGGAATGCTCTTTGCTCTTACATCTTGGCCATCCAAATAAAATTCTTGTTGCATCAGTCTTCATGCCCCGAACACTTTGCGCAATAACAGTACATTTCTCTTGTTTGGAATTTGGCACATAGTTTCCCTGGCAATAGATATACAATGAATATGTCCCTGAGCCAGCCCCAGATACCGAATGTATGCACGTGGCACAGGGGTACGCTTAAAAAACAAACAAAACCACCTGCAAATCTAACACCCGAGAACTGAATTTACCGTTCCGTCTTGAAATGTGAGGAACTGTGATGGCATCTATTCTCCCTGCTGGGGACTCCTCCAATTCCAAATTCCTGCTGGTCGTCAGGAAGGGGGGAGCTGGGGTCCAGTGGGTGAGGAGCGCCGAGCCTGGGGCTTCTGGAGGATAACCCCAGGGGGCACTTCCGTTTCTGGAGCTGGCTTCCCAGCCGCCATGTTTATTTTCTTCCCAGTCTTTGGTTAACAACCACTTGCTTCTGCCCTACATTCTGTCTAGGCTTCCGGACCAGTGTTTTTCTCCTCTCTGCCCTGATGTTACTTCCAACACAGTCTCACAGTCATATGTTGCCTACATATCCTTCTGCCCTGTATACTCAGGCAGCCTTTTTATGGCTTCCCAAGGGTTTACGACTACTATCAGTGAGGAAAGGGATTAGAAGTGGTTCTCTTTTCTGCTCCTTCAACCCGGCCCCTTCTTTTATTTCCTTCGAATGGTGAGGAGCTTCTTCCAGGAATAGGAAGGCTTAAAATCCCATGGCCAGATTCACCCTGGCTTAAACACATTCAAAAATAAGATTTCTAGAGCATCCTTACTGGATTGAGGCAAGACTCTGGAAAGCGGAAAGGGCCCGGGCTTAGAGGGCTGGGGAGGCAAGAACTTGACGGACATAAGCTTCTGCAAAGCCACAAAGAGGAAGGAAGACAGAGCTCTCTGGTCACTGAGCCCCACCTGGAGCAGTCGTCCCTGGGGGTGCAGCTGTCTAGGAGAGCCCCTGGCAGAGTCTTTAACGTACTTTCCTATTTTCATATCTGTTGACCCAGAACTTGAGTGTCAGCTACGTGAGGAGAAAGCTCATGACCTATCTTCTCATGCCCCATCGGCACCGAGGACACAAGTGCTTGTTAAATACTGGGTGACTGCCTGGGAACTTCCGAGCCACTTCAAGGTCATGATTTTCTTCAGTGACACAGGGGAATGAATCATTCGTCGCTGTACCAGAATCGGGGGAAGTCGTAAACAGCCATGGACAGTAGTTCTTCCTTCCTCTTTACACACGTGTGTTTGGCTCTTTTCTCCTCATTTGAGGGCAGCGCCTCAGGGGCAACCTTTTAATGAAGAGGTGTCACAGAAGCAGCAAGCCAGCCCACCTCCTGGACCTGGGTCAGCTGGCTTGCGCAACTGGCCAGTTAGACCCTGTCTGGCTCAAGTCAGAGGGAGACATAGAAGTTTCTGCCCTTCAAAGCTGACTTTTCAAATTCCAGGTACTGGCATCGATCCCTTCACTAATTAAGCACGCACTGCCCTGAGAAACAGGCCCTCTTTTTCTGGCTGGGTAACAATAGCTCTTCCACACAAGAACCTGTTTCTGAAACCACCCATCATGGAAAGCGACTGGATCACATCCAGAGAGCACATTTCAAAAGCTTCTGGTATTTCTTGAAAAAACTCCACCAAGTATATTGGATGCGTATTCTTTAGCAGGCATATTTCATAAGATAGTCTAAGCTTCATGCTTAGACATGACTAGGATGGTCCCCAAAGGGGAACCACTCAGGGAGGTGCCCTGAAGGCATAAATAACAACCCCACGATTCCAGATGGTGAGGGGTAGCTTTTGTGGGACTAATAGAAACAGATTCCTGAAACAACGGACAGAGCCTCAGTTCGACTTCCAAAAAAGGGCCAAGAAGAGACCTATTAAAATTCTGTTAGGGGCGCCTGGGTGGTTCAGTCATTTAAGCGTCCGACTTCAGCTCAGGTCATGATCTCATGGTTCATGGGTTCGAGCCCCGCATCAGGCTCCGTGCTGACAGCTCAGAGCCTGGAGCCTGCTTCAGATTCTGTGTCTCCCTCTCTCTCTGCCCCTCCCCCACTCATGCTCTGTCTCTCTGTCTCTCTCTCAAAAATAAATAAACATCAAAAATAACTTGTTTTAGCAACTCACAAAATACTACATGAAGAAAAGTAGACAGGTATATGTCACCTTTTCTGAAGGCAGAACAGGAAGTAATGAAGGAAGTCAAACAAAAGTACTTTGAGATTCTGATGACTGGTGAGATACAGAAACTTGTACTGCAGAAGACTCTGGAATTTTCTTTGGCCAGCTTGAAACACAGCACTGGCTTCCACCTTTACAAAGCAGTTTCTGTGCTTTGGGCAAGGCCCTGGCCGCAAGCCCTGCCGGCTTCCCACTCCTGTCTGCTATTCTATGACCACAGCATTTTAATAATTTGAGTCTTTGCAACACATTCCAATTATAACCCTGCTAGCTGTTTAATGCCTTGGGGGAAAACTTTCAAATTCTTCTGTTGTTTTTTTTTTAATGTTTTATTTATTTCTAGGAGAGAGAGAGAGAGAGAGACAGCGTGAGCAGGGGAGGGTCAGAGAGAGAGGGAGTCACAGACTCAGAAGACAGGCTCCAGTCTCTGGGCTGTCAGCACAGAGCCCGATCTGGGGCTTGAACCGACAAACTGTGAGATCATGACCTGAGCCGAAGTCGGACGCTTAACTGGCTGAGCCACCCAGTGAGTCCATTTTTATTGGATTCATCCTGCTATACAGGCAACGCGTAGAACTCAAATCATATGCACTCCACGGCTCAAAAAAGGCAGAGACATGGATGAGACCTAGCTGGCAATGGGATCATCAGCTTCGTCTGCCCTGGTCAAAACCTGACAAGGCTTGACGCTGGCCCTCCAGCGGTGAGAGTGAAAATAAAGTAGGAAGCAAGCTAAATATAGAAGGATTCAGTTCTGAATCTCTCATTGTTACTTCATACATCCAGGGGAGTATGCTGATGTAAAAACATTTGCCACAACTTGTGCAAACATTTATTTGTGCCAGGACAGGATGCTAACAGGAATAAAGCAATGGAAATAGGTCTTGTGTTCAGAGTTAAAGACCACGTTCACTTTTCTTATTCTCTACTACGGACTGAACTGAGTTTGCTCCAAAATTCATAGGTTGAAGTTCTAACCCTCCAGAGCCTCAGAATGGGACTGTATGTGGAGATAGGACCCTTAAAGAGGCAGTTAAGGTAAAATGAGGTCATATGGGTGGGCCCTAATCCAAAGTGACAAGTGTCCTAAGAAGAGATTAGGACACAGACATGCATACACACAGAGGAAGACCATGTGAGGATGCAGCAAAACCACGGTCACATGCAAGCTAAGAAGCCTGGTATCAGAGAAAAACAACCCGCTGACACCACTGACCTTGGACTTATAGCCTCCAGAACTATGAGACAATAAACATCTGTTAGCCAGTCCGTGGTCCTTTGTTACAACAATCCTAGCTAACTAATACACCTGCTCTCCTAACTACCAGTTGTGAGGACCGGCTCCTTCTTTTATTAACTTCATTCCACTTTATTTTGGTCCAATGAGCTTCTCTCCATGTCTTTCTGTCTTCTGCCTTGTCTCGTCGGTATTTGTCTTTTTTTTTTTTTTAAGTGTATTAGAGAGAGAGAGAGAGAGAGAGAGAGAGAGCATGAGCAGGGGAGAGGCAGAGAGGGAGAGAGAGAGATCACAAGCAGGCTCTGCACCATCAAGAGTCCGATGTGGGGCTCAAACCCATGAGCCATGAGATCATGACCTGAGCTGAAACCAAGAGTTGGACGCTTAACTGACTGAGCCCCCCAGGTGCCCCTGTATTTGTCTTTTAAAGGAGGGTCTCTTCCCTTCTTCCCAGACAGACATAGAGCCTTGGAAGGTGAGAGAGAGAGAGAGAGAGAAGGCATCTTGCACTCTTCATCGCCAGGTCTGTGGAGAGGCTCAGGCTTCCAGAGCTCACAGGTGCATCTGGCTTGCCAGGGTAGAGTGCAAAACATTTGACATCATCATCAGATGTGCCTCTACCTCTCTGGCTGACTCTGACCAAGTCACTCAACTTCTCTGACTTTCTATGTTTCCATATATTAAAAAAAAAAATAGTGATGGAAATTATTCCATGGTGGTTGTGAGTTCAATTAAGATAAAACATTGGGGGCACCTGGGTGGCTTAATTGGCTAAGCGTCCGACTTCAGCTCAGGTCATGATCTCATGGTCCATGGGTTCGAGCCCCGCATCTGGCTCTGTGCTGACAGCTCAGAGCCTGGAGCCTGCTTCAGATTCTGTGTCTCCCTCTCTCTCTGCCCCTCCGCCACTCATGCTCTGTCTCACTTTCTCTCTCAAAAATAAATACATGTGAAAAAAATTTTTAAAAAGAAGATAAAACACTGGAAAACACTTTAAATATTAATCACCGTAGCTCAGTTTTTCTAATATAGTATCATGAAAAAAATCAACAAATAACTAGAACTTCTATGACTCTAAATATTATATGAAATTTAAAGAATCATTTACATATTATATATTTTAAAGGATTACTTCTACTCTATATTTCACTGGCCTGATAAAGTTCACTTTTGTTTCTCTTGCCAGTTAATACTGATGGAGCATGTTGTACTTGGTGTTAAAAGATGGGTTCTAAAGACACAAAAGATCTGGTTCTTGCTTCATGGATCCTATGAATCTATTTAGAAAAATAATTTTTTTAAAATTTTTTAATTGTTTTATTTCTGAGAGACAGAGAGAGACAGCGTGAGTATGAGTGGGTCAGAGAGAGAGAGAGGGAGACACAGAATCTGAAACAGGCTCCAGGCTCTGAGCTGGCTGTCAGCACAGGGCCCGATGCGGGGCTCGAACCCACGAACCGTGAGATCATGACCTGAGCCAAAGTCGGACACTTAACCACTGAGCCACCCAGGCACCCCTAGAAAAATAATTTTTACAGTAAAAAACACTTATGAAGTCAGTTCCCAGTGGTTCTCAGGGCTCTGATCAGGTCAAATCAAGTACATGCCTAAACTTTCTAAGACACCTGTTGCCTACTAGATGTCACTGCCAGCAGAAGTTAACAAATCTGACTTAAAAGATTTAAAATTAAGAAAGGTAATAAAAACCTGAGTGCCAAGTAGCATATTTTGTTTGAAACAAATTCCATAATCATTTGTAAAGTAGAATGCCTTAATACACACCAATATTCTTTTTTTTTTAAGTTTATTTTGAGACAGAGGGACAGAGAGAGAGTGACAGAGAGAGCAGGGAGAGGCATAGAGGAAGGAAGAGAGAATCCCAAGCAGGCTCTGCACAAGGCTTGAACCCCAGAACCAGAAGATCATGACCTGAGGCAAACCAAGAGTCAGACGCTTAACCCACTGAGCCACCCAGGTGCCCCAAGGATCTCTGATATCCTTAAAACTAGATTTAAATAATCAAATTCTTTGTTTTCCATAAGCTCCTCAGGAACCCCTGGAAAAAGATAATTGACAATAGCAACACTCCAGTAGGAAAAACATATTCTTCAGAAATGTAACTGTTATTTAACTTAAGAAATATCTGACTGTGGGAGCGCCTGGGTGGCTAAGTTGGTTAAGCGTCTGACTCCTGATTCCAGCTGAGGCCGTGATTCCAGGGTTGTGCCCGATGCGGGGCTCCACGCTCAGTAGAGAGATTCTCTCTCTCTCTCTCTCTCTCTCTCTCCCCCTCCCTCTCTCTCTGCCCTTCTCTCTAGCTCATGCTGTCTATAAAAAAACAAAAACAAAACTGACTGTGAAAACATCTCAACCAACAAGAAAACTGTGTAATCTTTTTTGTTTGTTTTAGAAATTCACACTCGCTATTAAGAATCATCAAAACATGGCGGGGCGCCTGGGTGGCTTAGTCGGTTAAGCGTCCGACTTTCGCTCAGGTCATGATCTCGCGGTTCGTGGTTCGAGCCCTGCGTCGGGCTCTGTGCTGACTGCCAGCTCAGAGCCTGGAGCCTGTTTCAGAGTTTGTGACTCTCTCTCTCTCTGACCCTCCCCTGCTCACGCTGTCTCTCTCTCTCTCTCTCTCTCTCTCTCTGCTAGAAATAAATAAAACATTAAAAAAAAAAAAGAATCATCAAAACATGGCAACTTGGGTGTGTAGGAACATAGGGAGAAAGGGGCTTAATGCTTCATAAGCAGCGTGTCACAGCAGTCACATTGGGTTTAGATCCTGACTTTACCACTTACTAACTGTAAGACCTGAGGCAAATTACTGTACTTTTCAAGACTTACCATCCTCATATTTTGAATTGGCACGTCATTAATGTCTGCCTTGGGAGAGCACGGCTGTGATCAGTGCACCTTTCCGGGCCAGCAGCACGGGATGTCTTGACTGTAATTTCTAAATGAGAATGTGTCGTTGATTATAATTGCTTCCTAGCCTTTTGCTCTTCCTAAAGTGTCAACTTTAATTTTTTTAAAAATGTTTATTAATTTCTGAGATAGGAGTGCACACACACGCCCACATGCAGGGGCGTCGCAGAGAGAGAGAGAGAGAGAGAGAGACAGACAGAGGATCCAGAGCGGGCTCTGTGCCAGTGGCAGAGAGCCTGACTGGGGGCTCAAACTCCTGAACGGCGAGATCGAGACCTGAGCCCAAGTTGGACGCTTAACCAGTTGAGCCACCCAGAGCGCCCTGGAAACTGTAACTTGTTCTAATTCAGTGTATGTCTCTCTCACCATTTAATTCTTTTCCTCCCAAGTCTGCCAGTCTGGCTCTGTATACAGCACGTCGCAAAGCCTAATAAACATTTGACAAAATAAATACATGAATGATTAAAGAGCACATAGACAATTTTAAACTGGGGGCAGAGAAAGAAATACACTAGTGTGTGGAACACAGTTTAAGAACTACTAATGGATCAATGCCTTTGGCAAACAATCAAAATCTGAGAAACAAACTAAAAACACCAAAAGTCACCTTTATAGCTCTGCTAGGATAAATGGGCAAAAGGGCGGGGGAGTGAAAAGTACTGCCGTAGCAGCCAATCACTGCTCTAGAAAAGATCAAATTCCTTTCCAATATTTTCTTCCTGTAGTGTATGGCTAAACAAATCATCCTTGAGATAATGAGCCAAAATTCTCTGGCACACTTACATGTAAGAAAATACCCAGCGAAATATTGTCTCCCATGCTTCGTGAAATTCTCTGCCATGCTTTGTAAAACATCTGAAGACGCAACTGCCTGAATGTTTCCCCTACTGCACAAGCTTTTATTTTGCAAAGATTTTGGTCAATATGTCGGAAGGTTGAAGGTCAACTCATTTTCATGGGTCCAAACCAGGTTCTGTATTGCATTTCTTTAAAAAATGATGATCGTTAAGGAATACTCAACAGCAGGCGCTATTTGGAAGAGGAGGAACCAATACTTTTTATGGCTACTGATCTGTTACCGTGAATCGTGTAACTTTTTCACGTCTACCCTCAGTCCACAACCCAGTATTTTCGAAAGCGGAGTGTTAAGGCCTTAAGCGGGCGACAGCCTAGAGGCCTGAGTCCCTTGCAAAGGGCAAGCGGTGGCCGATACACTCGAGTTACGGATCNGGCGCCCCTCGCGCGCGCGCCCCGCCCGCCGCCCTCGCTGCTGCATATTCATAAGGGGGCGGGGTCGCTCCCGTCTCTCGAATCCTCGGGGCTGAGGGTGCTGAGGGGGGTGGGAAGGTGGGATTTGAAAGGAATTGCTGAGAGGAACGGAGTGTGGGGAAGTGAGTGGTACCACACACGAACGCAGGCTTCCTGTTTCGCCAGTCGCGTGCGTACGCTCACGCTCGCTCACACCCACACACTCACACTCACACCATTTCTCCCAAAGCCGAACTGAGCAAAGAAAATTTCAAGAAGCTCCTGGCTAAATGTCTTGGTCCTAATTATCGTATTTGACTACTTGGGGTGTGTGTGTGTGTGTGTGTGTGTGTGTGTGTGTTTGCCAAGGATTTTTAACAATGATTTTAACTGTGTGCTTCCCATACCAAAGAGAGCCATTGAAAATGTATATGTGCAGACCTCGGTAATTGCATGGATTCTATTGAATTGCATCATAATTGATTGGGGGTTTTTTTTGTCATTAAGTCTTTTATTTTATTTTTTAATATAATTTATTGTCAAATTGGTTTCCATACAACACCCAGTGCTCATCCCAACAAGTGCCCTGTTGATTGTCTGTTTTTAATGTGGCAGACCCCTCCACCGTTCCCCAAAACCCAGATTTTCTGATTTATAAACAGCCAATTTGCTAGCGGGACCCCATTAAAATGGGGCAAATAAAAATGAGGTAGGAAAATGACTGAGCCCCGAGGAAGTTCACTTAGGTAGGGATCAGGGGCGGTCTGAGAAGCTGTAAACACCATTGGCGCTGAGCTATTACCCCTGCACATAACAAGCAGCCCTCCAAGATGGTTTCTCTTTCCTTCCAGAAATGTCCACCGTGAGAATCATCACTAAAACCCATCCTGGGATTCAGATCCAGTCGACCACTCTCTGTACAGGTGGCTGCCTGAGAAAGGTGATCGGGACCGATGCAAAGGTTCTTCTGCCCCCGAACAGCCTGTGATGAGGCTTTCACCACCGGATTGACCCCTCTTTGTTAAAGTGCTATCTGTTAAGATATAAACTTGTTAGCTGGAAGAGGTCACCTGCAAGTATTACCCCCTCAGCAATTGCAGGTGGTTCGACCTATGAACTTCAGAAACCCACTCATCCGCAAACCCTCCTGGTGCCTGTCTACAAAGACAAAGACACGGCCCAGGTCCCTGCCCTGGGAGCCTAACTTTGAGTGCAGAGCAGGCTATAAACAAACGAATAAAAGTCAGGCAGTTATTATTGCTATAAAGAAAAATAAAACCATTTATTTTTTTAAAAAATTTTTAAATGTTTTATTTATTTCTAGGAGAGAGAGAGACAGCGTGAGCAGGGGAGGGTCAGAGAGAGAGGGAGTCACAGACTGAAACAGGCTCCAGGCTCTGAGCTGGCAGTCAGCACAGAGCCCGACGCGGGGCTCGAACCCACGAACCGCGAGATCATGACCTGAGCGAAAGTCGGACGCTTAACCGACTAAGCCACCCAGGCGCCCCAAAATAAAACCAGTTAGAAAGGCAGGTGTTAGAATCTCAGAGAGATTGGAAGTACCACTAATTCCCTGATGGAACCAGCTGAGACTAAGTCCCGTTTTTCTGATGGGGTTTTAGGTCCCATTAGTTATATGGGCATAAGGGTGCCTTTCTGAGTTTGTTTCCTCATCAGACAAAGAGCAGTCCTTGTTTTCAGCAGATTTTAGAGCGGGCAGAGGACGTTGTTGTACTGATTTGGTGGAAACCGAGGCTCAGAGGACAGTGTTGCTGGATGATCGGCTATTGACAATAATTTCTCACTGAAGCCGCTAGCCTTAGGGCTTTGGAAGCTGCTTGATTACAGGATGAATTTTGCTTCCGAATTCTTGCTACTCATTTGTAATTAAGTCTTCCCCCACAAAGGGACGTAGGATGTGGTGGGGGAAGACTGATGGTTACTGACGCACCCTCGAGCCCTCTACCCACGGGACCTCTTTGTCATAGCTACCACTAACCATTGAACAGATTCAAAAGAGGGTCCAAGAGGTCAGTCTCCTTGCCAGGGGCACACAGCACATTACGTGGTCAGGGGAGGATTGCAATCCGTCTCTTTCAAAGCCCCGCCGGGGCCCACAGCCTTGGTCTCCTTCGGGGCACCTGCTACTTTTGGCAGCAACAAACCACTGTGAAGAAAAGGAAAAGATTCTCGTTTGCCAATTCTTTAACCGTAATAGAATAGCTGTACTGTTGGTGGGAATGCATCAATCCAGCCATCCTGGAAAACAGTATGGAGGCCCCTCACCATTAAAAATAGAACTGCCCTGGGGCGCCTGGGTGGCTCAGTCAGCAAAGTGTCTGACCCTTGGTTGTGGCTCAGGTCTCTGATCTCACAGTTGGTGAGTTCCAGCCCTACATCGGGCTCTGTGCTTGGGATTCTCTCTCCCTCTCTCTCTGCCCCTCCCCTCTCTCTCTCTCTCTTTCAAAATAAATAAATAAACTTAAAAAAAATAGAACTGCTCTATGGTCCAACAATTGAATGACTTGGTATTTACCCCCAAGAATACAAAAATACTAATTCAAAGGGATACCCTCACCCCGATGTTTATAGCAGCATTATCTACAATAGCCAAATTATGGAAACAGCCCAAGTGTCTACTGACTGATGAATGGATAAAGAGGATGTGGTACACACACACACACACACACACACACGCTGGAATATTATTGGCCATCAAAAAGAAGAAAATCTTGCCACTTGCAACGACACGGATGGAGCTAGAGAATATTATGCTAAGCGAAATATGTCAATCAGAGAANGTTGCCAGAAGGGAAGCGGGGGTGGGGGGTGGGGAATAGGTGATGGGGATTAAGGAATGCACTCGTACTAAGCCCCAGGTGTTCTATGAAAGTGTTGAATCACTCCATTGTATACCTGAAACTAATATTACAGTGTACATTAACTGGAACTCAAATAAAAACTTAAAAAATAATAGCAGTAGTGTGTGTTTATTTTCTTACGCAAAAATAAAAGGAGGATACGACTTCCAGCTCCTGGGAATCAGCGGATGTATCTTGGGTCATAGCAGCGAGTTAGAGAGAGGAGCTGTACCCCAGCTGCCTGTCCCCCACCCCCCAACCCTGACAGGTGCCAGGGAGAAACACTTCCCACAGCCCAGGGGAGGGGGGTGAGCCTGGGTCACAACTCTGGGCATCAGGGGGTAGAGCAGAGGACACCCTACCCACGGTCCTCCCTGGCAGCCTGCTTCCCAGAGGGGCCTGGGCAGCCCTTCTGTGGGGTGTCCCCTGGAGGCTGCTTCCCCACAAAGCAACCCCACTCACTACCCGCATCCCAAACGTAAGAACACGGAAGACACCCAGATGTCTTTACACCAGACATTGTCAGAGTCCAATGCCTAGAAATAGGTCTTTTGAATAGACCCAGAAGGAGAAACCGTGGAAATCTTCCAAGGTTCCCAAGCAGTTTTTAGGGCAATCCCTCCATTTGGGATGAGGCTTTAAAATGCATGACAGTAGCTGCGCATTAGATGCACCAGAGAAGTCGGAAAAACAAAACTGTAGGTCAATGAAAAGAAAGAAGCGTTTGGAGGATAAAGTCGCCCACGGGAAGGGTTCTATTTAAATTAATGTGTGCAGATCTGAGAATAAACCTCTTGAATGCTTCACTTAGACTGAGAAAGAATGTAATTTGCCTCCTTTTTTTCTAGGTTCAAAGCTGCATCTGTAGTTCACTCCTCGAAGCATTTGTACTTTGTTTTACGGGGTGATGTTATTTAAAGTAATATTTTCTGGGGCGCCTGGGTGGCTCAGTCGGTTAAGCGTCCGACTTTGGCTCAGGTCATGATCTCAGGTTCGTGGGTTCGAGCCCCGCGTCAGGCTCTGCACTGACAGCTCGGAGCCTGGAGCCTGCTTCAGATTCTGTGTCTCCCTCTCTCTCTGACCCTCCCCTGCTCTCCCTGTCTCTCTCAGAAATAAATTTTAAAAAACATTAAAAATTTGTTAAAGTAGAGTTTTCTGCTATATGTGTTGGAATCCATTTTTACTTTAAACTTTTGGAAACTCTAATGTTAGCTGTCAGCATGGCCTGAATGAGTCTGTTTATTGTTTTATTAAAATCACGCTTTGGTCCGGAAAGAATTTTAGGTGGCATATATAAATACATCCAATCCGATAGAATAGGAAAGAGAATTAAAAACAGGCAGATGAGGAAAACATAACACAGGGGAAATGAGAACAGAAAAGACGAACAGGCATTCGTATATTTATATCTATGTAAATTCATACAATTATATCTGTTTTCATCAAAACTCTTTTAGAACTAACTCTGAAAGCCATGTAAGCAAACCATGCAAAAATGAATCTTTAGGCTATTTAAAATAAGTAAAAAGGCATGATGTATTTCATGAAAAACTGTATTACATTGGGGGGGGAATGGAACTGTGATAAAGCAAGAGATCTAGAAGTTTCCTGAGTGCAGACAATTAAAATTATTTTTTTACATTGTACATGTTTGTAAGATGTAAATTTTTATAAAATTTTTTAATGTTTATTTTTGAGAGAGAAAGAGTGCAAGCAGGGGAGGGGCAGAGAGAGAGGGAGACACAGAATCTGAAGCAGCTCCAGGCTCTGAGCTGTCAGCACAGCAACAGCTGGCAACAAACTGTGGGGTCATGACCTGAGTCGAAGTTGGATGCTTAACTGACTGAGCCACCCAGGAGCTCCTATACACTTTTGGAACATTTACTACATTTTCTTTCATGATGATAGGAGAAAAATGGAATATACCTACATTATGTGAGTGTGTGTGTGTGTGTGTAACTGTTTTTCCCTTACCACTAATGTCACTTCTGAGAGTAAATAAAATCACTTTAGAGACCCAGGGACAAACAAGTAAAGTATCTCCATTCCCTATGGTCTCGTCTACTAGACTAGATTGCTGGTTGGTCTTTCTTCTCCTTTATTCCTGGGAATGACTTTAACGAGTGTTTTCTGGGTGGACATTTTCCCCATCTCTCTTGAGGGCCTACTTTGAGAGCTCACTGAGGAACATTTCTTTTTTCTTTGTTTATTTATTTTTGAGAGACAAAGAGCATGAGTGGGGAAGGATCAGAGAGGGAGGGAGACACAGAATCTGAAGGAGGCTCCAGAACCCGACTCCGGGCTCAAACTCATGGACCGGTGAGATCATGACCTGAGCTGAAGTCAGATGCTCATCTGACTGAGCCCCCCCAGGCACCCCTCACTGAGGAACATTTCTGAGGTTGGCCATGAATGTGTCTGTGAAAGCATTTAGAGAGCGCTTCTGGATTGGAGGTTGACCTTCACACAAAGGATTAGGAAAAGCTTGAAGTGGAAGAAAAAGAGGCAGGAGCAAGGGAAGCCCACCCCCCCCCCACCCCCCACCCCCCATCACAGCAGAAGGAA
>NW_027532842.1:5520290-5525308 GCF_008692635.1 Crocuta crocuta | reverse complement strand
GGAATTCAGCCACAGCTCACAGATGGTGGCCGGACACTAACGATAGCCCCTCCTAGCATGCACTAAATGCAATAAAATATCTGTACACTTGTCTGGAGATCTTGAATCTTGTTATGGACACACTACTTTGTTAGATATTGTCATTTATCAAATTTAGTTAATTCTCAGCTTCTGGGATCATCTATGGTGAATTTA
Source organism: Crocuta crocuta (assembly GCF_008692635.1). Taxonomy (NCBI): domain Eukaryota; kingdom Metazoa; phylum Chordata; class Mammalia; order Carnivora; family Hyaenidae; genus Crocuta; species Crocuta crocuta. Next base: position 5,525,113 of record NW_027532842.1, on the reverse strand, counting down.
TTAGGGTAAGGATTTCTTCTGCATTTGAAATACTCAGAAATGCACCGTGTACCCTTCCTGGATTCCCAAGTTAATACGCAAATAACGTTAGCCTAATTATGGAGGAAGTTCTTTATGCTAAGCTGCATACAGACACAGATACAGGCTTTAGAATCTCTCCAAACTTCCAAATGCAATACTATTCCTAGGAATCGCTCCACTGCGTTATTGGGACCTGAATTAAATGAAAGGAAATCAAAGGGGGTGATTAATAAAGACTCGCTCATGTCTACTGTTCTAAATTCTTCTAGGCATCAAACAAGCATTTTATGTTGGGATCCTAATTAAAGTCACTTTTCATCATGTTCATTGTGTGCCCCCGAGAAATAGGCTCATAAATAAAACTGACAAGATCTGACAGTGTGATTAACCCCCGACGTCAAACTTGATCATCGTAGCACAGAATCCCGTTATGATATCCTGCTTCATGATGCAAACACCTCCTGGCCCTCAGTCTACCAGGTGGACACAGAGGAAAGAGAAGCTAGATGAATAGAAGTTTCTTAGCAAAATGCAGCCCTTTTGAAAAGCCCTTATCAATTATTAGTCAGATTTTCCCCAAAGCATTAACTGTGAACGGCAATGACAAGGGCGCTGTGGCTCTTAAAAAAGTCATAACAGATCGTTCTTCCTCACTTTGGCTTTGGCTCATTCGTGAACTTGACAACCATTTACTGTGTAATTCTGTATGAAGTTACCAGGCACATGGGAATTTTTTAAGGCCATTGTCCATAAGGACATGAAAATATAACGAGAAGATAACATATAGGTGCAAATCTACTTCCTGTTAATTAAATTGTTGTCTGAGTGTGACTTTAAGAGAACAATTGGAAGGATTCTGTGAAAAATTCTTTTATCACAAAGATTCCATTTGTGTTACAAATAACAGTAAATTTGTGAATTGGAATTTAGATATAAAGACCCTCAATTGTAAGAACGAGAGGTTGCAGGTGTCTTTATGAAAGTTTCTCTAGATGCTAAGTGGTGAGGAGGCCCTCGGAGACCGTGAGGGACCCGCACAATGACACTGGACAGGGCGGCGGGGAGAAGGCCACCAAGTGGGACTTGGGACCCCGAAGAGCATGAGACACCATGGCACCAGTTTAGAAGGGGCCTCTGATCCAAGGCAGAGGGGGTTAGATTAAAGGACCACTATCACCCTCGAGGGGTTGGGGGTTGGTATAAAAGGTCTTTAAATAAAGACTATCACCTTGACCTAGACATGTGGCTGAAAGCAGTAGACAACTGGTGGTGGTCCAGGAATTGACACCATGGGGCCAGGGGTCAGGACAGGGGGAGACTCAGACACATTCAGGGAACCTGGGGAGAGAGGGGTTGGGCTCAGGGGGACGGATGGGGAGGAAATGGAGAGGTGGCTCAGAACCCCATGGCTCTTCACCGGCTGCTCCAGGCCACAGGGTCTGTATTTCTCAAGTTCAAGTATCACAGACACAGGGAGGCACCTCGCTCTTCACCAGCGTAAAATGGCAGCCCCAGTTGGCCCAGGACAGTTTGCCTGTAACCACGAGGGAAGGTAACCAGGCTGTGGCTGCACCCCTTCCCGATACCCGGCACCCTCACCTTTATTCAGCTCTCTCAATATGCGCATCTTTGCGACACGGTTTACCTCTTCCTCTCCTAGCTTCCTTCAAATAATCGATGTGCAAGCATCCTCAGTTGGCTTATTTAGAGCATTTCTGGACCAGTTCTATTTTCAGCCTGTGCATATTTTTGGAAATCATGAGTTGTAGCTTCTTTACAATCATTGTAAAATGTGAAATCCCTCCTCCCCCTCCCCTGCTTGCCTTGATAGGACATTAGCAGGTCAGGGAGTGCACCCTCCTTCAACACTCTGCTTACTGCCCCCCCATTCACTCATTCGCTCCCTAAGAATTGGTTTGCCACATGCCACTTGCGGGGTTCAGTGCCAGGCACGGGGGAAACTAAGCAACGTGCTTCCAGCTCTCGAGGAATTCAGAGAGCAACGGTGGAGACAGCTAGGAAACCTGACCCTGTAGCTGGAAACCCAGCAGGAGCGTCTGAGCAGGGTGTTCTAGAAGCAGCAAAGAGAAAATAGTATGCGATGCCTCATGAGTTTGCCCGCCACTTCCACCCTAGATGTTTTAGACCTCGATGGTCTTGTATTTCTCTTTTAGTTTTTCATGTAAAGAATCTATCTTTTTATCCAGCCCCTTATGAAAGCTTCTTTCGACTCGACCTTTTTTTTTTTTTTAATGTTTATTTATTTTTGAGAGACAGAGTGTGAGTGAGAAGGAGCAGAGAGAGACAGAATCTGAAGCAGGATCCAGGCTCGGAGCCGTCAGCACAGAGCCCAATGTGGGGCTCAAACTCACAAGCTGCGAGATCATGATCTGAGCTGAAGTCGGCCGCCCAACCCACTGAGCCACCCAGGCGCCCCTAGACTCGACTTTTTAAATGCACGATTTGTTATATCTTTCTTGTCATTTGACTTGAAATGGAAGAACCTTTCAACTGTGGACACAACAATATAAAAAGTTAAGAGATAGTGCCCTCCTGGTATTTCGCTCTTAGATATCAATCTAATATATACTTTTGCAACACGCACTGTAGAACTGATCTTGGTTTCTTTTGAAAGTCTCTTGAATTGTAGATGTTGAGAACCTAGCACCCTAGAAAAGCTCTTTCCTTCCTAAGAGCTGATTGGGTGTGTGTGTGTCTGGATGTGTATTTCTGTCTGTCTTCTTGGTGTGCCGAGACTGACGTTGGCTAGATTCTTTCACAAATACTAAATCAACTTCCTGCGGCGTGGAGCCTGACGCGGGGCTTGAACTCACGGGCTGTGGGATCATGACCCGAGCCGAAGTGGGAGGCTTGACCAACTAAGCCACCGAGGCGCCTCTACCTTCAACTAACCCTTAACTTCACACAGCACTTTTACACCAAGAGTACTGAACTAGGAACTGCTTATCCCTGCCACAGGCTCTTCTCCCAGGCTTCTACTGTGGGAGAGAAACTAGTCAACACTGAAATAGGTACAATGAACTCTTTTCAGGTTTTTCCACCCTATTCTCGTGGTATTTATTAATTATTTTGGTCATCATTGAAACACTTTTGCTTGAAAAACCTTTGCTCGTTTTAAAACATAGAATTAAGAAAATTGTATTTACTATTTGAATTTTTCCTGAAAAGTAAATAAAATATACAGTAACCAATCTCAAATCAATCAATTAACAAACCTCCTGCCCAAAATGTGTAACTTAAGGATGGCGTTTGTGACAGCTAACATTCTTTTTTTTTTTTAATGTTATTTATTTTTGAGAGAGAGGGACAGAGCGCGAGCAGGGGAGGGGCAGAGAGAGAGGGAGACACAGGATCTGAAGCAGCTCCAGGCTCTGAGCTGTCAGCACAGAGCCCGACGCGGGACTTGAACTCACAAATCATGAGATCATGACCTGAGCCGAAGTTGGATGCTTAACCGACTGAGCTGCGCAGACGCCCCAACGTTCTTAAGAGGATATATGTTTTCTTGTAACAGGTTTGAGTGGATGTAAAACATACCAGTGAGAGGCCAGTGGGAAAAATCCCAGGGTTACCTAGAGCCAAGCAGTATAGTGTCGGCAACTGACTGGTTTCTACTTTTGCAAAATGAAAGCCGCCCTGACGTTTGTGATTCCACTTCATGGACCCTGAAAGCTCTCTGGCTGCCCTGACAGAAGAAGGTTCCCGAAAGCACTCGATGGAGCGCTCTTACAATTCCTTTGAGCCCCTTGCTCGGAGGCGTTGAGAGCCACCGACGGTATTCCTGCCGCATCTGCAGACCCGCCACAAGCCTCCTTCCGGAAACTAAGAAATCACGCCCTAGAAACCAAACCCTCTCCCACCTCTGTCTTCCAAGAGCACAGAAGGCTACGTGTTCAGTTAAGATGCATTTATGGCCTGAATAAAGTTCAAGCAATGAAACTATAAAATTAAACACATTGACTCATGCCATTTAACTGGCTATCTTAATGCTTTTAGTCCATTTGCCTACACCAACATGTTCATATTTATCTTTTCCATCCCACTTACAGCCACCGGACGTATTATACGTTTATCTTTTTGTTCACTGCCTCTCCTCCCACCCCCCACACTAGAATTAAGCACCAGAAAGACAACTTTGTGTCTATTTTCTTCTGTTATCCTCTGCCTCCTAGAATACTTGATAACTGCTCAAAAGTATTTATTGAATGAATTCTGAATTTCAAAAGGTAGGACTTGTCCTTGAATCCTCACCGACGTATAAGGAGAAAGACGTTCAGTGTCTATGACCGTCCCCCATGAATTTAGAGGCTGTTCAGAAAGAAAGATGCTGAGCAGCCAGCGGACATGCACTTTTGTTTTCTAGCTGGGGTCCCCAGTTAAGGAAAATACCACCAGTGCAGACGGAAAGGTCTCAGAACAGAGGAACCACTGGAGATTCTCGGTATCTTAGGACCGGATTGAAAATCCGTGTGGTTTAATGGCAGATCCCGATCCCCGGGTTAAGACATCTAAGGAGATGTCCCCTCCTAAGGAGACATCTAAGGAGCTGAATCTGATAACAGAGTTGGGAGCCATAAAGGTCATAGGGAGAAGGTGGGGATGATCAACGGAGCAAATTTCAACAGCTTGGGGTGTGGTGAGTCGCAGATCAAATTCTGTCCAACTCGACGGTGTTCTGGAAGGAGCGAGCACGCCGCTGTGGACCTACCGCCCGGCCCCACCTCCCCGCGGCTCCAAGGTCCCCCCCCCCCCGTCCAGGGGCTGGGGGACAAGGGGCCCAG
>NW_027532842.1:5495397-5520281 GCF_008692635.1 Crocuta crocuta | reverse complement strand
GTTCCTGGACCACTTTGTGCGAACAGCGTTCCCCCGTGTAGACAGCCTCAAAGCCACACCTGAGTCCCAAGGAGGGGCAGGAAACGGATTTGGATGCAGAAAGCCGCAAGTCCAGCTGCGGGACTGCAGGGGCTACTGAGCGACAGTGCGCACCCAGTCGTGCCTTCCTCGCCCCCAACCCAACACCCCAGCGGCCTCATACTGCCCCTCTTCCGGAGCAGTGAGCCTCCTCCCTGTCTGCTTCTCAGCCAAGGGGGGAAGAGGTGACCTTGACCTCCTGGCTTGAGTGCGGCTTCAGTGAGGCTAAGTGGGCGGTGGTGGGACTAAGAGCCGCCAGCCTGTCAGAATTTGCTGTGAGCACACAGCTTAGGGCCTCCCTGTGAACCTCCGGGGTGCTGAGCTCACTGCAAACCCTCTGTCAGGAAAACCCTTTAGCTCTCCTGACTCCCTGGCTTGGTTGAGCTTAGGACCACCGCCCTCCCAGCCCGGGGCGTCATGCCCCCCGAACATCTCCAGCAAGGCTCCGCACAGCGCTAATTTCACTGTTTAATGACCTGTCGGTGCGCCTCTCCACCTCCCCGCTCCGGACTGAGGCGCTTACTAGAGAGCAGGAGTTACCCAGGGGTCACAGATCTCAAATCCGAAGGCGTTTAGTCCATGCACATTGAATGGTTGCGTCAGAAGAGAAGGAGACACGTACGTGTGTTAAGAAAATTCAGAAAAACACCTTCCACCGAAGTTTCTCGAGGCGGATGCATCTGAACTGTGCCATGAAAGATGAGGCTGGATTTGAGCAGGTGGAAACTGGGGAGAGGAGGGGGCTCTGGGAGGAGAGAGTGTGAGAAGAAAGCCTGAATGGGGTAGCACTGCTTGGCTCCTGCCTTTTGCCCCCTGAGCTGGTCTTAAGCAAGTCACTTAGCCCCTGTGTGTCCTCCTCTGAGATGAGAACGATGTCGGGTCTATGTCACAGCGTTCTGAGGATCAGATGAGCTAACCTTTGCTAAGGCTTAGAACAAAGCTTGGCATGTAGTAAGCATTTATGTAAACATCAGCCATTATTAATTATTATGATCATATGTACAAATAAGGAATTCAGAGACAGAAGAATGGAAATAGTCTGGAAGAGCCCCAGCTACTGCTGCTGCTGTTGTGTTTTTGTTGGTTGTTGTTGTTGTTGTTGTTTTTTGGTAGCCCAACATTCTAGATTTTTCTGAGTGTCACTTTCAGGTAGAGTATTCCATTGTTTCCAATCTATCCCAAAATTTTGTTGAGAACAAGAGGGTCATTGTGTCCCCATGAAGAAGTCACTGGATCTTCTTATTTAAGTTTCTAAAATAATCTGTATTTTGACACCAAGCAAGGTTCCTCTTAATTTTATCCTTGATTGGAAAAAAGGCAGAGAACAGATCAATTATATAAGCAGTAAACACACCACACACACACACACACACGGATTAGGGCAATAAAAGAACCCAAATCAAATTTCTCTGAAGATCCCGGTTACATGAGATATATAAGCTGGCTAAATTAAATTGTTGCAAATCCCGTTTGCCTGTTACATTTTTTTCTTTAAATGTCCTGGTTGAAAAAAAATAAAAAAATAAATGTCCTGGTTGAGGTAAATCGCATTTGCATTTACATGATCATAAACAATCACGAGAAAAAGATACTAATACAGAGTGACATAAATATACATGATTACACTAGTAGACATATAGTAGACAATAGTGTGTCTGTTTTCCTTAATTCTTTCAGTTAAACCCCTGGTTAGTCTAATTGCTTTGTTTTTTAGTCACTCATTTGTCAATGTCCTGCCCTTTTCTTCAGTTGTATTCTTTTAAAAAATAAAAGAAAGTTACATAATAGTCTTGGTTGCACCCCAGAGAACCATAATGACGGACCCCGAGGCCAGCGCGGTGAGAGGGAAAGCCAGTGCTGCGGCTGATCCAAAGCAAGAGGCTAAAGTCATGCTCAGTTCTGGCCCTGACCTCGTCTAGGTCTGAGAACGGAAACCGGATCTGTGGTGGTCTTGCTTTCCAAGTCTCCTAAGGTCTCCCGGAGCCCCGGGAGCTGATCCAGGCACCTGTCCCGGTTGGTTCCCTCCGCCCTGGGATGGGTACAGGCACCGGGCCCATGGGTCTCTGCCCACCGCCCATCCCCCTCTGTCTGAAGCTGCAGAAAGAGAGGGCGCGTAGGTCCGCAAAAGGGTGGGGTTTGAAGGTCAGCAGGTCAGCCGGCAGTTACCAGTTTGAGACTTGAGGCCATTCCTTTGGTCTTTGATACTCAGTTTCTCTTTTTCTAAAATAGATACATATGGTAAGTATCTTAGGGATGTCTTCCACTCCAGTGAGAAGTCAACTGGATAGACGCGGACAGGGGATCCAAGGAGAAGAGCAGCAAGGGACTCTGCAGGAAGGGCTGATGCGGGATGGCAGCTGAGTCCCGGGTGCAGAGGGCAGCCGGCCAGCCTGGAGCTGGGCCCCCGGCTCGCTGCCTGCCTCTGTGCCTACGTTACTTACCTACTTATTTAATTTTTTTCATGTTTATTTTTGAGAGAGAGAGAGAGAGAGCGAGAGAGAGCGCAAGTGCGGGAGGGGCAGAAAGCGAGAGAGACACAGAATCCGAAGCAGGCTCCAGGCTCCGAGCTGTCAGCACAGAGCCCGACGTGGGGCTCGAACCCATGGTCCCGAGATCATGCACTGAGCTGAAGTCAAGTCAACAGCCACGCAGGTGCCCCTCTTCCTACTTTTAATGAGTAAACTACTGGAGGATGAGCCCCTGCAAAAGAAGGGACTAAAGCAAGACAGAGGGAGACCTGAGTCCCAGGGGGCAGGAAATGCACAGAGGGGACGGGCAGAAAAAGCCAGACATCGGCAACAGCAGCCTGGACATTGTCACCCCAAGAGATGGAGGGAGACCCCGAGGAAGGTCGCGGCCAAGGAACCCTGGAACTCCCTGGCCTTGGGAGAGGCTGTTGGAGAGTATGAGGAAAATCAGTACTTCGTGGATAAGCCAAGGAATTATTGACTTGCAGAAAACAGAAATTAAGAAAGGAAATCATCCGAGTACACTAAGTATTTAACTGGGAGTAATAGTTGCATAAGCAAGGGCACCTGGGTGGCTCACGTTGGTTGAACGCCTGACTCTTGATTTCAGCTCAGGTCATGATCCAGGGTTGTGCCTTAAGCCCCACGTCGGGCTCTGCACTAAGCATGGAGCCTGCTTAGGATTCTCTCTCTTTCTGCCCGTTTACCCCAGTTGCTCTCCAAAATAAAATAGGGGCACCTGGGTGGTCAATCCGTTAAGCATCCAACTCTGGCTCAGGTCATGATCTCACAATTTGTGAGTTCAAGCCCCACGTTGGGCTCTGTGCTGACAGCTCGGAGCCTCGAACCTGCTTCCAATTCTGTTTCCCTCTCTCTCTTTGCTTCCTCCCTCACTTGTGGGCTCTCTCTCTCTCTCAACTAATTAATTAACTAAAAAAGAAAATAAAATAAATTAAAATTTTAAAAAACAGTTGCATAATACTTCCATTTGAGACTTAATCTATGGAATAATTTCATGACTCTAGTTTCTCTGGTGTCACATCAACCAAGAGAAGTGCATAAAGAAAGGTTTTCTTGAAACCAAGCATTGTAAGTGACAAACGGGCGAGGGTAGGTCATCAGCCGGACGGGGGCTTTGGCTGCCTGCAAAGAAAACAAATGTATAAGAAGTAGCATGTTTGTGGAACCCCTGGCGGGCTGTCGGCAGAAGACACAACTCTTGGGCTCAGGGTTGTAAGTTTGAGCCCCACGTTGGGTGTAGAGCTTACTTTAAAAAGTGTAGTACGTTTGTCTGTGTGCCCGTGAGCATGCCCGGGTAAAGGGGGGAGTAGAGAGGGGAAAGAAGAGAGAACTTGAGAGAGAAGGAGTTTATAAAAGGTTGACATCTCCTTAAACCTAATTCTACCTCTTTTGTTTTTGAATCAATCTTCTACTCTTTCTTGGACAGATAAATGTCCGCTTACTTTGAAGAAATCTTTTGGGGCGCCTGGGAGACTTAGTCGGTGGCGTGTCTGACTCTTCACTTGGGCTGAGGTCGTGGTCCCAGGGTCATGGGATCGAACCCCTCATCAGGCTCTGTGTTGAGCGTGGAGCCTGCTTGAGATTCTCTCGCTCCCTCTGCCCCTCTCCCCAACTCATGTACTCTCTCTAAAATAAAATAAAAATAAATAACTAAGTCTCTTAGCTGCCTGCCTTCAAATTCACATAGGATCTCTTCTATAAATGAGCATCAGAATCTTCACAAAAAGGTACTTGACCTCTTTCATGCCCCAAACATTGTGGCACAAAGTCTACAGGAGCTGTCACTCAACGAGCAGGCGATAAGCACAGCCAGGGGCTGTGTGTCCAGGCTCTGCACAGCCTGGGGCTGGCCGCACCACCGAGAGTAGCAATAGATGCGCTTCTGTCTCCTTGGAGCTTAGGACTGGTTGGAAAAGATAGATTCCTTAATTAGTCACACCAACAATTGTGAAATCACACCAGTGGGAAGTGCAGTGTGGGAGGGGACATGGCGCCTGGAGAAACTGGGAGGTGCTTTGAGGCAGAGCAGGGACCTAGGAAAGGCATCCCCGGGCGAGTGATGCTCCAGCTAAGAATCCCAGGGTTTCCCCGCGGAAAGGAGGGGCAAGCAGTGCTCATGACAAGGCCTGCAGCTTCTTTTAAGTCTTGAAGGAAGTTGGTGCCTTCACTGTATTACGTACCCCACGCCACTGGGGAGGTGGGTATGAGGCCAGATTTCAGAGCAAGAGACCATAAAGGGTTTCACGGGCGATGAGATTCAAGGTTACCTGTGCCCTGGGCACTCCAGGTGGTGCCACTCAGGGGAAGCCCTAGGGCTGAGGACAAGGCAGATGGAGAAAGCCAACGGTGGGCAAGGGGCCTTCTTGTGGTTTCCGTGGGAAGGAACGGGCGAAGCAGGATAAGCAGGCTGCGGACTGGTTTGCTATGTTTGGAAGTGGAGCCCTCGTGAAGTTCATGGTCAGTGTGACTATTAGAACACATGGTTTGGGGCTTTCTGAAGTCTCCGGATGGTCTGGGGGTGGGCCAGGGATTATTACTTGGGACCAGCTAGTGGCCATTTTTGTAGATGTTACAGCATGGAATTACAGACGTTACAAGTTTGGTTTTATTGTTGAGAGCGAGGTGACCCAGGAGAGGTGGGCATGCTCGGGGCACCAAGTAGACAAAGTCACAGAGTTACCCTCTTCACTGTGAACTCTTTGAAGACGGCTGGGGAGGGAGGGGGAGGTGTTCTGAAGGAACAGTCCAGCGCGGTGTGGAGACGGGTCATGGAGGTTGTGAGTAGAGCACGGAGGCTGTTAAAATAGTTCAGGAAAGAGAAAGTTCCATTCCCATGTTCTGCCAAGCCCTACAAAAGAGGAGCCACCACATTCTAAGAAGGCATGAGCGTACAGAATATTAATCTCCCTGTGTGTTCGTTCCAGAGGCAAGACAGAGCTCTGAAAACCAAGACTTCACCCTTGTAAGGTTAAGAAAATGTGTATGCGATCCCCTTGCTGAACGTGGGGCTAGCTGCCATTTATTGATCCCCAACTATGTGCTGCTAGGATCTTAATATGTATAAAGGCTCCCGTCCACACAACGACCCAGCAAGGTCTTGTTCCTTATCTCCAATTTACCTATAAGGAAACACTTGGGGTGCCCTGGTGGCTCAGTCGGTTAAGCATCCGACTCTTGATTTCAGATCAGGTCATGATCTCATGGGTTTATGGGTTCGAGCCCCGCATCTGGCTCGGCGCTGACAGAGCTGAGCTTGCCTGGGAATCTCTCTGTCCCTACCCCCTCGCGTGCACACGTTCTCTCTTTCAAAATAAATAAATAAACTTAAAAAGAAAACACTCTGGGGGTTAAATTAAGTTGGCCAAATTCACATAGTTGGCTGAAACTAGTTTACCTCCAAGCTTCCACATTTTTCCTGACCTCTCCATGTGTTAGTCGGGGTAAAATACATTAAGGAAAAATTTCTCTCAGAAGAAAAGCTTGCTCTTATGAAAGCATTTCCTTAGTAAATGTAAAAGTCCCTGATAAAGCCTTAAGAGAATTGAGCTAACGTAGTAATCCTTTCTATAAAAATTAAGGCATATTGCATGCAATAAGACACCCGAATCCTAAATGTGGTTTGCTAAGCTTTGACAAATATATACACCTATGTAACTGCCACCTTAATGAACACGTAGAGCATTTCTCTTACTTTAGAAAGTTCCCTCATGACTTTCCTCCCCCCCACCCAGAAGTGGCCACTATTTTGTATTCTGGCCCCAAAGATAAGTGTTCATGACTGTTGAGGTTTACAGAATGGAACCCTATAGCATGTCTTCCCTTGTGCCTGATTTATTTTGCTGAGCATAATGTTTCTGAGTTTCATCTATGTGTATTAGGAACCTCACCAATTTACTGCCGGGTTATAATCCTCTCTAAATGGATGGTTAATGGATTGTAGCAGGCTTTTGCATATCATTATTAATATCTTCTCAATTGAAAGGACTTCGTATTTTAAATTTCTCATGTTTGCTGTGATCTTGTTCTTTTTACACAACACAGACCACAGAACTGAGATATAAAATACCTTTCTCCTAGTCCCTCATCAACATCCTGACAATATCCTAGGCCAGAATTGCGAGCACTAATTGATGGGTTCAGCTCCCTGTTGCTGATCATTAAGGCCATCTGCTTCAAATTGTTATCTGATAGGGAGACGAAATCTCCATTACAAGGTAAAGCTTCCATAAGCTTAGCTGATGTTGACAGATTGCGAGAGTGGGAAGCCTCTCTGTGGATGAATTGCAAATGACGGCAGATATACAATGAGGAAAGCTGAAACGTTTTGCCCTAAAAAGATTAAGAATGTGTTTTTTGGAAGTAAATATATATGCAGCTATTTAAAAGAGCACACAAACACTGACCACCACACATGTGCCAAATAAAAACAGGATCTAAGAAGATTGTATGATCAGAAAGGACACAAAATCATCAGACTATCACCAGGAATAAAAGATCAATATATCACAGTCATCTTATTTATACATATTAATAGCAAATGATTGAAAATGATGCTTAAGAAGCAAATATTGTCATCTTGGAGCAACCACTAAAAACTAATGAAATTCGCTTGAAGGCAATAAATTAATTACACAGTATGCTAAAAAAAACCATGTAATACGCAAAAAAACGGGTGAAAAAAAAATCAGAAGTGGAGTAACTTAAAAAAAAGAGAAAGAGATGTGACAAATAGAAAAATGGCAGACTTAAAATAAGTCCTATCAAGAACTAAATGTAAGTGGGATTAGACACTCCAATCCAAAGACAGAGATTGGCAGATGGAATATAAAAACAAAACCAACCTATACGCGGTCTACAAAAGATGCTTTTTAAATACAAATATGCAAATGAGTTCAAAGTAAAAGAACAGAAAAAGACCCATCATGGAAACAGCAAGAGAAAGTCCAAGTAGCTATATTGTAGGAAGGAGTTTTATTAGAGCCAAAAAAGTGCAAAATGATACCGAGATCAAAAAGCAGAAATATAGGACATTTATAAATGTTATGAACCTAATAACAGAATTCTAAAACATTAAACATTGACAAAAAGGAAAGAAGGAGGGGCGCCTGGGTGGCTTAACAGCGTCTGACTTTCGCTTAGGTCATGATCTCGCGGTTCGTGGGTTCGAGCCCCGCGTCGGGCTCTGTGCTGACAGCCAGCTCAGAGCCTGGAGCCTGTTTCAGAGTCTGTCACTCCCTCTCTCTCTGACCCTCCCCTGCTCATGCTGTCTCTCTCTCTCTCTCTCCTCTAGAAATAAATAAAACATTAAAAAATTTTAAAAAAAAAGAAAGAAGGAATAGACAAATCCATGATTTTACCTGGAGATGTAACCACACTCTTCCAGTTAATGACAGAACATGTAAATGGAAAATCAGTATGTGAAAAACTGACCAACACTGATAGAGTAAGTAGGCAGAAAATGAGTAATGATAGACAAAGCCTCAACAACATCACCAACCAACATGACCTAACTGGCATCAATAGAACACACCTCATGGCAATATATTCATTTCAAGTGCATATGGAAGACTCACCAATGTAGAATATCTTGAGCCATAAAACAAATCTCAATAAATATAAATGTGATGGGATTGCTTCGAGCATCTTCTCAGACCGCAACAGGATTAACCAGAAGCCAGTAACAAAAAGCTCTCTGGGAAATCCTCAAATATTTGGAAATTAACATGATTCTATTTTTATTTTTTATTTATTTTTTAATTTTTTTACTGTTTTATTTATTTCTGAGAGAGAGAGAGAGAGAGAGAGGCAGTGTGAGCAGGGGAGGGTCAGAGAGAGAGGGAGACACAGAATCCGAAGCAGGCTCCAGGCTCTGACCTAGCTGTCAGCACAGAGCCTGACGCGGGGCTCAAACCCACAAACCGTGAGGTCATGACCTGAGCTGAAGTCAGACGCTTAACCGACTGAGCCACCGAGGCGTCCCCTTAACATGATTCTAAATGACCCCTGAGGAAAAGAAGACATCAGAAGGGAACTGGAAAATATTTTGAATTGAACAAAAATGTAAATACAGTATATCGAAATGTGTGTGATACAGTGACAACAATGCTTAGAGGAAAGTTTATGGCATTAGAATGCGTATATTAGAGAAAGATAAATGAATAAATCCAATGATATAAACTTCTTTCTTAAGGACATAGTAAAAGAGCCAATTAAACCTAAAGCAAGTAGAGGAAAGAAATAATAAAGGTAACAGTAGAAATAAAGGAATATTAGGAACATGACAAAAATTTCAATGCCAGGGGCGCTGGGGTGGCTCAGTCGGTTAAGCCTCTGACTCTTGATTTCAGCCCAGGTCATGATCCCAGGGTAGTGGGATCCAGCCCAAGTCAGTCTCCGTGATAAGCTTAGGATTCTCTCTCTCCCTCTTTCTCTGTCCCTCCCATACCTGTGCTCTCTCTCTTTCTCAAAAAAAAAAAAAAAAAAAAAAATCAATGGCATATGAAATATACAAACTCCTCAAAAGACACAAATTATAAAATGAGACTCAGGGAAAACAGAAGACATATAATAAATAAAATGCTAAAATTTCCAGCTGATTTCATGGTAATTCTATCAAATATTTGAGGAATAACTGATACCAGTCTCTTACAAATTACATCAGAAAAAGAGGAGGTGGGGCACCTGGGTGGCTCAGTCGGTCAAGCGTCCGACTTTGGCTCAGGTCATGACCTCATGGTTTGTGGGTTTAAGCCCCCCGTCGGGCTCTGTGCTGACAGCTCAGAGCCTGGAGCCTGTTTCAGATTCTTTATCTCCCTCTCTCTCTGACCCTCCCCTGTTCATGCTGTCTGTCTCTCTCTCTCTCAGAATTAAATAAAGCATTAAAAAATTTAAAAAAAAAAGAGAGAGGAGGAAATACTTTACTGCATTATTCTGATTTAACACTTAACAAAGACATAACAAGAAAAAAACTATACACCAATACCTATCATGGACATAAATGTAAAAACCCTTAAGGAAATATTAAGAAAAAACTGAACCCAAAAATATATTAAAAGAATCATGAATCATAAACAAATAGGGTTTGTCCAAGAAATGTAGTATTGGTTTAATATATGAGAATCAATTAATGTAATTTATCATATTAATAGAATAAAGAACAAAAACTATATGATCATCTCAACAGATGCAGAGAAAGTGTTTGACGAAGTTCAACACCTATTCCTTTTGTATTTTATTTTATTTTTATTTTTTAAATATTTTTATTTATTTTGAGAGAGAGAGCAGAGGAGAGGCAGAGAGAGAAAAGGAGAGAGAGAATCCCAAGCAGGCTCCATGCTGTCAGTGCAGAGCCCACCATGGGCTCAAACTCACAAACCATAAGATCACGACTGGAGCCAAATCAAGAGTCAGACACTTAACCAACTGAGCCACCCAGGTGCCCCTCAACACTCTCAGCAACTCCAGAAAAGAATGAAATATTTTCATCCTTGAAAAAGAGGATCAATGAAAACCTTAGCATGAACATCATACTGACTGTTGAAAAAGCAAGTGCTTTTATCCTAGAACATGAACGAGACAAAGATATACACTCTTGCAACTTGTATTTAGCATTATTATTCAGCTGGGGGTCCTAAACAGGTGACTAAGCAAGAAAACATATAATAGAAAGCATAGAGTTTGTAAAAGAAATAAAACTGTATTTATAGTCAACAGATCACATATGTAAAAAATGCTGAGGTGGGGGTGTATGGGAGCCTTATTTGGTTGAGCATATGACTCTTGATTTTGGCTCAGGTGAAGATACCAGGGTTGTGGGATCGAGCCCCGAGTGGGGCTCTGCACTGAGCACAGAGTCTGCCTGAGATTCTTTCTCTCTCTGCCTGTCTTCCCCCTCCACTTCTCTAAAATTAAAAAAAAAAATCCTGAGGGAATATACAAAATCTACTAGAACAATAAATGAATTTAGCAAGACCCCAAGATAAAAGATCAGTATGTAATAATCATTTTATTTCTATATATTAACAGCAAACAATTAAAAATGATATTTAGGGGTGCCTGGGTGGCTCAGTCTGACTTCAGCTCAGGTCATGATCTCACAGATCATGAGTTCGAGTACCACATCAGGTTCTGTGCTGACAGCTCAGAGCCTGGAGCCCACTTCACATTCTCTCTCTCTCTTCTCTCTCTCTCTCTGTCCCTCCCCAGCTCATGCTCAAATAAATAAACATTAAAAAAAATAAACATTAACATTTTTAATAAAAAACTGACATTAAAAAACAATACATTTACAATAAAAAAATCTTTAAAAATAAATTTAACAAAAGGTGTAGAAGACTTTTACAATGAGAGAAATTAAAGAAGACCTAAATAAACGGAGAGATAGGCCATGTTTAAGAATTGGAAGATTCAATATTAAGATATCAATTTTGCCCTAATCAGTAGATTCCATGTAATCTTTCTTTCTTAGGTAAGCTCTACACCCATCATGGGGCTTGAACACACAACCCTGAGGTTACGAGTTTGATGCTCTACCAACTAAGCCAGCCAGGTGCCCCAGATTCAATGCAATCTTAACCAAAAACACAGCAGGCATTTTCTTTTAGAAACTGACAAGTGGGTTCTAAAATTGACGTGAAAATGCAAAGGACCTAAAATAGTCAAACAATTTTAAAAACAAGAAAAAATTTGGAAGACTTAAACCACCTGATATCAAAACTATAGTGATCAGGAGAGTGTAATATAGGTATAAAGAAAGGCCCACCAATCAGTGGGAGAGAGTAAAGTCCAGGAATAGATCCAAACATATACAGTCAATTGGTTTTTAACTCAGGTGTCCAAGTACTTAAATGATGGAAAGAATAATCTTTCCAACGAAAGGGCATTGGAACCGTGCCGTACTGTCCATACTGGGGGGAAAGTCTCGACTCTTTTACCACATGCAAAAATTAACTCAAAATGGATCACAGACCCAAGTTTAAAAGCTTAAGTCTTAAAATCTTTAGGCAGAAAGCATGGGAGAAAATACTTGTGATAATTTATGAAGACATTAAGGCACAAGACAAAAGAAAAATATTGATAAATTAGTTTTCATGAGAATGAAAATCTTTTCCTTTTTTAAAAGACTCTCTTTAGAAAATAAAATGGGGGAAACATTTGCAAAACATGCAACAAAGGGCTTGTGTCCTGAACATATAAAGAACTATTACAACTTACCAATAAGAAGATACACAGTTGAGCTAAAAAATGGACAAAAGATTTAAATGACACTTCATATGGGGCGCCTGGGTGGCTCAGTTGGTTAAGCATCTGAATTTGGCTCAGGTCATGATCTCACAGTTCATGGGTTTGAGCCCCGTGTCAGGCTCTGTGCTGACAGCCAGCTCGGAGCCTGGAACCTACTTTAGATTCTGTGTCTCCCTCTCTCTCTGACCCTCCCCTGCTCATGCTGTCTTTCTCTCAGAAATAAGTAAAACATTAAAAAAAATTTTAAAAATAAACAACACTTCATAAAAGTATATATATAAAAGGCCAATAAGGAATGAAAAGATGTTCAATGTCACAATAACATCAAGTTATCAAAGAAATGCAAATTAATACAACAAAGAGATACTGCTATGTACTTCCTAGAATGGCTAAAATTTAAAAAGCCTGACAATATCGAGTATCTGCATGGAGACAAAGCAACTCGAATTCTCACATATTGCTAGTGATTATACTATAATGATATATCCACTTGATATATCATAGGTCATATATCATACATCAACAAATTGGTGCTTTCTTTTTTTTTTTTAATTTTTTTTAATGTTTTTTACTTATTTCTAGGAGAGAGAGAGAGAGAGACAGCGTGAGCAGGGGAGGGTCAGAGAGAGAGGGAGTCACAGACTGAAACAGGCTCCAGGCTCTGAGCTGGCAGTCAGCGCAGAGCCCGACGCGGGGCTCAAACCCACAAACAGCGAGATCATGACCTGAGCGAAAGTCGGACGCTTAACCGACTAAGCCACCCGGGCGCCCCATGGTGCTTTCTTAAAATGTTCAACACACACTTAATATTCATCCCAGCGATTCCACTCTTAGCTGTATAACCAAGAATGAATACATATATCTACACACAAAGATACTGTATGCAAATGTTCATAACAATATTATGCTCAATTGCCCCAAACTGGAAACAATATATTCATTAACTAGTAAATAGGTAAACAAGTTATATATCCAGACAATGGAACACTGCTTGGTAATGAACTACTGATACCTGCAAAAAACATGGATGAAATTCAAGAATATGCAAAGTGAAGGAAACCAGACACAGAAGCCAACAAATTTTTGCATTTGTATGAAATTCTAGAGAAGGCAGAAACATAGGGACGAAAAGCAGTTCAGTGGATGCCTTGGGCCAGAGCTGGAAAAATGGAGTCACTGTTAAGAGAACATGGAAGAATTCTGATTTTGGCAGGGCTTGCATAACTGTATCCATTTCCCAAACTCATAGAATTATACTCTTAAGCTCTGTGAATTTTATTGAATGGCAATGTGTCTCAAAAGGTGCAAAAAAAAAAATCCACATGCAAAAAATCAGTATCTTTTCCTTTCTTTTCTTTTTCAGTATCTTTTAAATGTAAAAAAAATCAGGCAGTAGAAGACCCAGTAGAAGAAAAGACCAGATGTTGGATACCCTGCCTGCCCTCCAGATTCATTCTCCACCTGACTGCTCCCTGTTCTCTACCCAAACAGGCTTAATTAATCATGTTGCCTATTGACTATATCAATGGGCTCTTTTACCCTTTTGCCTCTGGTTGAGAGTGGCCAATGGAAAGCTCCAGCAGGAGATCTGAAGGAAAGGATTAGAGGGAAGTAGCATATTTTTTAATGTTATTTATTTTGAGAAGGGTGGGAGGGGCAGAGAGAGGGAGAGAGGGAATCCCAAGCAATCTCCACACTGTCAGCGCAGAGCCAGACCTGGGGCTCGATCTCACGAATCGTGAGATCGTGACCTGAGCCCGGATAAAGAGTTGGATGCTTAACCGACTCAGCCACCCAGGCGCCCTGAGATAGCATTTTCATTTCCTCCTCTATCACTGTCCTCTCTGCTGGGACCACAGCGGGCCAGTGCTGTCCCTGGGGTAAGGACAGGACTCCTATCTTGAACGGGAGCTGTGTGTATGGGTTACGGCAACTCCTTGCCCTCTACCCTGCATGCCCGGGTGTGAAAATGAAGGACCTTACAACTGCTGTTACTATCTCAAAGGTACTACTCTGCTCTCTTTCTTCTTCTATACCTTGCCCACATATTTGCAAATACCACTTTTCTCTCAATTTCGCTCCTCAAGTCATCCAACTTAAATGGCGTCATTGGTTTTCTTAAGAGAACCCTTACTGATACAGAGTTCACACACAGCAGCAACAAAAAATAATAATTCCACTGGAATTAACAAACTAGAAATTGCAGGAGTCATGTAAAAATACTTCAAAATCAACAACAACAAAATACTTAAACAAATGGAAAGATATCCATATACTGGAACAAAAAGACTCAACACTGTAAAGATGTCAATTCTTCCATAGATAATTTATCATTTTTTAAAAGATTTACATTTTTTATCTCTTTACCTAACCCAGGGCTTGAACTTACAACCCCAGGATCAAGAGTTCCATGCTCTACCAAATAAGCCAGAGAGGTGCCCCATAGTTAACTTACAAATTAAATGCCAACAGGTATTTTTATGGTTTTGTTGCTACTACTGTTATTGCTTCATTTTTTACTTGAACAAACCGGTTTTAATATTCATGTTGAAAAATAAACAAATGAGAATAGCTGGGAGAACTCTGAGAAAGAAAAGCAAATGTTCACACATAAAATTATCATTTATGTGTTTAAAAACCCATGGGAGACCTATGTAATTGAACAAAAAGCCCAGAAAATATACACAAATACTTCTGAGACATTTCAATAAAAATTGCATCTGGCTGGCACAGCTGGTAAAGCAGGTACCTTTTGATTTCAAAGGTGGTGAGTTCAAGCCTCACATCGGGTATAGATTCTACTTTAAAAAAAAAATTGCATTTCTGGCACCTGGGTGGCTCAGTCAGTTAAGCTTCCAACTTTGGCTCAGGTCATGATCTCACGGTTCGTGGGTTCACGCCCCGCATCAGGCTCCATGCTGGCAGCTCAGATGTGAGCCTGCTTCACATTCTGTGTCTCCCTCTCTCTACCCCTTCCCTGCTCTTTCTTTCTCTACCTCAAAAATAAACATTAAAAAAAATTTTGTAATTGAATCTCAAATCAGTAGGGAAAAGGACTATTTAATAAATGGTTTGAAGACAACAGGTAGCGTTCTGGGGGGAAATACAGTTGAATCCATGCAGTTTAACACACTTGAGTATAATTTCCAAATGAATCAAAGATTTAAGTGTAAATGTGGACTCAAAAAGTATAAAAGGTAATTATGAGAGCACTTGTTATAATTGTGGAGTAGTAAAAGAATTTCTAAGTCTAAAAGACTACTTTAAAACCCAGAAGTAATACAAACTTTTAAAATCTTGTATTACCAAAAAATACCAAAAAAAAAAAAAAAGAAAGAAGAAGAAGAAAAAGAAAAGTACAGAAAAGAAAAAGAAAGGCTAACAATTCAATAGAAAAACGACCAGAACAATTAACAGAAAAAGAAATGCAGGAGAGTTTTAAACAAAGAAAAGACACTCAACTTTTCTAATAAAAGAAATGCAACTTACAACAACACTGAGAATCCACTTACCAGGTAGGAAAACTCAAACCTGCGATAAAATATTCCCGGTGAGGCTGTGGGCGATCGAGTTCTGGCACGCACTGCTCTTAGGAGTATAAATTAGTACTGGCTCGACGGAGGGCTTTTGATGATATCTATTAGAATTCCACATGCATTCACTCTTTGATCTAGCTACTTCTTCCTGTATATTTACTCTGTGGATATATTAGCACAAGTGAGAAATTATGTCTGTGTAAGCTTTCTACCTCAGTATTGTTTTTAATAGCAAAACCCCCAAACAAACTAAACACCCGACCACGGAGAACCAGTTGAATACATTATGATGCATCTACACAGTGTAGTACTTTGCCTCCTAAACAAACACGGAAAATGTGCTGTGTACTCATTGGCATGAAGTTAATTGGAAACGCTAATTGAAAAAAAGCAAGGCTCTGAAGGACTATAGTGCGTACACCAGAAACAAAATAAGAATATATAGATTTGAAGTTGTTTGAATATAAACAAGAACGCTCTGAAAGGATAGGCAAGAAACGAGTCACAGTGGTTACCTGAGGGACAAAGGTGAGGGCTGGTCACGGTGGGGGGGATAAACGACCTAGGTGGGAGGAGCTTGTCATCATTTACTTTCTTCTATTTGGAACGGTGTCGAGCCCTGTAACGACATCCCCTATAGACAATTTTCCAAATATAAAGACATGTTATTCTTAAAAGCGAAACCCCAGAACGATGGATATCAGTATGTTACTTCAGAAATACTCCTTCACCTAACGATGGGTTCATCACATTCACTGTCCCGCACGTGTACAGTGAACGGCCTCTGTCCTCATGTAGAGAAAACAGACAAGAGCAGGTTTTGCTTCCCAGCTGGGTTAATGGGATGTGATTAGATCCATTTATTTCTGGGCTCCTAACCCCTCTGACCCGTACGAATTGCCCTGGGTATGGTTCTCTCTCTGCTCATTGGCTTTGAGTCTCCATATACACTGGTTTTCATAGCCTCAAAAGTGTGCGGTTCTGGACTTCCTTATTTGGACAAGTACAAAGGTGTGATTTTGTACTTTTCTAGTTTGACAAATTAATATACGCGGTTGCGGCATTGGCAATCCCACTGAACAATTCAACACCACTGACAAAAACAATATGCCATTAGTTTATCTTGACAGCCCATGTTTGATGCTTTTCATTCATTCATTCTCCTTCTTCTTCTTCTTCTTCTTCTTCTTCTTCTTCTTCTTCTTCTTCTTCTTCTTCTACTACTACTACTACATAAGAACCAACTTCATTCTGCCTTATTTGTGCATAGAACAGCCTTAAATTTTATGTGCAAAAGTATCTACGACTAGATGGTTCTCTACAGATCATTGGCTCTCTAGCAGATGAGCATTCAAACCTGTAATTGGTGAAAATCATGAAATAATAATAATAAAAAAAGTCTCCACAACAGGGAAGGGAGAAGAGCATAGGATATAGACAAGTGAATTTATTTTCCCTCTTATTTTGGAAACCATGGTGACCAAGAGATTTGATTAGACTACTTAATATGCCAATATAGACTCAGAAGCATCTTAGAAGAATATATCCCTTTGATCTATTCAGTTCTTTTTCCTACGAGGCAAAATTTTCCCACAGAAGTCATTCTGTTTGCCAGTCACAATCAAGATTTTCTATAAACCGTAATACGATGGGCAGATTGGCTGTCCAGGGGGAATGACCTTTTAATGCATGGTCTAGCCCTGTTTCAAATGCCTTGGTCAGTGTCACGGCGCATGCGGTTACAAGCCTCAGAACTTCTGGGGAAATTTGAAAGTGAAGTTATAAACTAAATCACGGATCTCCGGCCCAGAATGTTAGTGATTCTATTCCAATTCAGCTCCACCCAAGAGGATAGACTAGGAGCGGCATTTTTAGAAAAATAAACACTAGTCTATACTCACATTCTTGTGAATCTGCTTTCCTATCCATTTACACATTGAAATCCTTCTTCTGTGCTGCCTTCTATGAAAGAAAAGAGCATTTTGCATCTGTTAATGAGGCAGAAATTCACCACACATTTGTAAATAATCACACCAGTTCTAGCACTAGCTTTTTTCAAGACTGCATTCTTAACATGATGACTGCATTCCTGAAAAGCTGTGTATCGCTTTAGTTTTTAAACTTCTAGTGAATCTTATGTGAGTGAAGACCAGGATTTAAAGGAGATCTGTTCTGAATTCTTTGTAACGTGAACAGACGTTCCCAGCTGGTCTTCTTTGTAGGGCTGGACATTTTTAGAAGAGTTTTCTTAAACAGAATTATTTCAGATTGTCAATTACTTAGATATGTAACTACGTTAGGTCCCAAAATTAAGGCTGTGTACCTTTGAGTATAAACTTCATACTTAAGGTAAATTTCCAGCTGACCTCAAGAGAATATATATTTATTAACATTAATTAATGTTATATATTATTAAAAATATACATTGATGCTATATTTTATATAGTTATTTTATAGTTATGTATTTATATAATATGTAAAAACAGTANATAAAATAATAAAATAGCTTTTAAAAATTGAGCAACAATTTAAAAAATTATAACATAATTAATTTTAAATTCTATGTTAAAAATTTTTTTCAATGTTTATTTTTGAGAGGGAAAACGAGAGAGAGAGAGAGAGAGACAGAGTGTGAGTGAAGGAGGGGCAGGGAGACAGGGAGACACAGAATTCAAAGCCGGCTCCAGGCTCCAAGCTGTCAGCACAGAGCCCAACGTAGAGCTCAAACCCATGAACCATGAGATCATGACCTGAACTGAAGTCAGACACTTAACCGACTGAGCCACCCAGGTTGCTTTAAAAAGAAAACTAATAATAAATAAATAAATAATAAAAAATAAAGATAACTAATCAAAGATATAAGCACATGTAATTTAAAAAGTCTAATTGAATAGGTGGCTATGTCTGTTCTTAATCACCAAGATATTCACTTTCAACCATTTGCTGCATATGCTGCATAAGCTGCATATATTTAATGCATACAATATGAAGAGTTTAGGGGTAACTATATACTCCTAAAACTATCCACAGTGGAGGCCATCATTTATTCATCACCTCCAAAAGTTTCCTTCTGCTTCTTTTATTTAGAAAGCTACTTAACATAAAATCTACTCCTTACCAAATATTAAAGAATACAGGACAGTATTGTTAACTACAGGCTCTGTGTTGTATAGGAAATTTCCAGTGTATTCATCTTGCATAACTGAACCTTTGTACCCTTTGACCAACATCTCCCCATCTCCTCCTTGCCCCAGCCCCTGGTCAAAACCACTCTACTTTCTGGTTTCATGAGTTTGACTATTTTTAGATTCCTCATAAACATGGGTTCCTCAAAAACATGCAGTATTTGTCCTTTCCGGCTTGGTTTATTTCATTTAGCATAGTGTTCTCCAGGTCCATCCAGATTTCCTTATTTTTTAAGGTTGGAGAGTATCCAATTCTATGTATATACCGTCTTTTCTTTGTCCATTCATCCTTCAGTGGGTATTTAGTTTGCTTCCATCTCTTGGATATTGTAAATAATGTTGCAGTGAATACAGGCATACAGAAATCTCTTTGAGATCCTGACTTCAATTCCTTTGGATATATACCCATTAGTCGGATTGATGGATCAAATAGTAACTTTATTTCTAATTTTTTGAGGAGCCTCCATACTGGTTTCCACAGTGGCTGCACCAATCTGCATTCCCACCGACAGTGCACAAGGGTTCCCTTTCTCCTTTGTCACCAACACTTGTTTGAGAATAGCCGTTCTAACAGCTGTGAGGTGACATCTTGTGGTTTTGATTTGCATTTCCATAATAATTAGTGATGCTGAGCATCTTTTCATATACATGCTGGCCATGTATGTCTTCTTTGGTGAAATGTCTATTCAGGTCTTTTACCCATTTTTTAAATAGGGTTATTTGGGGTTTTTTGCATTGATTGATAGGAGTTTTTTGTATATGTTGGATATTAACTTTTTATCAGGTATTTAGCCATTTGTTTTTAGTGTTCTAGTAGTTGTTTTTCGTCCATCATAATTGTACAGTTGTTTCTTGGTTGATGAACCTTGCAATATAACTATTGACTTTCTTGCTATGATAGATGAGAATATGTTTTATTTATCCCTTCCCACCTATTCCTCTCCCTCTTTCCAGTACAAGTATCACTATTTTCATTCTTTAATTGGTAATAGAAGTTAATATAAACATTCATATTATATTATAATTATACTCGGTAATGTTACATCTGGCAAAATGCATAAAAGGATAGCCCACTTACACCTTTTCCTTTGAGATGAGCAAAGGCCATGCCATTGCACCACAGAGAGACAAGTATAATCATGATTTAGCAATATGCTATATACAGAGAGTCACTATACATATAATGGGTGTGCATATACACACAAACATTGGCACATATTGTATATGTACGTAACCATACTAGTATAAATGCTATTTTTTTATTTTAACTTTTGGATTCAATCCAGAGGTGAATTACAGAGAATCTCACTGTGGTTGTATAAATTCTGTACATAGGGTATAATTATACTTCAATGATTTCTAAAACTCATAAAATCAGAATGTTTATATTTGAAAAAATACAAAAAAAGATTTGAGTTTTACTATTTATTCACTGAACAGATAATGCTTGATGTATACATTGTGTATATAACAACACTTCAACCCTCAGATGTCACTGGTTTTCAGGTTGTTAAATACCAGTTTACTGATGGTCTTATCAGCAGTACCTCACAAGTTTAAATATTTTCTTCTTCTGTTTTTTTAAAAGGGCTTATATCTGACATCTCTATTAGATTATAAGCATCTTAAAGACAAGAACTAGGTTTTGTATAGCAGGTCATTAAGAAATGCTTATTGAGGGGCGCCTGGGTGGCTTAGTCGGTTAAGCGTCCGACTTTCACTTAGGTCATGATCTCGCGGTTCGTGGGTTCGAGCCCCGCGTCGGGCTCTGTGCTGACTGCCGGATCGGAGCCTGGAGCCTGTTTCAGTCTGTGACTCCCTCTCTCTCTGACCCTCCCCTGCTCACGCTGTCTCTCTCTCTCCTAGAAATAAAGTAAAAAATATTAAAAAAAAAAAAGAAATGCTTATTGGTAGGCCAATCAATATCATACCTCCTGAGGAATTTTATATACAGAATGTTCAAGCGATTAAATTCCGATAACATTTCTCAGAACTGCTGAGGGAACACTGATTTGAGTGTACAGAGCTATTCTAGGTGATGTGGGAGGTATAGAAAGAAAGAACTTCCAGTCCACAATCCTAAGGTGCACCCTGTATGCTTGGATCGCAGACGGGGAAACAAATAACGTCTCATACCATAAGAGAGGCATGAGCCGAGTATATAGGAGAAGGGCAGTTAATTCCAACAGTGAGATCTTAGGGGACTTTGTGAGTGAGATGGCGTTTAAGCTGAGCTTTTAAAGATGAGTAGGAGTTCACTGACGGTGAAGAAGAGAATGGGTGTTACAAAGTCTAGGAAATTTGACCAAAGGCAGATGACTGCTCACCAGCTTTTACAATCCCTTTCCTTCCATGGAATGCAGGTGTCCCTGGAAAATGGCTACTCTTCCAAAATCTGTATCTCCCAGCTTCTTGTTGCATCTAGAAATGGCATGTCATTGGCGCACAGCACCTGGGTGGTTCAGCCGGTTAGGCATCTGACTCTAGACTTCGGCTCAGGTCATGATCTCACAGTTCATGGGATCAAGCCCCAAGCTGGGCTCTGTGCTACAGTGCCGAGCCTGCTTGGGATTCTCTGTCTCCCCCTCTCTCTCTGCCCCTCCCCCTCTTCCTCACATGCGCACATGCTCTCTCTCTCTCTCTCTCAAAATAAATGAGTAAACCTAAAAAATATGGATATAGCATGTTATTAGTTCTCACCCAGAGAATGGTAGTGGAAGGACAATGTGTCATTTAAAGCAAGGCATTAAGAAACTGGCGTGTTTTCCATTGTCCTTTTCTCCATCTCCTGGAGGCACAGCATTCCAATCCCTTAAGAGAAAAAGGAACCAGAGACAGAAGAATCTTGGGCCCCCAAGTCGCCCCAGGAAGAAAGCTGCCCACCAACTAGGAACACTTGCCTTGAACTGTCACAATGAACAAAACATACACTAGACCTCGACATCTGGATATTTCCACATAGTAGTCAGTCTAAAGGCGGATGGAGTCATATTCCCTGGAATAAAGTTGCACCCAGGACCTGGAGGGAGAAGAAAGCATGAAGTGAGATATATGCAGGCTACAGTCTCATCGTTACAATACAGAACATTTGTCACACAAAGTGGGGGATACATCAAGAGACCCTTAAGACAGTAAGTTTCTAATCAACTGAAATGTTGAAGGAGGGGCGCTGGAGCGGCTCAGTCGGTTAAGCGTCCAGCTTCGGCTCAGGTCATGATCTTTGCGGGTCATGGTTTCAAGTCCCCCGTCGGGCTCTGTGCTGACAGCTCAGAGCCGGGAGCCTGCTTCGGATTCTGTTTCCCTTGCTCTCTGCCCCTCCCCCACTCATGCTCTGTCTGTCTGTCTGTCTCTCTCTCTCAAAAATAATAAATAAATAAATAAAACATTTAAAAATTAAAAAAAAAAGAAATGTTGAAAGAAAAAATACTTATCTCCTTCACTACACATTTTCCTGAAAGTATATTATCCACTGGGGTAGAGGAGGCCAAAGAGCCATGGCCTAGAGGTTGAGAGCAAGAGGAGAAAAGGATAATCTAGAAGGATAACCCTCCACCCAAAGCCTCCCTCACCCCCAGTCTGCAGCTGAGAATCCTTAGTGCTTAGTTTCCCTGGGGCAATCTTGCCCCTTACCACTGAGAGGGACTGGATAATTAAATGCTACGCAAAACTCTCTTCTCATTTCTAAGAGCTCACTGGGTAACCCCTGCCCAGAGCATCACTCCTAACAGACAGTACTAACACTGCAAGGCAACAGCCACTGGGGCTTTCCGGGCAATGCAACTGATGGGCAATGGGAATTAATTAGACTCCCTGAAGGACACCAAAGTCCATGTAGGTGACAGGCCCGCCTTCTGAAAGATTGGCCTGAAATCCAATCAGTAAATTAATGTCAAATCTGACCGTATCACTGGATGTAAGTTGACACCAGCCAGTTAACATTTAACCATTGGCCTTTAGGATCAGTCAAGGCAAGAAGCAGCTTTTAAATTAGTGACTAATCCACTCTCAAATCAAATGTCTGTTAAGACTTATACATACGACTGTACACAAATCTGTATAATTACCCACTATCCTGAAGCCTGCACCAATAATGCATGTTGGCACAAAGCACCCAAGGACGAATGAGAATCCAGACACAATTGGGATCTCCCACCTGGGTTGATAGCTATTATAATAAATAGTTAGTGTTTACTGTAATGATTTATGGGGAGCCACAGTGGTAAGCACTTTGGGTAAAAGAGTAATGAACTATCTGTCTCATCCTTTGGCTTTTACTTCCCATCTGAGGAAAATGGTGAGCCAACAATCAGCCTAAAAGAGACAGGCACTGAGAAATAGACCCAGGATGCACTTTGCCAAGGACATGTTTCTGCCGAATACATGGGTATTACTCTAAGGAAAAGGCTGTAGAGATTTTGAGACTAGCATTCTCTTATAAAAGGCAAGGAACCGTGTGTATCAGAACAAGGTTTGTGTATCTGTTGGGTGATGAGCTTTTGGGGACTGAGTAGCTGGAAACCTGGGGCCTTGATCAAGGCTGAGCCTTGACTTCCTAAGCCTAAATAGGTGGAGCATGCCTACATTAATGAATTTAGAACACAGTGGAATGAGGTACTTTAACAGCATCAATACAGGTATCGTGGGCTTTCTACCTCAGACTGCTCTCAACAGTATTCGAGGAAGGGACGCAACTGTGCTTTTAAGGGGCAGGAAGCCATGAAACGGCTTCCAGAGGAATTTATTAGAAAGATACTATAAACACCAA
The DNA here is from genome assembly GCF_008692635.1 of Crocuta crocuta. NCBI lineage: Eukaryota > Metazoa > Chordata > Mammalia > Carnivora > Hyaenidae > Crocuta > Crocuta crocuta. The sequence continues at coordinate 5,496,985 of NW_027532842.1, read as the reverse complement.
GGGCGGGCACAGCACGTACTCTGAAACATACTTTGATATTTCTAACGTAATGCCAGGGTCAATTATTGTGGCCTATGTGAACTAGGTTCTGGAGCCTGACGGCAGTCATCAAGTACACAAATGGGAAGCAAGACGTTAGGAAGAAAAATGCCAATTGTCCAGAGATATATCACAGCATTGTAAAAGGCGTTATTTTCTTCTGATGCATTTTATAAAGTAGTTCATGTAACAAACTTCAAATATTGGCAGGCCACCAGATGTGTACCCAGCCACCCAAGCTGATATTTACGGATCTGCCGTCAAGAGAACAGAGGCCTACCTAGGTCTAAGTACCAAAAGTTATAAATCACCTTAACAAACAGTCAGATAAAATATATCTATCATCTTAAAAGATAGCTTCAAAACAGAGGAAGATGAAAATACGTGTCTCAGAGCTATGATTTCTATATGACTCAAGTCAAAAAATCACTATTTAGGTTTTTAGCGTTAAGACAGAGGAGCGTCTGGCTGGCTCAGATGGAAGGGCATGGAACTCTTGATCTCAGGGTTATGAGTTCGAGCCCCACCTTGAGTTTAGAGGTTACTTTAAAAAAAAGGCGTTAACATAAATTTCTATTGTTTGGCAATAATAATCTAAGGGATGGAAAATAAAATTTAATGGTATTAAAAGTGTGAAAACTATATATACTATTAAAATGTAGACTAAATGAAAAAATTAAAGTGTTGTTTTTTTTTTGAGAGAGGGAGAGGCTGTCAATGGGGGAGGGGCAGAGAGAGAGGGAGAGAGAGAATCCCACGCAGGCTCCATGCCCAGCGTGTAGCCCGACGAGAGACTTGATCTCACAACTCTGAGATCATGACCTGAGCCGAAATCAAGAGTTGGCTGCTTAACTGAGCCACCTAGGCACCCAAAATTGTTTTGAATATATTTTCCAAAAAGTTAGCTCTATTAAAATATATTAAAATTACTTATTACAACATAAAGATAAAATATAAATTACAGTTAATATCAAAGTTTTAAATTCAAAATTAAGCTGAAAATAATACTTTCCATGTTTTCATTATATATTAAGTATTATCAAGGATACATATTTATATATATATACAACATAGCTATAAAAATAAAGACTTCTCAGTCTATTGTTCACTTCTCATGTAGTTGTTTGTGGAAACAGTTGATAAATGCTCCACACTGTATGTACAGACCACACAGACGCACGTGCATACACAGGTTTTAACATTGAAAAGTGGGGGCACCTGGGTGGCTCAGTCGGTTAAGCATCTGACTCCGGCTCAGGTCATGATCTCACGGTTCATGGGTTTGAGCCCGGGGTCGGGCTCTGTGCTGACAGCTACCTCAGAGCCTGAAGCCTGTTTCGGATTCTGTATCTCCCTCTCCCTCTGATCCTCCCCTGCTCACGCTGCCTCTCTCTCTCAGAAATAAATTTTAAAAAACAAACAAACAAATCATTGTCAAGTGTTCTTGCATGAGGTCAAGTCTAGTGTTGGCCACATCCATGGAACCTTCCAGGTTCCTGAGGACACAGGTATGTGGGGAAGGTCACAGGCCCTAAGCCTCAGCCTCCCA
>NW_027532842.1:5468345-5495382 GCF_008692635.1 Crocuta crocuta | reverse complement strand
TCTGTCACTGTCTGTCTGCACCTGCCTGCATCTGAGCAATTCACGAGCACGTTCAGAACTGCTGCGGAAAGAAGGAAGACAGTGGACGAGCCGCACTGCTGGAAAATGGTGTTTTCTTACCCAAAACTGACTGCGGGTGTGCTGAGAGGAAACCTTTGATGAGTTTGGTGAACTTGCCTTTTATCATCTCAACGCTTCATCTCCCAACCCCCTTGCCCTCAGTTCTTCCCGGGACTTCGGAGCAACGCCCGCCTCCAAAGTCAGCTACGGCACCCTCCAAACCTTCTTGACATTAAGGTATAACAGGTGGCTTCTCAGGGCACCTGAGCACAGCCGGCCACGAGAGCAGATACGCAGGCTCATGGCTGCTGTCTCAGAGCTGAGCACCCCGGCTTGCAAGTGCCGTGCCTTCCTTGATACTTTCATTGATGGGCAAGCGTCATACCTGTCAAGCCCACTCCCTGTCAAGCCTAAGCAGGCACTGCCTAGACCATCACTGTGGCAGAGAACTATCATGCGAGCCACATGTTTCCTTTTAAATTTTCTAGTAGCCATGGTAAGAACTAAAAAGAGGGAAAATGAATTTTAACAGCTGGTTTTCTTGAAGCCAAGACATCCACATATCATTATTTTAGCACGTAATCAACATAAAGACTATCAATGAGGTATTTTACACTCTTTCCAAAAAAATCAAACTAAGTTTTATAATCAGGTGGTGGTTCCACACTTAGGGCACCTCTCAGTTCAGGCTGGCCACGGTTCAAGCACTCAGTAGTCTCATGAGGCCAGTGTGTGTGACGCGTTGGACAGCACAGGCCCAGACATCTACTTCCCGAACCCATTTTCTAGAACGAACGTCAATATCTTCTCACAGGGGATAATAATGGCTACCATTTACTAAGCATTTATTTTACCAGACGCCATAATAAGCATGCTGTGCTAACCTTCTCATTTCGTTCATCTCCCAGGTAATATTTCTTTGCCTATTTTAGAGCCAAGAAAACAGACCCGAGAGTAGTAGTTATACTGAGCCAGGAAAAAAGAGTTCTCAAATCCAAGAGTGCTCACTCCCAAGCTGTGGATGCCATACCTCTGGGACACCCTCAGAGCTGTCTGCTGTCCTCAGATTCCCCAGACACACACCACAAAAAAAAGGGAATCAGGAGACAAGAAGTTTATTTTCATGTCTTCGCCTTCTACTGACTTATTTTCATGAGTTCCATTGTGGATTTTCCCTTCCTGGCTTCTCCCACCGAATACAAATGTCACTCCTCCCCTCAACCCCTCCCACCCCTCAGCGCAGGAGCCGGCTGAAATTCTATGTGAGGATTAATTTATTCCTAGTGTGCACAGCCAAGCATGTTGAGAAATTACATCCTGTTCTGATGCATGAATAATCAAGTTGGAATAAGGACACAGTTAGTTGTTCATTTTGTCTTAACCAGACAATTTGGATATGCAGCAGAATTTTCATCAGATTTATGGATCACGCCAATGTAAAAAAGAAAAAAAAGGGTAAACTTTGCAGGTTAGATCATTGCTCTAAGAGCACCCACCAAGGTGGAAATCCTTGATAGATTGTGCAAATCGATAAGGTACACAAAAAAGAAAGATTTCAACTCTCCTGCTCACCTCAACACTGGAAGACAGAGGGAGGGCACAAATCTATTAATAGCAGTGAACAAAAAATACAAAGAGTTAGATTTCTTTCGTGTAAAGAATGCATTTATATATTAGGTATTTTTTTCTGCTGTGATTAAAAATAAAGGATTGTGTTTTGTTTTGTTTTGTTTTTTAAAAAAACAAATCTCTCCCTTAGAGGTACATACTGAAGCAATTACAAATGAAAGTATATGATGTCTGGGTTTGCTTTAGAATAATCGGTCCCAGTGAGAGGGGCCATGTATATCCACAAGACTGACAAAGCATTGACAGTGGCTGAAGCTGGGACATGGGGTATATTATATTCTTCTTGTGTTTTGTATATGATTAAAATTTCCCATGGTAAAAAAGCTTTTTAATTTTTTAAAAATTTTATAATGTTTTACTTATTTCTGAGAGAGAGAGAGTGTGAGCAGGGGAGGGTCAAAGAGAGAGGGAGACACAGAATCTGAAACAGGCTCCAGGCTCTGAGCTGTCAGCACAGAGCCTGACATGGGGCTCGAACCTAGGAACCAACAGATCATGACCTGAGCTGAAGTGGATGCTTAACTGACAGAAGCCCCCAGGCACCCCCATGATAAAAAAGTTGTAATGAACCAAGAGAAGAAAAAGTATCTTCAAAAANGCTGACAGCTTGGAGCCTGGAGCCTGCTTCGGATTCTGTGTCTCCCTCTCTTTCTCTTCCTTCCCTGCTCGAACTATGTCTCTCTTTCTCTGAAAAACAAATAAAAACATTTAAAAAAGAAATCAAAAAGGTTGTCTCTCTCTCCCTCTCTGTCCCTCTGTCCCCTCTCCCACCCCACTGCCACTCCCCCATTCGTGCTTATGTGTGTGCTCTCTCTCCTTCCCCCCAAACACTCAGGAAACTAGAAATAAAGTATATTTACAAGAAATCTAGAACATCACACTTAATGAGGAAATATTAAATGCTTTCCCTATCAATTAAACAAGAAAAGGATATCCATTTTTATTCAACATTACACTGGAAGACCTAACCTGTATAAGGCAAGAAAAAGAAATTATAGAGAGAGAAAAGAAAAAGTAAATCTGTCATTTTCATAGATGACATGACTACATAGATAGAAAAGCCAAAAGAATCCGTAAACAAATAGAAATAATGAGTGGATTCAGTAGGTCACTGGAGTCAAGGTCAATAGCTAAAACTTAGTTGTATTTCTAGTTGCTGGTGAGAACCAATTTAAACGTAAAATTTAAAAACCAATGCTGGGGCACCCGCCTGGCTCAGTCAGTGGAGCCCGTGACTCTTGATCTCAGGGTTGTGAGTTTGAGCCCCACACTGGGTGTGGAGATTACTTAAAAATAAAATACTAAAAAACCAAAAACAAACAACAAAAAAAGTCCGATGCTAATAATTCCCTTTTTTTTATATATACCAATGTTGCCCTAGGTAAGGGATAAATAAAAATCAGGAAATTTGCCTCAAAAGAATTCCACCTCATGTTTGTTAGGATTGTAGGAACATTCATTTTGAGGAGGACAGCCCACATATATTTAGCAGAATCTCAGTTAGGGTACTTAGGGATCTAAGAAAGAGTGACATTAGAATTACACCCAGGGAACTATAAACATTTTTTAAATGCTTCAAGGTACTTTTATATCTCTTTCTAAAGCAATATGATAAAAACATAAGCTTTTTTTTTAAGATTTTAGTTTTAAATAATTCCACACCCAAAGCAGGGCTCAAACTCACAACCCCGAGATGAAGAGTCGCACGCTTCACTGACTGAGCCTGCCGGGTGCCCCGAAAGATAAGCTTTTAAGTCAGAATATTATATATAATCTATCCACAACCAAAGAACTCCACAGCCAGGCTAGAGGTTGCATTCACTTAAATTGCATTTGATATATTTAGAACTATCTATAAAATTATCTATTAAACAAGCATGTTGAACACTTTCTATGTTCATGGACCAGCAATGGACACTGTGAGTCTAAGAGGTTTGTAAGCCTCTGTCTTTCACCCCAATGTCTTGTCATCTATTTGGGGTGATAGCACATGTACACAGCGATGACGGTAATGAAAATAATAAATAGTTAACATTTATCTAGCACTTCTTTTTTTTTTAAATTTTTTTAACATTTATTCACTTTTGAGAGAGAGCAAGAGCATGAGTGGGGGAGGGGCAGAGAGAGGGAGATACAGAATCCAAAGCAGGCTACAGGCTCCGAGCTGTCAGCACAGAGCCCGATGCGGGGCTCGAACCCACAGACCATGAGATCATGACCTGAGCTGAGGTCGGACGCACAACCGACTGAGCCACCCAAGCGCCCCATATCTGTCACTTCTTATGTGAGAGATAGTTTCCATATGTTATTTTCCTTAGTCTAGTCCTCGGACAACTCTAAGAGGTGGGTACTCTTATTTAACAGATGTGGAAACAAAGTTCAAGGAGACCCCACTGCACCCCAGAGAGAAACCAGGATCGGAATCTATTTTGTGTATTGCAAAAGTCTGACCTTTCAACCAATAAGTCAGGCGTGGTGAATAAAGAGCCAGGGCTCTGGCATCAGTTGGAAATGATGTGGATTCTAGAGCAGAACAGGATTGGGTGGCCAAGCAGAGAAAGGCGTTGGGCTGGAACTCTAGTGATGTGGAGCGTATTCTCAGAAGGCAGAAATAAGCACAGAGAAAGAGTATCCACAATGCACAAAAGCAGAAAATCGCAATGCTGGTTGGGGAGATAAAACATCAGCAAATCACAGATTCATGCTAACGGGGCCGGTCGGGGTCAGGTTACGGGGTAGCAAAAGTTAAAGCCTGAGTTTGAAAACTATCACGTAGGTGCTAATGAATTAAAGCTTTGGAGCGGGTATACACGAAGAAAGAATCCTTTAGGATCAGAGTCCAATATGCAAAATGGATTGAAGATGGGGAGAAATTGGTTAGCTGGTGGCTCTTAGTCCTAGGTGCATATTACAATCACCTGAGCAGTTTTCCTTTCTTTTTGGAAGGCCAATATTGAGGCCTCAGCCAGGTCCAGAGTCTCTGAGGTCAGGACCAGACATTGAATGTTTTTAAAGCTCTTCTAGATGATTCCCGTGTGGAACCAGAGCTGAGAATCACTAAGATTATTGCAATCTTGCAGTGTAAGCCTTTGAGCTAGGGTAATAGCGGGAGAAATGATCGAATGCCCCATATGTGATGGAGGCAGAAGGGGAAATAATAATATTTGGGGAGAAATTATTTTTAATTCAATTTATCTAAACTAAAACAAAAACAGGGGCGCCTGGGTGGCTCAGTCGGTTGAGTGTCCGACTTCGGCTCAGGTCATGATCTCACGGTTCATGGGTTTGAGCCCCGCGTCGGGCTCTGTGCTGACACCTTGGAGCCTGGAGCCTGCTTTGGGTTCTGTGTCTCCTTCTCTCTCTGCACCTCCCTTGCTTGTGACCTCTTTCTCAAAATAAATAAATAAATAAATAAATAAACATTAAGAAAAAAAAATTTTTTTAAACAAAAACAAAAGCAGTTCACTCACTTCTCTCACCCACAGTCCCCTGTCTCGGGTCACGACTAATCTGTTCTCTGTTACCCATAATTTTTTTGACAATGTATCATCATTTGTTAAGGCATAAGTCGTAACGCTATTTTGTAAATTGATCTTATATATTTTATTCTTTTTGTATGCCACTGTAATGGAGTTTGTTTTTTTTTTTTAATGTTAATATTTTTATTCTGAGAGAGAGAGAGCACAAGCAGGGAAGGGGCAGAGAGAATCCCAAGTAGGCTCCGAGCTGTCGGCACAAAGCCCGACATGGGGCTCAGTCTCATGAACCGTGAGATCAGGCCCTGAGATGAAATCAAGAGTCAGATACTAAGCCGCCAGATGCCCCTGGAATTGTTTTCTTAATTTTATTTGCAGATCTTTAACTGCTAGTCTACAGAAATACAATTGATTTTTGTGTATATCTTTTGCATCCCACATAGGTACATACAGTTGTTGAGTCATTGAATCTTACATGTAAGATACAATTCATTTTACTGCATAAAGCTTACCTCAATAAAAAATATATATATAAGATTTTAAAGAAAATAAACAGGACTGGTTAGTTTTAGAATGAGATTGTTCTAATAACTGGAAATACTAAAGGTTTATATAATTAGACTGATTAAGGAGGCTCTTCTGGAGAGAAAGAGGCTGTGCTGTTCTATACAGCACAGCTAATGGCTGTTAATGGAAAAATAAAGTCATTCCATATTGATACTTCAGAGAGTTAAGACGACTCCATAAATCAGTAACTATGGTGACAGAAGAACGCGTAGGCTATGACTTGCATTACCCTGACAAGTTCCTCGTCAGAGCAATCTCACAAACAAAAAAGGCTTTTGCTTTCTTTGGTCATAATTGATGCATACCCAAGTCCCAGAATCTCCGGGCCCGTACCCTCTCCTGTCTTTTCATCCTGAGGCACCTTGAGAATGAATAGAGCGCCTCTGCTGTCTCTTTAACACTGAGACTCGGCTGGTTGATAATCACCAAGAGGAGGTTTCAGCCGTCAATCAAACAATAAGGCTCTTTTGGTGCAGATCTTGTGAATACAGAATGACTATTAGCAAGTGTCCTTAACTATTGGGGTGGGCAGATCCACCTCTTGCAGTAGTAAATTTTATTTCTTCTCGAGAGTTCATGCCGAGAAAATCTAGGTTTCCCGTGTTTCTAGAGTTTACAAGGAAAGCTTCAAGACCCAAACCTCCTGGAGACAGTGATCTTCAAGTCTTTATATTTGAAATTAAAGGAATGAGGACCACGGGGGATAAAAGGGGCCTCAGGGAACACATATATTTTGAATATTTCATCACAGAAATTTCAGGATATTTCGTCTTCGAGGTTCTTAAGCCTGATCACATTTAGGTCTTAGACTAAGGTCCAAGAAAATACTGTGTGAAACTAACGAACATTTATTGAAGATTATCTGTTTCTCTTCGGGCTCCTAATGTGAGCTGCGGTGATGCAAATAATCTAGGTATTCCTGAGATGATTACGAATAATCACCCTTCAAGTACGCTCTATGAAAAATGGCATTAACATTTGTTGAGTCACTGTATTCCATGCATTGTTCTGGTGCTTTTAAAGCTGGTCCCGAGTTTAATGAAATTTGACAACAATGCAAACAAATTTAGTTTACCTGCCAGATTAATTCAATAAATTTGTGTTCATTAAAAAGAGAAGTGAAACATCACTGATAGATACATATTCCAGTATCTTCTTTCTTAACATTGCTTTCAGCTTCCCCCACATGACCACGAGGACATCAAAGCCCTACCATCGCGGTTCTGTCCTGATTTTCCCACCGAAGGAGGAGAGAACAAAATTCCATATCTGTCATCTAAAATCTATTAGTAACTACTTTGGCTAAGCCTCGAAACTAAGATGCTGCGGATCGATTACACAGGAATGAGCTGACATTTGCTTCCTGCCAAGAGGTAATCCACACAGATAGAGAGAATTGGTTTTCTGAATGTAGTTACCGAAAGCACAATATTTACCTTTGTGAGGATATGAGATTTAGGGAGCAAGTACTAAAAGCTGTATGTTAAAAATAAGGACTCAGGTTTTGGAGAATCATGGGAGGCCCATTATGTTTCTACGATACCATCCTTTCAGCCGGCTTATCTGAATGTGCTGAAACAAAGAGAATGTTCCCTCTTCCTTCTGACAGAGCTGCACAGAAGGAAGGGGAGGAGATAAATCTCTTAATCCTCTCCCAGAACCTCCAGAAGAAGAAACACTGAAATATGGAATCTGAAAGAGCCCTTAGAAGCCATTCGATGCACAACCCTTATTTTATAGTGAGGCAAAGGTTGAATGTGACTTGTATTAAATACATCGAGAAGTTTCGCTGGTGGGACTGGGATCCAGGCCCTCTGCACTAGAGTTGCAACAACTATAAAAATGATTTTTCTTAGCTATATGCTAACAAAATACCACAGAGCCCACAGCAAGAGTCAGCATATTCCGTGTTCAGAGAACAGCCAACTCTTTCCACCATGGCCCTCTAAGGAATTTCAGGTACATTCAGATGAACAGGCATGCATTCCAAATGCACCTTCCATCACCCGGGGCAATCTGCTCAGGTAAGCTGCCCTGTGCCTCACGGTTAGCTCTGGGATTTGCCAGCTACGAGCAGCTAGACATAGACTGGCTTGCTTTTAAAAATAACACTTGGCTTGGGGCATTCGGGTGGCTCAGTCAGTTAAGCGTCCAACTCTCCGTTTTGGCTCAGGTCGCAATCTCACGGTTCGTGGGTTCGAGCCCTGCGGCAGTCTCTATGCTGAGGGTGTGGAGCCTGTTTGGGATTCTGTCTCCTTCCTTTTCTCTCTCTCTCTCTCTCTCTGCCCCTCCCCTCTTTCTCTCTCTCAAAATAAATAAATAAGCTTAAAAAAATCCCACTTGGCTTAAGTACAGACCTCTAAGGCAGAAGCCATCTACAGTCTTAATATAAAATGAAATTACACGTTAAAGAACTTTCCTACAATGTGAATTGTGATGTATTTCTATATACCAGAGATTCATGGCAGATATATACCTCTTAAATAAGAAAAATATGCTAAGCTATAAATATATACACTTACAAACTGCATGCATATATAGACATACTTATTTAAGACACTCTGCATTTCTTTTTGAATAATAATTAGGTTTATACTCCAGCCTACTTATTTTAACCAAAAGAACATATGCTATGCCACTGAATAATGTCTTTCTAGGAATAGACTTAACTCTTAAACTGTCACTAAAACAACTAAGTCCAATCTTCTGTTGTCCAGAAGAAAAAGACCAGTACACTTTGAGACACTCGAAACACAGTGCATCCCTTTTACCAAAAGTGTGTATTACATTGGTGAAATCCAAAATTTCAGTTTTTCAGATCTTGTAGCAAAAGCAAATTTCCAAGCAAAAATTATTCCTGGTCAAAGTAGTGAATTTCAACAGTGTTTGCGATGTTTATTTTCTGGAAATTGGGATATAAACACACAGCCCTTGGATTAGAGGTTGCAGGGAAAATGGACCTACTTATTTCTCTGATTTTACGATTCAGTATTGAATCCTGTTGTGACTATACCACATTTAGTGAATATTTTCACTGGTAACGAGCCATAACACAGGTCCCCAGACGTTCCCAGAGGTTCCCAGAGGAGTGCGGCTGCTCACGATGGGAATGTTCGGGAGTCAGAGAGCAGAGGGCGCTACTGTCTTAGTGCTGCCATCTCCTGGCGACTCCTGTCTCTGCACGATTGACCCGACGGTTTTAAAACTCCAATGGCCTCCCAATAATTAAACTCACTTCTTGAAAAAGCCAATGTTGCTCCATTTGTTGCTCCAGGTGTCTTTACAGAGGAGAAAGGCTGGCTTTCTGACACATGAAAAGAAAATCACGAAGACTCCATCGTGGAGCGGAAGGCCGCGTTCCCGCCGTGTTACGCAGCAGCCAACGGGAAGAGCCTACCTGACCTGACGTAAAAACGTCATCCCGGCTTCCCGTTCCCTTTGGTCATTTAACTCTGAAATAGGATCAGANACCCCTGCCCCCTGTCTACTCCTGGATGCTGCCTGCAAGCCTGGCAAGAGTGAGCCGGCCAGGTACGCGCGTGGAGGGCGGTCCTCGGACGCCAGCCTGCCTGACGGGGCTGTGTCGGCACGGTCACGGACGCGCGCCACCGGCGGGGCTTCCCTCCCACCTCTGCGCGGNGGCAGGGCAGGGGGTGTCCTCAGAGGCCCGGCTCGCAGTCACCACCAGCTCACCTTGTAAAGCCTCCTTGGTCACCGAAGGCGGATCCTGCAGCAAACGGACAAACTGAGTAAACATCCCAGCAGAGGAGGCTGCTTAAGAGAGGACTTGCCCCGAAGCAAGGGGGGGGGATGCTTGTTGGTCAATCCAAGCACCATCCTCAAGGTTCAGAAACCCAATGACCTGCATTCTAAGGACAGACAGGTGTGGACCGGTGGTTTATTTTTTATCCTCACTTCACTTCCTCATACAGCCTAGTCTCACCGTTTTTCTAGCACCCAACTATAGGAACACACACACACACACACACACACACACACACACACACTCCTCTCTCTCCTCGGCCTTGAAGCCAAATGCAGGAGTCCTTGAATGACACACAAAAGAAGTTTTTAACAGGAAACTGACATTTTTGAAGAAGGGGGAAACCTAATAATACAAATTATTTATGCAAGTGTAACAAGCTGGCTCAGCTGGGGCACACAGGGGTCCGAGTGAATGTCTGTTTGCGTCTTCCTTTTAACTAGCGTTCGGTTAACTGCGCCGGCTCCTGAGCCGGACGCTGGGGGCTGATTCAGACGCTTCTCCTGCCCTTCCAGTGACTCACGTGTCACGAAGGCTTGCAAACTCTGGATCCTTTCTCGCATCCTTTCTCCCAGCAAACCTTTAATGCTGTTAATTGCCAAATGTGAGCTAATTCTGAATGCACGAGCCCGAATTCTCCAGGCGATTTTGTGTCTAGAAAGGAAAATACAGCCGCGGAAAGACAGAGGAAAGGAAGATTTACAGTGCACCAACGCGAAATGGAAAGAAGATGGAATACACAGCGATCTCTGCTTATAAACCCAGATGGCGGGAGATGGGGGGAGCGCTAATGGAAATAGAGAGCCCAGCAGGGCCAGTTTGATGGCAAGGTGGCGTGTGCACTTCGAGACGTAATGATGTGAAGCGACAGGGAGACGTAAGCGCAATTGATCGGCAGGCCTCCGGACGTGAGCGTCTGGGTTTGGGTCAAGAGTGGATGGTCAGACTGGAGATGGCATTTGGGAACGGTCTGTAGGAAGGGGAACGAAGTGGGCGGGACATGAGATAAAAGAGGCGCCATGATTTAGTTAAGTAGAAAAGGTCATGTCCCCCAAACACCCTCGGTCCACATGGAATAAGCCATGGGAAGGGTGTCCTGAGGCAAAACTCGGGGCCAAATCCTTCTGAGCAATGAAGCTGAGGAAGGGGGAGAGGGTGTGAAAAGGCGGGGAGGGGGCATTACCTGGGGTGTCACTACAGCTTAACACAGCTCAGGGGGGGCATTCTAACCTGGGTCCCTTGTGTCTGGGCGGCCCCCATGGAGTCTCAGTCCCGGGTCCTGAGGTGTCCAAGGCTCTACAGCACTGGAAACGCAGCATAAATGTGATGAGGGAGCATAAGGCAAGCTGAGGGCAACCCCCCCCCCCCCCCGGGGCTGGGATATCTGTGACATTCCTCAGGCACCTCCTGGTCCTACTGCCCAAGGGCAAAGCGAAGGGAAAATTCAACGGCTAACTAACAGCTCACAGTCAGGTAGGACTCGAGGCTCCAACAGTTTACAAATGTCTCAGGAAACTACAGAAAACGGCCGTCTTATCAATAGTCTAATCTCCAGAAATCTAGAGACTCAGTTTCCTAGCGCGCCCCGTCACCCTCTCCTCCACAGTGAGGTGGGGAAAGAAGGACGAGAAGGAAACCACAGGTGACATTAGATTTCTTCACAACCCACAGCCCATTGACAAATACTTGAGGCAAATAGAGTCTAGCATTTCTCCAGGAACCACCCCGCCCTCCCCCTGCCTTAATATTAATGCCTTGCTGGAGGGAAAACAGCCTTAGCTGGACACTAGCAAGGCCCCGTTAGCATATGAAAGTCCTTCTGGAGGCTTCCTTTTGCCTTTCCTTCCCCCAACTCAACGGTATATAATCAGTCACTCTTCACAAGCCCAGAGCAGCTCTCTCTGCCCACGGGTCTTGTCTCCTGCGCATTAATAAGTCACCATATTGCACCAAAGACGTCTCAAGAATTCTTGCTTGGCCGGCGGCTCTGGCTCCTGCTCCAAAACTCCATGGACAGACAACGAACTCAACCACACTTGACCCAAGGTGCACACCTGCTGACCTCAAAATAGCCTTGTTCTTTATTTGTTTTGCCAAGTCAGGACTTTGGCGGATGAGGCTCATTTTCGTGCCCTTCCTCCTGCTGGGGCCCCAGCTGAGAGCCCCATCTGCCTTCTGGGAAACCCAGCACCACCACCCACAGGTGACCCTGTTTCTCTCATTTTCCTCAAGAGTCTGCGGCTCTCCGCTTCCCTCTCCCCCGTCGCCCCGGGGGGATCTTCCTGCCTTCATGGCTGGGTCTGGATTTCAGTCCAATGCAATAGGTGCCAGCGGAATGCCTGAGCCATCAGCATGGGGGGCGGGGGGTGTGACACCAGGCCTGCGTCTCTGCAGATGTCACCCGCGTTCTGGGTCACAAGTGAGCTGCCAGCGGCCCCGCTTTGCCTCCACTCCCCACACACTGTGGGGGGTCTCCTTGATCAGTGCGGCCCCACTTCCTGTCTTCTGCGCACCCCTGCACCCCAGGGGGCATTTGTCTTCCAACTGCCTGATGACCCTTCTTGGTCTCAATGACTTCTCAGGCAAGTTTTCCATTCTCCATTAACTGCTCCAGAGGATCTCCCCCCACCCAAAATGAGTTCTATGTCTGGGTTAATCCCTTCCAGGAAAGACTGTTCCCATACACGCTGATGATCTCATTTGAGCAACATTTATGGGGTGCAACTTGTATGCAAAATTTAGAAGGTTTATGGGAATGTCTAGATATGTTTAAAAATCACAAAATGGCTATTTTGCTACCCAGCTTATTCAGAAGCGTGTTAGAGCAGAAGGAGGACCAAATTAGGGATTTTGGGGGATTCTAATCTCCATGCTGCCAGTCAGGGTTGTGGGGACTTTCCATGCCTCTGCTCCCTCTTCTAAAAATAAAGGGGTTGGACTTGATTTTTCGCTAATGTTCCTTTACATTTTACCATGCTGGGATTTTTTTTTTTTTAATTGCTACCTTCTTATGTGATGTGGTTTAACAATTAAGAACTCCCAAGCTCCTATTTGACATCAGTGTTTAGATGTTAATAATGGAAACACTGACTCCCCTCAGATCATCTTTGCAGATAATCTTGTATTTTATGGGGATGTGAAAGCATAAAGCATTTTTGCCTAAACGTCTGCGGATAGCTTCATCTCTTTTTGCAAAGTCACGATGTTCTAGGTGCTTTTGTGGCCTCTTATTTCACTCTTCAGGAATTTTGCTTTTATTGATTGGCCCAAGGTAATATGGTAAATTCCACAGTGGCTTATCCTCACTTCTGAGTCAGCATTTTTTTAAATATCCATGCTTCTTGTTTCCCCTGGAAACTCTCTAGGCAGAGTTTGAAAAAGCACTTTTAAGAAGACTAAAGGGCAGGGACCCCCGCCCCGGGTGGCTCAGTTGGCTGAGCATCCAACTCTTGGTTTTGGCCCAGGGCATTATGTCACGGTTTGTGAGTTCAAGCCCTGCACTGGGCTCTGTGCTGATAGTGCGGAGCTTGCTTGGGATTCTCTCTCTTCCTCTCTCTGCCCCTCCCTGCTCTGTCTCTCTCAAAATAAATAAATAAATAAATAAATACACATTATAAAAAAAGGAAGATTAAAAGGCAATCCTCCAAGTGAATCCCAGACCCAAGCAAAGGGGGTGTCTGCACTGATTCACACAGTTCAGGGTCCCTACACCGCCGTGGGGGTCAGCTTGGCTCACAGCCAACAACTGGCCTGAGGGTGGGCCGGGGTTTGTGCCATGATGAGCGGCAAGCTCTGGTCCCAGTATTGCCGAGAGCTCAGCCCCATGCTTCCCCAGCAGCCGTTCTGGTTCCCACGATCTCTATTTCCTAGGCCAACCTCAGATACCCCAGAGCTCGCTTCAGATGGGCTCAGGCCTCCATCACCCTCTCCCTCTATTTCCCACACATTCCCCAATTTGGGGCGGCTTCTCCCGTCAGAACTGCCGCCTGCTTCCTGTGCGGTGGAGACATTCATCCACCCTCTAAAGGCTATTTCCGCAAGGCCTTCCGAAGGCACCTCCTTCTCTAGGTCCAGAAATAAAACCCACAGGTTTGATTTTGTGAGAAATAAGCTCACTGCCCCAATCAGAGGAGGGACGCAGAGATTCAGAGCACAGTGAAGCAAGGCTTTAATCAACGTTCTTGCAAGAGCCGGTGTCTGATGAACAGGCACTCTCGGGGAGGTTACAGCAGACAATTTATCTCCTAGCACACAAGCCCCTCCCCTGGTTCCTCATTGGCTGAGCACTACAGGGGTCACAGCCTTCCCCGGAAGTCCCCTATGCCCATGTAAGGCAAAAAGTAGCCTGATTGAAACAAATGTACATTCCTTGAGGCGGGGCAGACGACTTCAGTTCTTTGGTGCATGCTCATTGCAAAGCCAGCGAAAAATAAGCCCACGAGACGAAGAGGGGAAAAAGAACCAGGAAGTGTAGTGTCTAAGCGTTGGGGACTCCAAGTTTGTACATATTTCCAATAGTTCGTAAACCTATTGTTAACTAGACAGCACAGCTTTTATTTAGTATTTGAAAAATCATCTCACTTCTCACAATTTCCACCTTTCAAAAGTCATTTCTAAATACTTGGAATTCGAGCACCCATAATTTTATGCATGAGTAGGATTTGAAAGAGCTATCAGCAACATGCAACAAAGTATCTCCCAGGTCCTGTTGAAGGTTGCATTGTACTTCATCGATTCCTTTCTCTCCTTCTCGTATTTATTATTTCCTTTCTCTCCTTTTCATATTCATTATTTACTCGCAGACGTTTATCTGAGGACTTCCTGGGTGTCGAACACGGAGATTTCAAACACAGAGAAGAGCTGGTTATGGTGGGGGAGACAGACATAAACGCACTCCCTCACAGCTGCTCCTGGGCAGAAGTTAAATTT
The DNA here is from genome assembly GCF_008692635.1 of Crocuta crocuta. Taxonomy (NCBI): domain Eukaryota; kingdom Metazoa; phylum Chordata; class Mammalia; order Carnivora; family Hyaenidae; genus Crocuta; species Crocuta crocuta. The sequence continues at coordinate 5,480,958 of NW_027532842.1, read as the reverse complement.
ACAGCAGTGGTGCCTGGAGACTGGATTCAGGTCCTCCCTGGCTGCCACATTCTGCAATTCTAAAGGAATTGTGGTCCCATTTTACAGGGGAGAAAGCAGAGGCTCAAAAGGGTTACTTCACTCAATTCATGGCTTCCAGGTAGAAGTGATAGTGATGTGGAAAGGTCAGGTTTGGAGCCCACTCTTGAGATGTCTTCTGTGCAAAAAGGGAGTTTTATTAAAGCGTGGGGAGAGGACCCTTGGGCAGAAAGAGCTGCACTGGGGTGGTTGGGGGTGACTGATTATACGCTTGGGAATTGGGGGAAGTTAAGGCAAGGGCAAGTCCACAAAGACTTTCATATGCTAAAGACTCCCAGGGTCCTGGGGGCCTAGCGATTGTCAAGCTAAGGTTGTTTTTCCCTCCAGCAAAGCATAAATATTAAGACAGTTGGGAATTCCTGGAGGAAGGTCACACTCTGCCCGCCGCACGTGTTTGTCCGTGGGGCTGTGGGTAAGAACTCTAATGTTATCTCCATTTCTTTCTGCCTCTGTTCCCACTTCGGTAACATTAGCTTTGTCCTTTGGGCCACATCGAACACCGACTTGTACTCTCCGAGCTGTGGAAGTTTGCCCTGATCATGGCGTGATGGGTTTAAAAAGAAATCCACTGGCTTTTCTTTTTAGAAAATGGGTGCCGCTGACACCAGGATCCCAAACTAGGGCTCACCAGCGCCCTGGTGGCAGTTTTAACCTCCCGTAGAGATGCAGAGATGCGCTTCTAACCCGTCACTCAGGAACTGGTTAGTCTGAGCAGGTGAGCCTGATGCTGGGGCCCCTCCATCACCTAAAGGAACATGAGGTGGTTGGCTTCATAAAACCCTAGCTTTTCCCCCTAAGGGAAAGGGGATCTGCCTGAAATAATTCCTTTCTTTTGCTAATCACTTTCTTGCCACACCATCCTTCTTTTTTTTTTTTTTAAGAATTTCTTTTTACACTTATTTATTTTTGAGAGACAGAGTAAGACAGTGCATGAGTGGGGGAGGGGCATAGAGAGAAGGAGACACAATCTGAAACAGTCTCCAGGCTCTGAGCAAGCATTCAGCACAGAGCCTGATGAGGAGCTCGAACCCATGAACCATAAGATCATGACCTGAGCTGAAGTCGGACACTCCACCGACTGAGCCACTCGGGCGCCCCATGTCACACCTTCCTTCTAAAAACCTTCCAGGTTTTACAATTCCTCTGAGCTCCCCTCTCCTTGCTAGGTGCGATGCTGCCTGGTTTTTTTAAATTACATTTATTTAGTTTTGAGAGACAGAGTGAGACAGGGTGTGAGCGGGGGAGGGGCAGAGAGAGAAGGAGACACGGAATCTGAAGCAGATGCTGCCTGATTCTTGACTTGTTTAATAAAGCCAATTAGATCTTTAAGATGTCCTTGGTTGGGATTTTGTTAGTTATTTAGTGGCCTTGAAGACCTCAAGCCTGCAGGCTCCCCCTTCCCCAAGGGTCAGAGAAGACAGAAGAACACGGTGTATGGGGGCGGGAACTCAGGGCCCAACAGCCCCTGCACCCAGCACGGGGAACAGCACTTGGGAAGTGGGGGTCTCAGAAAATCTGCCCCTTTCGTACATTATTCAAAAAGTAAAAACGAAGAAAACCCCTGAAGCTCTTGTAATACATTCACCCAAACTTTCATTCTGTGAACACTCATTCCTTGAACACGGGCTTGGGGAATACAGAGGTCGATAAATTGTCCACCATCAGGCGGAAGACAACGCAGACCTCCGCTCAGGGTAGTGAGGATACCGATCAAGCTTAGCCAGTCCCGCTCTATCGTTCTGAGCCCGAAGGCAAGAGCCTGCTCCACTCACCGAGCCCGGGGGTGTCCTTCCAGGGCACCTGTGTGGGGCCAGGGTGCTCTGATGGCGGGCCACCCCACGATACCCTCTCTCTCTCCAGGCCTTGGTCTCAGCACTCCTGGCAGATGAAGGGAACGGCCCCTTGAACTCAACATCGTCACCATCAAGCTGAGGTGGCCCTCGGGGGACCCGTCTGGAAGGGGGCTGGCGAGACGGAGGCCCCTGGAGGCACCGGCCATCTGAGCACATCGTCGTCACACCGCCCGACGGGGACCAAGAGTCTCATCTCGGAGACAGTGTCTCAGAGAATATCAAGAAGAGCAGGGAGGACGGGATGTGTGCCCCCTGGGCCCTCGGTCTCCTCCTCTCCGTTCCACGGGCCGAAGACACGGAGGTGACAGGTGACGGTTGGGAAAGGGCTGGCAAGAAGATGACGGGGCGGGGCGCGCAGCTCTCGGCATCGTGGGGTCGAAGCGATGCTGTTTCATCTTCACGGAAGGGACTCTAATCAAAACAGGTGTTGAAGGATGAGTAGGAGCTCGCCGGAAGAGAAACCACAGGAAAAGCCTTCCGGATACTGGAAAGGCACGCACAGAGGCACGAACTGGGTTAGAGCGTATGGACTGGTGAGAGGTGAGATGGAACAAGGCCGTAAGATTCGGGCTGGGGGCGGGAGGGAGGTGATACAGAAGAGTCTAAGTTTTCAGCGAGAAGCCAGCTAAAGCCTTTTAAAGCGAGAATTTATTTTTAGGAAGATCATTCTGGTCGCAATGTAAAAATGAACCCAAGAGGAGAGATTCTGGTGGCAGCCAGTTGAGCTGAAGGCTTCCCACCTGCTGAGAGGTGGACTGGTAATGACACAGGATAAGAAGTCGGGCCAGTTTGGGGAACAGACCTGAGATACACTCGACACAATTTGGAATGAGTTGAATGAGGAAGGTGAAAGATGAAGGAGATGAGGGGCGTTTTCAGGAAGAAGAAAATGAGCTCCATTTTTAACATGTTTCATTTGAGGGACCTAACGATGTCCCTCAGGAGGAAGAAATGCAGAAATGCGACTGCCGCTCAATTTAGAAATAAAAATGCAGCTTGAGGTATCGATTTCGGAGTTGCCGGGGTATGTGGTGACAGTCGTAACTGTTTGAAGTGGGTCAGGCCACTCAGAAGGGGCATATGAGATAAGAGAGGAAAGGACACTCTCCCAGGTGATAAAGGAGAAGGAGAGACGTCAGTAAGGAGATGACAGTCCTCACGCTGGGGGAGAGATTCAAGGAGAAGGGGGCCATGGAACTCCTTCAAACCAACAAACACAACAGCCTCAGTGGGGGCGGGCAGGGCCCCAAGGCAGGCTCCGCAGGGCACAGGAGGGCGGCGCACACACACAGACACACAGACACACACAGACACACAGACACACAGACATACACAGACACACAGACTCACAGACATACAGACATACATAGACACACAGACTCACAGACATACACAGACACACACAGACACACAGACACACACAGACACACAGACACACAGACATACACAGACACACAGACTCACAGACATACACAGACACACAGACACACATGGACACACAGACACACACAGACACACACAGACACATGGACACACACAGACACACACAGACACACAGACACACAGACATACACAAACACACAGACACACACGGACACACACGGACACACAGACATACACAGACACACACAAACACACAGCCACACACAGACACACAGACACACTCAGACACACAGACACACACGGACACAGACACACACGGACACACACAGACACATAGACATACACAGACACACAGACACATACAGACATACACACACACACAGACACACAGACATACAAAGACACACACACACAGACACACACGGACACACAGACAGACACACAGACACACGGACATGGACACAGACGCACTGAAACAGACACATACGGACACACACAGGCACAGACACATATAAACAAACACACAGACACATATATCCAGATACACACACACACAGCGTCTAGCCACACAGCAAGGTGCCCTGGACACTCTGCGGGGAGAGCTTCCGACCCACCTGGCCTCGTTTATCACAGCAGCAGACTGTGGCCCTTCCCGACCTAAAGCCAAAGATGCGCTAGTCCAAGTTCTCTGCAGGGCGCGGGTGCCCAACACACTGGAAAAGTCGGAGGACACTCATCAGGCCGGTGGTGACAGATGAGGCANGGGAAGGACAGCCAACCTTTCCTGTAAGCAGAGCCTCATTTTATCCACTCTGCAAGTCGGGTTCCTAAAGGCTTTCCCTGAACCCTCCAGCTTGATAGGATCTTTCCCCCAAATCCCAAATCTCCTCAAATATTTATTGTCCTAATTTTCCTGTGACTCTTAGTGCCTGCTGGTCACGCTGTCCCCCTCTATTATTATTAATCTTTTGTGTACTACTGTAATTCTCCAACTAGAATATATGCCTCTCCCACATTACATCTGCCATATGCACATGTACAAACTTGGTTGTGGGTCTAAATCGACGACTCTCCTAGGCATTTGGACAGTCAGGAGCCTCTAGAAGTTTCCAGACTGAAGAGGGGGCCAGGCAGTCTTTGAGAATCAGGTAACTCCCACCTAGCCTCTTTCTTTCTTTCTTTCTTTTCTTTTTTTTTTTTTACATTTATTCATTTTTTTGAGAGACAGAGCATGAGCAGGGGAGGGGCAGAGAGAGAAAGAGACACAGAATCTGAAGCAGCTCCAGGCCCTGAGCTGTCAGCACAGAGCCCGATGTGGGGCTCGAACTCACAGGCTGTGAGATCATGACGTGAGCCAAAGTCGGACGCTTAACTGACTGAGCCCCCAGGCTCCCCACACCTAGTCTATTTCTGAAACTTCTGACCTCTCAGTGGGGCTTCGGGCCGAGACTGGCTGAAGCCCAGGGCCAGGAAAGCAGTAGAAACATGTCCGGGGCTCGGAAATTAGAACTATGCCCAGATTATGCCTAGAAACGAGAATTGCCTCGATGATGAGGGCGTGACTGGCTCGGCCATTCTTCACGTATTACGATCTTATTATTGCTCAAACGTCCCGAGTTTGTTAGCAAGATTGGGAGACCAGATCGCTTTTTAGTTTGATTCCCAAGTAGAAGGAGCCACAGACAGAAAGGGAAGAGGGAGAACCGGCCATGAACCTCAGACCACCGCACACACAGCACTTTACAAAAGTGGTCCGAACTGCGGTTGTCATCTTGGCCTGAATCCTTGAACTTACCATTATTATTTGTTTTTACAAGGGCTGTGGCTGTGTGTCCTGCACACAGGGAAGAGGCTCGGGGCCGCCACATTCTGCCTCCTCGGGAACAGCGCAGAGCATGGGAGCACAAGTCTTGCCCTGCTAAGTTCCTTGTTTAACCATCTCCGTGAAAGCAGCTGCACATTTGGGGTTCTTGCAAATAGCTCCATGAGGCAAACTTCTGTTTCCTCTTAGTTCTGGAAAACTTACAGTGGAAAGAACCAGAAATTCAATTCAATACAGGTAATTCAACTCAAACAGAGAGAGTCAGGCTGGGGGCACATCAGAACGTTACCTTTATTACAGACAGAGCCGTCCCTGGAGACCATGGCTGATGTCAATGGGAGAGTCGGCGTCCTTACGCCTGACCGCAGAACGGGGCAGCTGGCCCACCGGGTCCCTCCCCTGGGCAGATGCTGGTAAGCCCGCGGCACCAGGAACCGTGCGGAATGGCCTCTCCCACCTAGGAGCCGGGGCATGGAGGGGAGGAGGAGAGGGCTGTGCCTTCCCACGTCCCCCATCAGGACAGAAAGGCTGCCGAAACGTGCATGAAGGCACCTCCTCACCTGGAGAGTGAGAGCATATAATGTGCATGTTTCATAAGTAAAACAAGAGTTTCACTTCCCAGCGTACAGCTTCACTTCTGTGTTCGACCAGCCCCTTTTTCTCTGGGGTAAAAGATGGGTGGAGGGCCGGGTTCTAAGTCACCAAGTGGCCGAGACTGCAGGGCTGTTCTGAATGAATAATGGGTTGCTTTTAAGAGATATGCGTCTTTTACTCATATGTCTTCCCCCAAATCATCTGAATCCTGCTTCTCCAAGAAAAAGACCGGATTCGAGTGGTGGTAAATGTCTCGGAGACTCCAGCACGGAATGGGTGATGATGGGCACCAGGACGTAGTGCCAGACAGAGGGCCAACAGGGAAAGCCGCCGGACCAGAGCAGAGGGGTTCTGATCTTGGCTCTGTGTGTGTGCACGTGTGTGCGTGCGCGCACGTGTGATGTTCCTTATCCTCTGAAGCCACTGCTTCTCAAACTTGATGGCGCTTATCACCTGGAGAATTTGTTAAAAATGCCAAGTGCTGAGTTCTACCCCAGAGATTCTGACACAGATCAGAAACCCAAGTCTTAACTACTCGCTCTGTGAGACCCCCCGTACACGGCCAGTGCCCCTCGTGTGAGTCTGACGCGGGCAATCTGTGGGCCAGCACTGCAGAAGCTGCCCTTGGCCTCTCGTGGGTCAGCTGAGGAGAACCCCTCCCCTGGGTCCCTCCCAGGGCCTTGTCGGGGGTGAGGAGAGACCACTGATGTAAAACCATGTCATAAATTTGAAGTACTATACAACTGCAGCATCATTCTGTGAAGAGAACCTCTCTTATTCCCCACAAGAGGCGCATGCGTGGCTCAGCCGGTTAAGTGTCTGACTTCAGTTCAGGTCATGATCTCATGGTTCCTGAGTACAAGCTCAGAGCCTGGAGCCTACTTTGGATTCTGTGTCTCCTCTCTCTCTCTGCCCCTCCCCCACTCGTTCTCTGTCTCTCAAAAATGAATAAATATTAAAAGATTAAAAATAAATTATTATTCCCCAGCAAACCTCTTGTGTCCCTGACTAAAACGGTCTAGATTCTTCACTCGGTGTACAGAGTGCGCGGGCACAGTCTTTTGTGATTTCTAAGTCGCACTCTGTATTCTAATGTCCGTTACCTTCTTTATGTGTTTTCTCCCTCTGTTTTCCCCAAAGTCGAATGCTTCCTTGGCATTTGCGGTTCCATGCAGTATTTGTCTCCATTCACTTATGTTTCTCTTCAGCGGATTCATTTTGAGCTCCTTGCTCTGTGAAGCTTCTGGAGAAAACCCATCACTCACAGAGACAGAGCTGGCAGTAGGGAGGTTTACAATAGACTTGGGTCACCCCCGCCATCCAGAGGCCCCCCTGGGACTTCCCCTGGGCCAGAGGACTTGCCCTAGCTCGGGTCGGTGCTGCTCTCACTCCTGGCCCCCAGTGCATCCGCACTCACTGCCCTTGAACCGTCTCTGACCCCGGGTTGAGTTGACACCATCCATTGCCGGCCTCTCCACACGGGACACCGGGCCACACCTTCAGTCTTTGCCGGTCCCCAGAGGAGCCGGCTGGGAGACCAGACATGCCAGACCTCGACTCTGCGCTTCCCAAACTCCCCACCACAAGACACCCACATCATCTGTGTTTAACAGAACTCTCATCTTCTCTTCTTGCTCTACCGAGAATCCACTCTCGTCTCCTCCCACGTGTCAGCCAGCTAACCGACTGAAAGAAATGTTTGCTGACTGGACAAATCAATGAATAAATGAGTGAATCCCGAGTTGTGTGGGGTCAGGGTGGGGAGAGAGACCACCGTAAAACTCCCTGGAGAGTGCCCTCGATCCCAGCGCAACTAAATGCCCCTGGGGGCTAATTGCATTTGAGCTTTGGAGCCTGTGTAATATCGCCATGCTTTAAGTTATTGTCGTTTTCCCATTTTAAAATACACGTTCACAGATTCTATTTTCTTATAACACTCTTTTCTTGGGTGGTTCCATTTTCCTGGGTGCAGGGGACGTCTGAGCCAAAAGAATTGTGACAGCCTCATAAATACATAAGAGATCTCCGGCTCGGGCATCTTGGAACAAAAGTATGGTGTGGGAGGTGGGGGGAAATGCGTTCACACCCCCCTCACACATTTGTTGAGGACTGACCCTGTACGGGGCGGTCTCACAGAGCGAGGGTGGTAGGAGTCCTAGTGAACAAGACGTCCTCACCTTTATGAGATTATTGTTTCCAAAGAAAGGCCGACGAATCCACAGGCAACTATAACACCCCGTCACACAAGGTTCTGTTTTGCTGTGTTTATTTTGGGGAAAAAAATGATTCTCCTCACAGCCTCGTGAGACTGGAGAATGGTTCTGGAAACTATTCATCCTCCACACCTACTAGAACGCTCCCTGAGAGGAGCTTTGTTCCTGAGTCACAGAAAACACGAAGAGGCAGATGGGGTGAATAACAAGAGCTGGAATATTCTACGGGTGCAGGGGCCATCTTCCGTGGCCGCGATGCCAGACGGCTGTGACGCGGGAAGGGAGGGTGTGTCTTCATGTGGGCTACACCTCAGGGCTGACGGAGACTTCAAGCTTTAAAAAGCAAGGTTTGCTGTAAGGTTGGTTGGGAAGAGGATGTTGAAGCAGCCTGTAGTTTAGTTTCGTCACTTCTCAGAGTTGCCAAAACCTGTGAGCTTGTTAGCCGTGCAGGGTCCGGGGCACCCAGGGGGCCTGTGTCCGTTAAACGTCCGACTCTTGATTTCAGCTCAGGTCGTGATCTCACCGTCACGGGATGGAGCCCCGAGATGGGCTCTCTGCTGATGGTGCAGACCCTGCTTGGGATTCTCTTTCTCTCTCTGCCCCGCTCTCTCTTTCTCTCTCTCTCTCAAAAATAAATAAACAAACTAGGGAAAAAAGGACCCATTCTGATGCACAAAATTAGAATATGCATTTTTTAAGTATTTATTTTTGAGAGCAAGAGAGTGACAGAGAGAGAGAGAGGAGAGACAGAGTATGAGTTGGGGAGGGGCAGAGAGGGAGGGAGACACAGAATCTGAAACAGGCTCCAGGCTCTGAGCTGTCAGCACAGAGCCTGACGCGGGGCTCGAACCCACAAACCGTGAGATCATGACCTGAGCCGAAGTCGGACGCTTAACCGACTGAGCCTCCCAGATGCCCCAGAACATGTAATTGTAGCAACATCTCCAGGTGATTCCCGTGTTCACGACAGCTTCCGCGGGGCTGGTCTAGATCTGAAAAGAAGACAGAGCCCAAGGTAGATGTGGAAAGTCTAGGTCTGGAAAGAAGGGGCATCAAGGACGCAGCTGGAGGAGACACGGGGTAGCGACCAGGGCTGGAGGAGGGAGAACGTGTGAAGAGGCTGCTATGAAGGACCGTCTGGAGCGTGAAGCCATCTTGTCCAGTAAACCCTTCACTGCATTTCCTGAGACCCTGACAGCTTGAAGTCATCTGTCTAAACTACAATAACAGCTGACACTTAGTGCCGGACACACTTCCAAACACGCGACCTACATCAACTAACCTAACCCTCACAACCCATGAAGTGGGGACTAATCTTCTCCCCATTGCACAGGTGAGAAAACCGAGGTGTTGAGGTGAAGTGCCTCTCCCTAGCCCATATATTCAGCAAGCCCCAGAACTAGGCTTTACTTTTTTTTAAGTTTATTTCTTCATTTTGAGAGAGAAAGAGAGAGAGGGAGGGAGGGAGAGGGAGAGTGTGTGCTTGAATGGGTGCGCAAGTAGGGGAGGAGCGGGGCGGGGGAGGGGGTGGAGAATCCCAAGCAAGCTCTGCACGGTCAGCGTGGAGCCCGCTGCGAGGCTTGAACTCACACACCGCAAGGTCACGATCTGAGCCGAAAAGGAGAGTGGGAGGCTTACCCCCTGCGCCGCCCGGGCGCCCAGAGCCAGGCTTTAGGCCCCGGCGGCCCATCCCTGCCTCTAGCTTCTAGGACCTCGCTCTCATGTCCGTAGGGGCTTCCGCTGTTCGTTTTCACTTTTTGTTCTTCCTGTTTCCTTGGAGTGTTTTGTTTTGTTCTGCCTGCTTGCTGAAGACGGGGCTCCGGTCGTGATCCCACCGTCGGGAGATGGAGCGCAGCCTCGCTCTGTGCTGCCATCGCGGGGCTCGCTTGGGACTCTCCTGTCTCTCGGCCCCTCCCCTGCATGCGTGCACTCTCTCAACAGAAACACATAAACTTAAAAAGAAAAGGTGGGGGGGAGCCCTCCTAACTCCGCTCTTCCAGGGAGACCTGAGGGGGCACCGGTGTGTCCTGGGCCGTGTATCTCACCCTCCCGCTTCGGCCCTTTCGCCTGTCGCTGTGGGGTATGAACTGGCCGAATTCGGTGTGATCTGCTTCCCCGTAAGTGCATGAAAAACTGAGACACTCTGGTACGAAGACCCGCCTGTTACACGGCTGGCTCCGGGGGGCCCGCCCTGCGTCCCCTCCCACGCGAGCTCCGGGGACGCGCGTCTCCGTGGGGCGTCTGGTTATTCCCCGAGCCCCGTGCGCGCCGGGGGAGGAGCAGCTGGCACCCCTGGGCGGGAGCCAGGCGGGGGCGGGGGGCGCCCGAGGAGGGGCCGAGCAGGGGCGCGGCGGCCTCCCCACGGGAACCCTCGGCTTCGCGTGGGGGCTTCTGCGAAGTGACTGGAAGCGGCGGCGATCCCAGCACAACTGCTCACGCGGGAGCAGGCTGTTGGGGACCCTGTGGTCCCCGCGCCGGCCGCGGAGAGGCGCCACGTCACGACAAGCGGCTGATTTCTTAATAAGCGAATCCATTTTCTACCGCAACACTGCCCCCGTCCTTCGCCATCTGCCCCTTCCGGCGTGCCTTCCCGGGCCCCTTGCAAGACGCGCGCGGGCTCTGAAGGCGGATGGAGGCGCAGAAGACGCCTCGCTNTCGCCGGGGCCGCGTCCTCGCCTGTTGTGCGCTGCCCAGAAGCGTGTTCGCCGCGTGTGGACGCGGCCACGTGGACTTCGAAGGGGCTGTGGTCACGCGCTCTCAAAGGGACAGTGCCGGGAAAGCTGGTGGCCTGCGATCGCCTCCGTATTTCCCACCTGTCGGCTGGATTCTGGAATTCAGTTGCAATGATAAAAGATTTAACGTGATTGGTGACTCACAGCTAAGTCCGAAAAACAAATCTCTACGTTAAGGCAAGTGATTACTTTAGTCCGCTCGAGAGAAGCCTGTAAGTATGTTAGATATTCTTGCAGCGTCTGTCTTCCACTGGGAAGGATCCAGGGGGAAAAGGTCAGCGTCAGGGAAGGAAGAAAACTGAACCTCCTGTATTCGGACATTTAGACATCAAGCCATAAACTTGAAGCCTATGATTTCTCTTGGTCTTGGACTCTCCTCTCTCTCCCTTCTGCTCTTTCTTCTCTCTCTCTCTCAAACATATCTTGCGAACTAAGCTTTAAACTGTGTATCTGGGGGGCGCCTGGGGGGCTCAGTCGGTTAAGTGTCTGACTTGGGCTCAGGTCATGATCTCACGGTTTGGGAGTTCGAGCCCCACTGCGCTGCCAGTGCAGAGCCGGCTTGGGATTTTCTGTCTCTATTTCTGTCCCTCCCCCACTCTCACACATTTTCTCTTTCTCTCAAAATAAACTTAAAAAATTAAACAAAATGAAAAATGAAAAAACTGAAAATGAGACTTCTGATGTGCTTTCTTGCACGTTAGAGTGTTCAGATGGCTCTATGGATGTACAGATATATAGATAATATGAAGAGCTCTACACTCACACTTCCTGGGTGTGAATCCCGTCCCTAACGTTGACCATCCAGGGAGCCTTGAACCAGTTACACAACCTCTTTGTGCCTCCCTCTCTCTCCGTACGTATCGTGGAAATGGTAATGTTTTCATCGTAGAGTCGTTAAAGGGATAAAGTAAAGCACGTAAGACAGCGTGGACCGCACCACGCCTTTGCCTCTCGTGAACCTAACACTGCTAGTGAAAGTTCAGCATAAGAGTCAGTATCCACACCAAAATCGCATGATCAGGTGTCCATATTTAAATAACCAGGAAGGAAGAAAACTGAGCAGGTCTTCTGGATATCAGTTTTCTTTTGCTCTCGGCCAAAGGCTAGAAGCAGCAGTGGTAGGGGAACGTTTTAAAAGCTGGTGAGGGTGTCCTGTCAACTGTTGGAGGAAATAGCACACAGAGTAGATGGAAAGAAGGTCCATTACTGCAGGCTCTTATCTCCTGGGGGGGGGCGGGGTTAAGAAGCTGTCTCTCCTAGAATCAGCATTAGTCAGTGAAATAAAGGGCAACAATAGCTTATATTTCCATTTCAATCTTCTCACACACACAAAAACCAGTTTAATCTGATAAGGCAAAATGCTAACATCTTTCAAAGCTCCCATTACATAATTCAAAGAGAGTTTAGGAGCTTTCTTTATTTCTCTTAAATTATTCATAACATAAANAGCCTGGACAGGAGGCTCCTCCCCATAGAACCTTCAAAGGCTTCCATTCTGCGTGCCCTGCTTTCTGGGACTGGGAATGTCTTCCTTTTGGGATCCAGGTTTTACCAAATGGGATGTATTTTTCTTACTGTTGTTCTCAGGGAAGAGCCTTTAACCAACCACGAGCAAAGCACACGAAGAAGTGGGACCGTCCTCCCCCAGCAAATGAAAAGTCGCTCATTAGCAAAACACCGGGGTGCTACTATCTAGACGCTAGCACAGCTGGCACCAATTCTGAGAGGAGAATGATTCATTGCCATGGTTACTGATGCCCGAAATATTACCTTCCGCAATCAGCACACACAAAGCTTCTTTAAAGAGAGTGTAAAAATTAGAGCACTGTAAACAATTAGTGAAAATTGCCAGTGGGCACGGAGGCTGAACTTACACAATGCTGCTTTCAGGGCGAGAAACCGTGGGGACGCACCACTGCGATACCAGCAAATCTTGCT
>NW_027532842.1:5428202-5468297 GCF_008692635.1 Crocuta crocuta | reverse complement strand
AAAAAAAAAAAAAAAAAAAAAAAAAAAAAAAGACACTCATGTTCAGCGAGCCAGCTGAAGGCCTCGCCCACAAACATTTCCGTACCAATCTGTTATCAGTAGCCCGGACGGGTTACAAAAAGACCCCTCTAATTGGTAATATTTGCACAATCAAATTCTAGTTCATTAAACACATATTTTAAAAAAATTTTTTTAACGTTTATTCACTGTTGAGAGACAGAGAGAGACAGAGCATGAGTGGAGGAGGGGCAGAGAGAGAGGGAGACACAGAATCCGAATCAGGCTTCAGGCTCTGAACTGTCAGCACAGAGCACGACGCGGGGCTCAAACCCACAAACCGAGAGATCATGACCTGAGCTGAAGTAGGACGCTCAACTGACTGAGCCACTCAGGCAACCCTAAACACATAGTTTTTTTTTTTTTTTTTTAATTTTTTAATGTTTTATTTATTTCTAGGAGAGAGAGAGAGAGAGAGACAGTGTGAGCAGGGGAGGGTCAGAGAGAGAGGGAGACACAGAATCCGAATCAGGCTTCAGGCTCTGAACTGTCAGCACAGAGCCCGACGCGGGGCTCAAACCCACGAACTGCGAGATCATGACCTAAGCGAAAGTCGGACGCCCAACCGGCTAAGCCACCCAGGCACCCCTAAACACAGTTTTTTTTAAGCTTTCCTTTTTTAAATTAATAAACCTTATTTTTAAAATGTTTTTAATTTTTTTTCATGTTTATTTATTTTTGAGAGAGAGAGAAACAGAGCACGAGCAATGGAAGGGGCAGAAGGAGAGAGGGAGACAGAATCGGAAGCAGGCTCCAGGCTCTGAGCTGTCAGGACAGAGCCTGACGCGGGGCTCAAACCCACGAACCATGAGATCATGACCTGAACCGAAGTCAGACACTTAACCGACTGAGCCACTCAAGTGCCCCAACAGACCTCATGTTTGACACCAGCTTTAAGTTCCCAACCAGATTGAGCAGAAAGCCCAGAGATTTCCAGTACACCCCCTCTCCCCACATTCATACAACAGCCCTCACTATCGAGACACACCCCGCCGGAGTGCTACGTGTGTTGTAACTAATGCACCTGCAAACGCTGATGAGCTTCCACTCACACATCGTTATCACCCAAAGTCCATGGTTCGCATTAGTTTTCACTCTCGGTGTTGCACGTTCTATGGTTTGGGGCAAGTGTATAATGGCCCGTATACACCATGACAGTACCTGGTGAGTATTTTCACTTCCCTAAAACCATCTGCGCTCTGTCTGTTCATCCTTCCCCGTCCCCACTCCCCCAACCCCGGCAATCACTCATTTTTTTTACTGGAGTTTTGCCTCTTCCAGAATCTCATATAGTTGGCATCACTTAGCATGTAGCCTTTTCAGATCGGCTTCTTTCACTTAGTAATACGCATTTAAGTTTCCTCTGGGTCTCTTCATGGCTTGATAGCTCATTTATGTTTAGTGCTGAATAATACTCATTGTCTACATGTACCATTTTATTTGTCCATTCACCTACTGAAGGACATTCGGGTGGTTTCCGAGGTTTGGCAACTATGAACAAAGCTGTCTTAAACATTCATGTGCAGATTTTTATGTGGACAGAAATTATCGACTCCTTTAGCTAAAAACCAAGGAGCATGATTACTAGATCATATGGTAAGAGTATGTTTAGTTTTGTAAGAAACTTCCAAACTGTCTTCCAAAGTGGCTGTGCCATCTGTACTCCCCCCAGTGAGGAGGGAGAGTCCCTCAGGGTCAGTTTTTGCGAAGCATCTTGGACCATGCAATGTGTCCTAACAGTCCAGCGCTCTTGCTTCTTAGTAATAAGACGGGGATGCGAAAGTTCAAGGAAAGGAAGTTTGGCCGTTAAACGGCAGCACTTCGCCTTTCAAACTGGAGCGGATTACTTCCCATGTCTTTAAATAGGAAACTAGATTAACTTCCATGAAAAAAAAAAAAAAAGCTTCGACTGAGTGGATGAGTCATTCCCGTACATATTTTATTCTATTTAAAGAATGTCAACACCTTCGAGGCAATCTGTGCTTTCATAAACTCGGGGCCAAACTCAGCAACTCCCAAAGCCGCACCCGGCTCAGCTGAACACGGAGGCAGTAAAAACTCGGTCATTCAAATCTCTGATTTCCATCATGATGTCTGAACACATCACCAACTGAAATGTACCTTCCACCGCACACTTTCTTCATGAAAAGGTTGCTAAATCAATTGGCAGTATAAACAAGATAATGGTCTCCAGGGAGCCGGCGCTTTTGCATGTTGCAGCACAATTTGCAAAGTCAGTTAAAACGTTGATGTTTATCATCTATTCTTCAAAGAAACAACAGTGACGCATCAGTGCTTAATTAGCCACTAGTATGGTCTGAAGCGGATGAGATTTGATAAATACATACATGCATGCATTCTCTATTTGATAAACACATACATATGTGCATTCTGCATATACATATTGAGAAATACACATAGAGATATCATGTAATCGCCACACGAGCAAAGATTTTTTTTTCTTTTTGGTTTACATTGTCCGTTGTTTTACCCCAAGCACCTGGAAAGTAGCGCATAGAAGACCATATACAGATATTCACATTGCCTTCAAATACACCCATGCGCGTGTGCGCACGTAGGAATGAATATGAAGGCTCTCTCTCCTCTTTTGAATTCAAAGAGTTGTTGACAGATCTTCGTGAGTTTTCTTTCCCTGAGTGCACGAGCTTCATGAGGCTCCATGAAGGCTGGGAGAAGGTTTCATAGTTCTGTGTGTTCCTAGTCTCATCAGATTCTTGCTCTCTGCTTCTCCAGTTGGATTTTGGTCCCCTGGGTCCCCGCCTGGCCCTGTGGGCTCCTTCTGCTTCACCCCAGATCTTGTGTCTCCAACCTCGGTGGGAAAGGGCCTTGCTTCTGCTTTGCTTTACTTCCACGTGCTTCTTTTAACCTCCAAAGAGTAACTAAAGACGATACAACTATCTTTTCCACAGTGACAGTGGTTGATATTCAACTATATGCAACTAACAGCTGACTGGAAATAAGGTCAGCTGTTAGGAAAGATCCTTGGCACAGCAAGCATGGTCAACAAAAGCAAACTGGCCAAAGGACTGGAGACTGGCTAAATCAATGGGCTTATCGTTATGCAGCTCCCCAAATAGATTTCACCTGTGGGGGCTGATCTAGCAGTCCCTACATCCTGATTTTTTTTTTCTCTTTAAAAGAATTACATAGGGGTGCCCGGGTTACCCAGTTGGATAAGCGTCCAACTTTGGCTCGGGTCATAATCTCACCATTCGTGGGTTCAAGCCCCGCGTTGGGCTGTGCTGACAGCTCAGAGCCTGGATCCTGCTTCCGATTCTGTGTATCCCTCTCTTTCTCTCTCTCTCTCTACCCCTCTCCTGCTCATACTCTGTCTCTCTCTCTCTCTCTCTCTCTTTCAAAAATAAATTTAAAAAAGAATTACATAGGTTCCTGAGATGAACAGAGCCTGAGCACAGTCATGTGTTAGCTGGGACTTCAGGACAGAGATGCTGAGGACATGTTTAAGAATTACAAGAAACTTTACAGACACAGGCTGCTGGGGGCCTGCCCCGTTTCCCACAGAGCGAGGCTGGGGCTTGGCAGCTGTGGAGCCCCCGCAGGGACCCTCATGTCTGTGCTCAGCATCCAGGACACCTTTGTCTAGTGAAGAAATCTGAGAACAAAGGACATTTCCAGTCCTGCTCGTCTTCCTCAGCATGATGGCGGAGACAAGGGCCTATCACGGAGGGATTAACACTCGCTCCTTACCACTGCATCACTTCCCGAAAGTTGTGTGACTTCTCTGAGCTTGAGTTTCTGTAACTGTAAAATGACAAGAGTAACCACGCACCTCATGGGGTTGTGACGAGGACTGGCTGCCAGTGAGTACGGAGTGTGGAGTCCACAGGAGCGCCTGGCGATTCTGTCTCATCCGTTCTCCTGTGACGTGTTGTAACGCGCTCCTATGTTATACCCATAATAGCGCCTGGACGGACCAGCCCCACGTGGGCTGCCTTGTTCATTCCTCTTACCCACCCTGGGCAGACCTGAGCACTCTGACCCGTCTCCAGTGGCTGCCCCAACTCCACGATGCAATCACGTGAAATACACGTATTCCATTAGAGATTTTATGAGGATTCAGTACAGGGGTCTCGGCACCCAACACATAGCAGAAACAAAATTCCTCATGAAGCACCTCCGTTCTTTCTTTGAAAGCTTCCCTTGACTGTAATCAACCTCACATCTTCTTCTCTTGAAACACGGATTCTAAAGACCTTGCTTGATGCCTGTTGCAATCCAGCCCCACACACAGCTTCATGCCCGTCACGCCGCCAGGTACAGGGCTGCCGTTGGCAAACCGCTGCCTGGCCCGACGGCCGGGGCGGTTCCAAAGCCCCACATCCATGGCATTGTCATCTCTCTCTGGGATTCTCCCCTCTCCTGTCCTCAGGGAAGGAACAAAAGGCAACCCCGGTGTGAGAAATGATGAGATTCGTTTGCGGCTTTTCTAGGGCTGCTCAAGTTTGCGTGGCCAAGAGGTTTGGGGCTGCCCACGGTGGCCCGTGATTCTAAAGCCTTAATTTTCGGATCTCCATGTTTCCCCTGGGCTTCGAGCAGGCAACTGGTTTTTCTGTCCCGGCCTGTGCTGGAGAATATTGGAGAATATTGGAGATGCCCAAATCAGCTCCCTCCACCAGTCAAGACACGAAGTGAACATGAAGTTTGGAGGCCCTTGACTTCCTATGAGTAACTGATCAAAAGGGATGGTTTCCTGACTGGCCAGATCCCGCCCCCTTCCAGCCTCCTCCTGGCTTACCTCTCCGGCCATACCCTGCAGGCCTGGCCCACACCTAATACCTTTCTGTGTAGTGGTAGGAGGTGCACTATAAGCTTTACCATCCTTACTGCTCAGAGTTTGAATTGAGTTCCTCAACGTGCCAGTGGGCATGTTGATTTAACCTCTCTGAGTCTCCGTCTCCCTCCCCGTAAAACATGGGTAATACTACCTTCCTCAGAGGATTATGGATAAGATCCAGTGCCTGGAACAGCACACATTGCCAACAGAGTGACTACTGGTCCCTGATCTGGGCAGAGCTGGATTTGGGGGCCCTGTACCCCTCTGACTCGCTTCATTCTGAGGGGCAGGTGAAAAGGCCTGCATGCCTTCCCCAGGGGCTGTGTCCAACTCACACGCCTTTCTGCCTGGGGGGACATGGGATTTCAATCTTCACACCCTCTGCTTTCTCAGATAAGAAAAAACAGGCCAGCAGTTCTCAACTGGGACAATCTTATGAAGTCCCACACCCCTCGCTGTCTGGAGACATTTGGGGCTGCCTTGGCTGGGAGTGGGTGGGGTACCCCCACACCTGGTGGTGAGAGCACGGATGATGCTAAACACCATACGATGAAAAACGGGACAGCCCCCACAACGAAGAATTAGCCAGCCTAAGATGTTGATGGCGCTGAGGTGGAAAACCCTGAAACAGACCCCATCTCCAGAATGTACTTGCTCACAGATAAAATGCCATTTTTTATTAAGCAAGCGGGGAAAAAGCTGTTGGAAACAGATACGTACAAAGTATGCTGGTGGACAAATTCTCTGAAAAGAAAACCAAGAATTACCAATGGCAGAGTATGATCTCAGATGGTCTCAGATGGTTCCCTTGCATTTTCAATCTTCCGATCATGTGGTTTGGGCCATAAGTAAAGGAAAGAAACGAACTGTCCCAGAGGGTGGCACAAGATTCGGCTAGTAATTTAAACAAGATAACCAGCACTTGGAAACTCACTGACCTTCAAACTCTCTCCATTCATCCAGTGGGCCAATTTGTCCACACACCCAAAGCACTCTGAAAATGCACGAGACAGAATCGCAGGAAGAGAAACCAACATTTAGAGGGGTGAGAAAATCCATCCATGCGAAAATACTTTAAGTAGGGTTTTTACTATCCATTTAATTTTTACTTCCTTGTTCACCAAACCAGAATATGACAGCAATTGCCATGACTGGTTAGGTCACTTGGGATAAAAAAATTCGGGTTTGCCTGGCTTTTCCTTTTCAAATTTTTCTTTTCTTTTTTTTATTCCCAGAAACTGTTTTGACCTGCCAAGTCATTAAAAACTGCCGAACCAATCTGTGTGTGAAACAGAACCGAAGCAGAACAGCAGGCCAGAGGGGAAAAAGCAGGCACTGAAAACACCTGCTACGTTATAGGATAGATAGTTTCCATAATAACAAAAGGAAAAAAAATAGGACATTTATAGCGAGATGAAGTGGTTGAACATCAGAAGACATTCTTAAACTGAGGTGGAAAAAGGCTCCAACACATAACACAAAAGGCTAATCAGGGCAAGACATATAAAAGTCCTATTCACTAAAGGCCAAAGAGTGGCTTAGTTCCCAAAACACTATTAAAGAACCACTTACACCCCAGCGCTCTTATTCACTGTCAGCACAGTGGGGCTAATTTGCATGTGATTTACATACAATCTTTTTGCAGGCAGATTATGGCATTCGCAAGTCTGAACTTTTCATTTTATTTTATTTTTTCAAAGAGAAGGATCCACTGACTAGCAGTACGGACAGCTGTTGTTATTTCTGCCTCTAACCGCTGGATATTTGCAAGCTCACAAATTGTCCTTTTGATGTATATATTAACAAACGCTGTTCAATGCAAGGAAACATGAAAACCTAACTCTTAATCTTAGAGATGGTTGAGATGGAATGAGCTTTGCTCTCTACCAGAAAATGCCAAAGTTATGAAATTATAAACTACATTATTTATGAAAGATGTCTTGACAAAAATTAGCTTTAAGGCAGAATTCTGTAATGGGTACAGATTATTTGATCTGCCCGTTCTATCCTGTCTAGTGTTGCTGTCTTGCCATAATAATCTGTTTATTAATTCATTGATTCATTTATGTGACACTCCACAAATGCTTCCAGAAAGCGCGCACGCGCGCACACACACACACACACACACACACACAGAATACTTCAGGTGATAAAGCTGAAGAAAAAGAATGAAGCCAGGGAGAGATTAGAACATAGAATACACACCATGTAGTGCTGTGGGTTCCCATGGTGGGTAACAAATTTGGTGCCAGGTTTCTTAATAGCCAAAGCAAAAAGCACATTCCAAAGATTACAAGGTCTGCAGGGAAAAAAATGGTTCAGGTGTTCAGGGTTTCGTCACTATGAAACCTGAGAGAAAATTCTCTGTTGTGCCTTGTGATGGCAGTTTCTTGAGGGATTTGTTACATAATTGTAACAGTTGTGTTTTCTGTTTCATTACTTTCCGCAATTGTCCATATTGTTTTCAAAATCGGTAATAGGGCACAATTTTGAAACATCACTGCCCTAGAGGAACTCATGTATGTGCCCAAGGAAGCATTCATAAATGCACAGGTCACAGCACTGCTATACAGAAACCAAATGAATGTTCCTCTTTAAAAGAATGGATAAATTTTGGGGCACCTGGGTGGCTCAGTTTGTTGAGTGCCTGACTTCAGCTCAGGTCATGATCTCACAGCTTGTGAGTTTGAGCCCTGCATCAGGCTCTGTGCCGACAGCTCAGAGCCTGGAGCCTGCTTCAGATTCTGTGTTTCCCTCTCTCTCTCTGCCCCTCCCTCGCTCAGGCTCTGTCTCCGTCTCTCAAAAAAAAAATAAACATTAAAAAATTTTTTTAAGAGAATGGATACATTTTGATATATCCACCCATGGGAATACAGTATAGCAGTTGAAATAAATAGACAAATTAGATCTACATTATTAACGTGGATAAATATCGAAAACGTTGAATTTAAAAAGCAAGTTAGAAGGTGACACATACAGTGTGATTTAATTAATATAGGAGTTTAAATCTCCTTGAATAATACTATATAGTGTCTACAGAAACCTATAATTAATGAAAACATATAAACATGGACGACAAGGATACAGAACAACATCGGGATAGTGATTCCTTCCGGGGCAGTCATGACACTGAACTCCGCATGCGAATTGCAGGGCAGCCGGGAGTTTACACTGTAAGACTTTTTACATTTTGGTAGACAGAAATAATTTCATTTCATACTGCAGCACTGTAGACATACAATCAACATAATTTCCTAGAGTGTGCAATATATTAGTTCTCCGCATTATAAAATTAAGAACAGAAAGCCTTGCATGCAGGAGATATTTAAAAATGTGTATCTAATTTTGAATGTTTTTGACAGTATACACTACCGGCTTTATAAATCCAAATGGATACGACATGATACACATTTGGAAAAGGACATGTATGGGTCCACTCCAGATGCTTAATTCACTCTACAGATAACTCTCTTTTCACTTTGGTCATTGGGATTCCAGGGGCTACAGCATATGTGATTCTGAAAGATACTTCTGGAAGTACATTTATTACACTGGCCTTGTAAAGATTCCAGTCCCTTCTATTCTCCTTTAGAGTGAGAGGACCTTTTCTCTCTACGGGCAAGAAGGCTAGTCTTTTGTTAGAATAGTCTGAGTATAACAAGCTTCTTCTATGGCGAATCCTGTTGCTAAATCCAGCTCCATCCCTTGATTAATTGCTAATTTTGCCACTTTTACTGCAACTGTTCCCCAGGTAAAACCTTCCCTGCCAGGTCCAAGGCATTGCGTGGAGTAGGCAGCATCCCCACCCTGGTTCTGTTCTAGAACAGGGCTGATTGAGCCCACTGCTTTGGCTTCTTGGCCATCGCGCACACGTGCAGAGAAGAAGTCTTTGGGCAGCAACACCCTGATAAGCACTTGGCAGTGGCCACGACCCCTCCCACCCCCGCCGCCATTCCGTTAATCACTGCTCTCCCTTTGGAGACCAAAGGACCAACTTCACTGAGATTCACCTTGACTCTCTTCTTAAGAACCTGCACAGAATATTCCTGGGACTTCACTCCTATTTTTGTCTGCACTTTTGAATCAGGTTTGAAAGCATCTACAGCTTTTGAGAGCGTTTTTACAGCTTTTACTGAATGGGTTCATTCCAAGCACTGACGCAGCTCTGCTCACCCCAAGTTCTTCTCTTCCAGGTACCACCCAGGCTGCTGGTCCTCCATCGTCACCTCAGAGCAGTACCCCTCCGCGGGGCCGACCCGCTGACTGATGGCAGGCACCCAGCCCCAGGCCCAGATGCCTGGCTTACCCCCAGGCCGTCAAGGAACCAGGCAGCCCTCCAGCACCCATCCCGGCCACCGGGCCAGTGCAGGTGCCCTCAAGGCCTTGTCCAAGACTTGACTTACACAAAGATATGAAACAAATATGGTAAACCAATGAACAGTCTAATTTTTCTTGTGGGCACTTGGGTGTCTATTACCCTCCTCTCTAAACTTCTCTGTGTATTGAAATCTTTAATAGTTAAACATAAAAATTTTCAATAATGAAAGGAGGGGCATCTGGGTGGCTCAGTAGGTTAAACGTCGGACTTTGGCTCAGTTCATGATCTCATGGTTTGTGAGTTCGGGCCCCGCATCGGGCTCTGTGCTGACAGCTCAGAGCCTGGAGCTTGCTTGGGATTCTGTGTCTCCCTCTCTCTTGGCCCCTCCCCCACTCATGTTCTGTCTTTCTAGGGCTCTCGAAAATAAATAAATGTAAAAAAAATTTTTTTAAACCATGAAAGTAAAGTTTGAGGACAGAGCCTGAAGGATCTAGAATGCCATGCCTAGGATTCTGAACTTCATTCTCTAGGTATTAAGAATGTTCGTGCAAGGGGCGCCTGGGTGGCTTAGTCAGTTGAGCGTCCGACTTTCGCTTAGGTCATGATCTCGCGGTTGGTGGGTTCGGCCCCGCGTCGGGCTCTGTGCTGACTGCCAGCTCGGAGCCTGAAGCCTATTTCAGAGTCTGTGTCTCCCTCTCTCTCTGACCCTCCCCTGCTCACACTGTCTCTCTCTCTCTCTCTCCTAGAAATAAATTAAAAAAAAAAAAAAGAATGTTCGTGCAAACTTAATTTAAAAAAAAGGAAAAGAGTGAGCAGAGGACACAGTGGTCAGAGCTGTGCTCTAGAAAGATTACTCTACCGGGCACATCAAACTTTACTCTCTTGCTCTCTCCCCATGATAGATACTTAAGTGCATCCGTGTCCTCTGATGTAGTCCCGGCCTGTTCTCAATGTGGTCCCATCACCACACTCAGTGTTTCTCATCTCAACTGCAGACCTGTGGTGTGGAAGACCTGGGTTATTGTAAGGAGTGACTGAGAAATATTGAGACTTGGTGGGGAGGAGTTCCGGAATCAAGAAACATCGCTCCTATTAAGCATACCCTAAGGGGAGCAACATAAAATTAAAACTCAAAGCAGATTTTGTGCAGATCATATGCCAATTCCCTGTGGCCCAGCTACTGTAAGTACTGGCTTCGCTACATGTGATTAAGGGGAGCACATCAAATCCCAAAAGGTGCACATGTCACAGACCCTCACTTGCTCCTCACTGGGGATCATTCCAAAGTATGTCATGACATTTTCCCCAGGAGTAAATGTGCCTGCACAGGAAGTGGTGGGCCACGCCTGCTCCCGGGCTGGGGTCCCTGTGTCAGAAACGAGTGCCTTCTAGGGTAAGTGGGAAATTTCCCACTGTGCAGCCTGTCTGTGACTCTGCTGTGGGTGTATTTCTTCTTCTCTAATTTTTTTTTTAATGTTTATTTTTGAGACACAGAGAGAGACAGAGTGTGAGTGGGCGAGGGGCAGAGAGAGAGGGAGACACAGAATCCGAAGCTGTCAGCACAGAGCCCAAGCGAGGCCGGAACTCATGAACTTCGAGATCATGACCTGGGCCCAAGTCGGTCGCCCAACCGACTGCGCTCCTCAGGTGCCCCTCCCCCTCCTTTTTTAAGTTTATTTATTTACTTGAGAGAGAGAGAGAGAGAGAAGCAGGGGAGGGACACACAAAGAGAGGGAGAGACACAGAATCCAAAGCTGTTAGCACAGAGCCCCACGTGAGTATCGAACCCAAGACCAATGAGATCATGACCTCAGCTGAAATCAAGAAGGGGGAGGCTTACCTCCCTGAGCCACCCAGGTATCCCCGTGGGTGTATTTCTATTAATATTTCTGCTTCCTTCCCTTATTCTCCAAAGTGAGCCAGAAGTTCTGCTTTTAAAAAAAAAAAAAAAAAAAAAAAGGTTTCCTAACGGCGCTGATTGACTCAACCAGGTACTTGTACTAACCGTGGGGCCCCCCTCACAATCCCTTAATCCGGATTTTGCGGTCTCCTCTTCTCCCGGGTGCGGGGAGGGGGGGGCGCTGTTTCAGACGGTCCGTCAGCCGCAGTTCCTCCCTGGCTCGGGCGGCAGAAGACTCCCCTTCCACCTAACGAAGAACATAGGGGCGCCCCTTGTCCTACACCGAGGCCTGGGCTTGGCACTAAACGTCCTTCAGTTAGGTTCGAACCCGCGCTCCCGCACAGTCCTCGGGGCTGGCTCTCCAGCGCGCCGAGATGGCCCTGCCGCAGTGATTGGGTCAGAGGCGATCACGTGTCCGGGGCTTAGCCAATCAGAGCGATCCGAGTCTGGGCCGCGGTGGGTGGTTCGAGCGTGGGTTGAAGAGCCCAGGGGGTCTCTTCCGGGTCCGGGTCAGGACGCAGGCAGGCCTTCCGGGAGGACGCGTCTCCTTCCCTCGTCAGCGACGGGGCTCTGGCGTCTGAGACCCGCAGGGCGGAAGAACCCACGTTCTGCCCGCGTCGTTTCCGCTCCTGATTGGCTCAGGCCTTGGACTCCGTCCATGAACCAGGGGGACCCTTCTCGTTCCAGTCCGTTTGAGCAAGGTTTTCTGTCACCTGCTGTCGGCCGAGCCTGACCAGTGTCCCTTCACACGCCCCCAAAGCAGCCTGTGCAGCTCCCCGCACGGACCCCATCGCCGTCCTTGTCGTCAGCAGGCGGCCTGCCTCTGCCCCGCGGAGAGAGCGAAGCCCTCCCGCCCTGGCGTCTCACGCATCCTCACCTCCATCTTTGTTGGAATGTGCGCCTTCCTCCTGGGCACAGGGAGCTGGGGCCCCTCTGCCCCGGGTCGCGTCCCCGCCGCCCTCCTCAGGGACTTGGCCTCAGCAAGTGCTTCTTCCTTTTATCTTCCGCCTCTCCTGCCCCCGTGGCTCTTTCTCTTGCGTATACGAACTAAAAAAGAAAGAAAAGAAGGAAAGAAAAACAACGTTCCTTCTTCCCGAACACCAATCTGTCATCCTTTTTCTTTACTTCACCACTGTTCCCTTCAAAGAATATTCTATAGGCGGCTCAGTCGGTTAAGCGTCCGACTTCGGCTCTGGTCATGGTCTCAGGGTTGGTAGGTTCGAGCCCCGCCTGGGGCTCTGTGCTGACAGCTCAGAGCCGGGAGCTGCTTCGGATTCTGTGTCCCCCTCTCTGTCTGCCCCTCCCCCCCTCTCAAAATAACATTAAAAAAATATACTCCCTGTACTTTCCGATCACTCATTCACTTCTCGGTTCACTACTGCAATTAGAATTCTGCCCCTCTACTTTCCTGACCCTGCCAAGTGCGGTGGCCTAATTTCAACATTTCGCTCCTCTGTAGCAGTTTGTTCTGCTGATGTCTCCTCTTCTAAATGGCCTTTTGAGCCTTTCTCTCATAGATCTTCCTGCTCCTTTTCAGTGCTCCTTCCTCCCTTCTTCTAGCCCTTAAGCCGACAGATGTATTGCCGTTTCTGGATTACAAAACCGGTTGAAAACTTGACAAAGCCTGTTGTTGGTTTCCCTAGAAACATGGACTTTGCACGGTATTGATCAAGGTTGTTAGTAACAAACTGCAGAAGGTACTTCAGCCAGTAGAATCGGAAAGGGCTTGCCTGAGAGCACAGACCGTTCACGTAAAGGTCGGGAGTGCGAAACTCCCAGGAATCCTACACACGAAGCAGAACTGCCCTGCCTCTGCCCGCTGAGAAAGCTCCTGAATCAAAGCTGCCACCAAGCTGCTGGCACCAAAACTATAGCAGCTCTAGCAGGAGCTGTGACCGCAGAGTGGTGCCTCCCCCCCCCTTCTCTCCTCCTGTAGCTCCATCCGGATCCAGTCCCTCATGGGGTCCACTGTCTTCAGACGACCCCGTTTTCAATCAGGGTCTCTCCCAAGCTCATCTTCCTGGCAGAACCGAAGTCTCACGCAGAATCCTGGGAGTGAGAGAGGTGGCTTCCACCTTCCCGGCTCCGCACCGTAGAAGGAGGCTAAGCGAGACAGCGTTGGGCTCCTCAGTCAACTGTGTCCCCGTGCTTGCGTAAACGCGAACTCCAAAGACTGAAGTTTTTGGGTTTTTTTTTAAATTTTTTAATGTTTTTATTTATTTCTAGGAGAGAGAGAGAGAGAGGGTGAGCAGGGGAGGGTCAGAGAGAGGGAGACACAGACTCTGAAACAGGCTCCAGGCTCTGAGCTGGCAGTCAGCACAGAGCCCGACGCGGGGCTCGAACCCACGAACTGTGAGACCATGACCCAAGCGAAAGTCGGACACTCAACCGACTAAGCCACCTAGGCGCCCCAAAAGACTGAAGTTTAAGAAAACACATTTTAAGTGTTAATGTTCCCGAGTGATGATTTTTTATTGTTGCTACAAGCGTCAGATCACAGTTGAAATTGGCGTTCATGGGAGAAGGAATGTCTTGGCTCAGAGTTCGAGAACAGAACTAGCTTTGTCAGGGCAGGTCCCTGAGCTCGGGCGTCAGGATTTGCTCACTCGGGGTCTCTGTCAGTCTCTTAGCTCTGTTCTCGCTGCTTCTCTCTCGGCCAAGGGCCCCCTGCGGTGAGCAGCTGGCCAACAGCAATTCCTTGTTCATATTCCTACCGGGTCAACAACCCGAGCAGACAAAGAGCCCCCTTTCCCAAAGAGTTTTAGCAGAAGACCTAGAGTGACGTCTCCTTGGACCAGTGAGTCAGATGCCTTTGAATCAACCACTGTGACCGAGGCTTGCAGGACTCTGATGCACCGTGGTTGGGTGGTGTGGCCCAGCCCGGGGCCAGAATGTGGGGCCATCCCTACGTGAACAGGTTGAACTGAGGGATAGGAATGGAGGTGCTTTTCAGAGGAAATAGGATATCGTCACCCAGAGGAGGGAGAAGGGATCCTGGAAAGGCGAATTGAAGAGCTGCCCCTCACACCAGAATTCTGCATCCTGCCTCCCATTCCAGATCCTCTGGGATAATCTCAGCTACTTCTGTGGTTTCAGCTGCTGTCCGACGTAAGACGCTCTTGTCTGGAATAAACCTTTCTTTGATTTTTTTCATCCGATGAAATAGAAAATTCAGCAAAAGACAGAGTGCATTTATGGGGCACCTGGGTGGCTCAGTCGCTAAGCATCTTACTTCAGCTCAGGTCATGATCTCATGGTTCATGAGTTCAAGCCCCGTGAGTTCAAGAGTTCGGGTGAGCCCCACCTCTCTCTATTTCCCTCTCTCCACCCCGCCATCTCTCTGTCCCTTGTAGGATTCTCTCTCTCTCTCTTTCTCTGTCCCTCACTCACTTGCGCCCTCTCTCTCTCTCTCAAAACAAACAAGCAAACAAAAAAACTAGTGTATTTGAAAAGAATTTTTAAAGGGATTTTTTAGAAGGAGGAAGGGCACTGTCTCCCCCCCCCATTTAAAAACATATTAAACAACATTCTGAAATGATTCACATTGCTTCTGGTCTTCCACTAAAAATGGAATTGTTCACTGTCAGATTATCCAGTTTATTTTGCCCAAATGGTGGACACAGGCATTTTTCTCCACAAAGGGAAAGACTATTTTTAAATATTTTTTAAAAGTTTATTTATTTTTTTGAGGGGGGATTGAGGGGCAGAGAGAGCGGGAGAAAGAATCCCAAATGGGCTCCAGACTTGAACTCATGAACTGTGAGATCACAACTTGAGCTAAAATCAAAAGTTGGTTGTTTCACCGACTGAGCCACCCAGGGACCCCCCCACCCAGGGAATATTTTTTAAAAATATACTTATTCTTCTTTTTCAGGAACAGACCTCTTGATCCTTGGGATCTTCAGTTGAGATATTTAATAATTCATTTATCTCATCTAAGGAAGGTTCAACGGTCATATCTAATCTCAGTTGTCTTAATTCCCAGCAAGCATGATTCTGAGCAATTCTGTCAGGGGTGTATTTTCTCTTCCCTCAGTGTAGCTTATCCTCGGTGATGGATGCACACAGATCTGAGTAAGTGACTACCTTAAAACCAGTTTCTTTAAATGTGTTCCAGGGATAGAGGAAAAAATGAATTATGACCTGGTGTTATCTGCTGGTATCCAAAAATGTTCCTAAGCACTATCCCCACTTAGACCCAGGTTCTTAACTTTTTTTTTTTATGTTTTACTTGATTTTTGAGAGAGAGCATGTGAGCAGGGGAAGAGCAGGAGAGAGGAAGACAGAGGATCTGAAGCAGGCTCTACGCTGATAGCCACTAACCTGATGCGGGGCTCGAACTCACAAACTGCGAGACCAGGAGCTGAGCCGAAGTCACATGCTCAACTGGCTGAGCCACGTGGGTGCTCCTCCAGTTTCCCATCTTTAAAGGGCATGTTTATCTCAAGGTCCTGAAAACATCACAACTCAACATACCTCAACTGAACTGGTCTTTAACATTTGCTTTTTGTTCAACATCCCCTATTTCAATGAATTACTACCTGTCTTTCAACAAATTAGAAATTTCGGAGTTGTCTGTCGTCCCTCTGTCCTTTCATTGGTCATCAAATGTTGCTACGTCCTCCTGAATGTCTCTTGAACCTGTATCTCCCCATCCTCCTCTGCACATGCCTTAATTAAGAACACCCTTTTCAAGAATCGTGAGCGACTTACTTGGACGTCTAGCAAAAGCCTGAAGTGCTCTTCTGCATTCCATCCGTCACTGGAAAGGAGAACCAGACAAGGATCTGACTTCAGCTCTGGCTTCAAGCCTGTCCCCTTCCTTACCACATAATCTCACTCGCCACTGGAGAATCCTCTTCCTTCTTTGGACCTCAGTTTCCTCATTTGTAAAATGAAGGGGTTAGACTACATAGCCTCCGAGTCCTTCCAGCTCAAAAGTTCTGGAGTTTAGTTCCAACAGCCCCGCCCCTACCCCATTTGTCTCACGGGCTTAGTGCGAAAATTACAATTATTGTACTTTCCGCTGGAAGTGACACTGACGAGTTTATAGTAATTAATCCTATGCCTAGAGATTTTAAAACCTAGTAAGTGAGAGGCTTCAAGGAGAGTCATAGGGTGCAGAGCCACTGGGGTGGGCGGGGGGGAGCTCCCACGCAGGCCCCTGAACTGGCCTTCTGGGGGATCGTGGGAGGATGTGGTGACCTAAGAGACTGGGAAACACAGAGGCAAATGGGAGCAGGCAGTGGACAGAAAAAGAAACCCGAATGGCCAATGGATATGGAAAAGGCTGCTTGGTCTCCCACCTCATGGCTGCCTCGTAGGGAGCAGAAAAACCTGGTTCGCCTCGAGGTGGGACAGGCTCCGCAGTGAGTATGTTCTCCCTGCGGGACCAGGCTGAAGGACCTGCCCCCAAACCACGTCCTCGCTCCACTGGATTTCCCCGCCATTTGAAGGATGGCATTTAAACTCAGAGGACCAGGCAACCCCAGCGGTCACTTACCTTATGGTGGTCACATAACACAACTGTATGACCTTCTGATTCCGTAAAATTAAAAATGTAGAGGGGCTTCTGGTGGCTCAGTCGCAGAAGCGTCCGACTTTGGCTCAGGTCTTGATCTCACGGTCCGTGAGTTCGAGCCCTGCGTCGGGCTCTGTGCTGACAGCTCAGAGCCTGGAGCTGCTTCACATTCTGTGTCTCCTGCTCTTTCTGCCCCTCCCCACTTGCGCTCTGTCTCTCTCTCTCTCTCTCTCTCTCTCGGAGATAAATAAACATTAAACATTTCTTAAATTTTAAATTAAAAGTGTATTAAGCTTCTATGAAGCTTGTGTTCGCTACTGCATATCCCACTAGAATCCGCTGAGATTTATTATGTCGGTGCTCTTGCTGTGATTATCTAGCAGCTCTTGGGAGAGGAAACAATATAAATAGATTGATCCCGTGTCAAGCAGGGAGGGTAGCTGAAATCACTGGTCACGGTCTTGAGTTTCCCTAAAATACCAGTAAATCTCACGTGGGTCTGGGGACTTCATGACCGTGTGAAGGGCAAGGGCCCCCCAAAGCTTTTCCTATCACAGCCTTCGTGGAAAATGATATTTATGCAGCACTGGAGGGCTAACCCGAGGGAAGTCAGAGACAACGAACTCTAAGGGCTGGGTAAAAACATTACATTTTGTTCATATGGCATCACACGGTTACATCCAGAAAAATCAGAGAGGAAGTACCCGATAAAATATTTAAGACTGGCTTTCTGTAAAACTCTTCAGTAAAGCCTGTTGAAGGACTTTGCTGAGAAATTAGAGCTCACCCCCCCCCCACACACACACACAGGGCTTTCCCCCTCAGGTGTTAATCCTTAGGCGGTTTCATCTTCTTTTTCCAACCCTTGATGCCACCGTCAAGGAGGAAACATGTTCGGGGCGCCTGGGTGGCTTAGTCGGTTAAGCGTCCGACTTTCGCTTAGGCCATGATCTCGCGGTTCGTGGGTTCGAGCCCCACGTCGGGCTCTGTGCTGACTGCCAGCTCAGAGCCTGGAGCCTGTTTCAGAGTCTGTGTCTCCCTCTCTCTCTGACCCTCCCCTGCTCGCGCTGTCTCTCTCTCTCTCTCCTAGAAATAAGTAAAAATATTTTTTTAAAAAACGGAGGAAACATGTTCATCCACATGGGTGACAAAAAATTGAAGACCACGTTGCCAACCCCTCAAACGTTTATAACAGTTGGAATTAGGTTGAAAGAGTCTACCAGCCCCTCCTTTTCTTTCCTGGTGCAAGTTCTTGGGATCCGGGCAAACGGACCTCAGACCCACTTGGACTTGGACCCGTCGATGGCTCGCCAAGGGGAGGCTGTCCCTGGCGGACCTCACGGACGCGAGCAGTCCCTGGGAGGGCAGGGGTCCGCGGAAGGTGCCCTTGGCCGAAGCGTGCTGAGTAGGGGGGACAGAGATTGGGGCCCCGCCTACACTCGCTGCTCTTGGCTGCGAAGCGGAGCCCCTCGGCTTGCCCTTTTCCAACACGNTCACCACCCCCCTCCCCGGGCCTCCCCCCGCCTCCCCCCTGCCCCCTCCCGTGGGCAGCAGCGCCAGAGACGGGCTCCGGGCGCCGGGTCCCCTTGCCTGCCGTTTTCTAGCCCTGCAGATCCCGGCTTTTCATCCGTTCTCCGTTCTCAGACTCGCGGATCTCGAGGCATGACGTTAGGTCCTCTCCCCGCTGCCCAGGTCGCTCCGTGGGTCCCGCATCCAGGGTTTGGCCAGCCCCTCCGGCGTGCGGCTGACGAACACCCAGCGAAAGGCACAGCGGCGAGGGGAAGAGTAACTTCAAAGGTTCAGAGAAAGAGCCTCAGAAAATAGCAGAAACAAGTGGAGCTGGCAGATCAATCGGGCATGTGTGTAAGTTATGAGACTATAACTCATATATCAATTTTTATTTATTTATGGGTACTATAACCAGAAATATTTTTTAAAATTTTTTAACGTTTATTTACTTTTGAGAGACAGAGACAGAGCACGAACAGGGTGGGGGTGGGGGGCAGAGAGAGAGGGAACAAGAGAATCTGAAGCAGCTCCAGGCTCTGAGCTGTCAGCACAGAGGCCCCGGGCTAGAACCCAGGGCTGTGAGATCATGACCCGAGCCGAAGTCAGATGCTTAACTGAGCAGCCCAGGTGCCCCACAAAAGTAACTTAAAAATTTTTTTAATGTTTATTATTGAGAGAGAGAGAGAGAGAGAGAGAGAGAGAGAGAATGCAAGCAGGGGAGGGGCAGAGAGAGAGGGAGACACAGAATCTAAAGCAGGCTCCAGGGTGTGAGCTATCAGCACAGAGCCCAACACAGGGCTCAAACCCATGAACCGTGAGATCATGACCTGAGCCAAAGTCAGATGCTCAACCGTCTGAGCCCCCCAGTTGCCCCCCAAAATAATTGTTTAAAAGTATTATTTGGGGCCTGATCAAATTAAGCTCCCCGCACCCCCACTGCATCCCTGCAATATTGCAGTCTAATTCCGATGCTAGCCGCTGGAGTCAGCAGAGATTCCACAGGTTAAGGGCATGGTCCCCAACTGTCCTCATTTCAGATGCCTGCTGCCAGTGTGGTCACCTGTACTTCTGACCAACCGGCTACCAGTTTGGGGGATTCCCAAGACCCCCTCAGATTTGATCATTCATTAGAACGATACAGAGAACCCAGGAAAGTGCTGTGCATACAAGTATAATTATTAAAAAGGATACAAATCAGGACCAGCCAAGTGAAGAATCACATAAGGCAAGGTCTGGAGGGTCCAAGACACAGAGCTTCTGTGTCTTGTCTCATGGAATTGGGGCTGTCACCTCTCCCCCCCCCAAACAATGTGTTCACCGTCAGGAAGCTACCCTGAGAAGCCTCCATGTCCAGAGATTTTATTGGGGTTTCATTATGTAGGCACGATTGACTAAATCATTGGCTTCAAAGTTGAACTCCGTAAATCCCAGGCTCCTTCCCGTCGCTGGAAGTGGGGAGGTCAGGTGGCTGTCACAAGGTTCCGAGCCCCGGCCTTCTAATCACATGGTTGATCTCTCTGGCGTAACTGGTCCCATCCTGAGGCAACTCCTTAGCATAAGCTCAGGTGTGGATGAGGGGACCACCGTGAATAACAAAGATACTCCGATCATCCAGGGATTTCCACAGAACATACACTAGACAAACCCTATTATAACCCCTAACAACACTTGTTTATGGATACAAGATTCTCAGGATAAGCCTCCCAGAAAAATCAGGTATTATGTGGATTTTCCAGTAAAGGAGAACAAATGGATTGTTGGAAATAAAATTCCGAGCTAACTGTCAATACGAGAGGGAGGTTATTAGGAGACCAAAGAACAAAGGTGGCAGGAAGAAGGAAAGATTAAAACCAAAATGAACAGTCATAAAAGAAATGATTAAAAGATGCAAGTCCTTGGGGTGGGGAAACTATAGACCATCAGAAAGAATGAAGCCAAGTAGGGTTTCACCTGTTTATTATTTTTTTAAATAGACTTCATGCCCAGTGCAGAGCCCAGCGTGGGGCCTGAACTCACGACCCTGAAATCAAGACCTGAGCTGAGATGAAAAGTCGCTTGGCCAACTGAGCTGCCCAGGCACCCAGGATTTCACCTTTTATTACTATTTAAGGACCGGCAGGTTGAGAGAGAGCACTATCGGAAGACCAATATTCTCTTGAACACAGTGTTAGATATGGACTTTGATGGGGCTCTCCACTTAGAAGAGATCTCCCTCATACCCACCGGGCAGGCACAAATTGATGGGTATGCTCATGCATCAGACCTGGTGCATATGTGCCAGACTGAGAAAACAAGATGTGACAGAAGACTTCTGAAATGCAGTCCCATGGGCAAACGAAAGATTTAGGAATCTGTTAAAAAAAAACACATTACCATCTGGAAGTGAGTACCAGACATAGATATATGAGACATTGGTGTCTTCTGGGAAACTCTGAGGCGCTAGCAGAGAAA
Organism: Crocuta crocuta; assembly: GCF_008692635.1. NCBI lineage: Eukaryota > Metazoa > Chordata > Mammalia > Carnivora > Hyaenidae > Crocuta > Crocuta crocuta. The sequence continues at coordinate 5,447,725 of NW_027532842.1, read as the reverse complement.
GATCTTTCTAGGTTATCGCTGTCTTCTTGCCTGCCAACGTGGAGGGTCGGGTGAGTGAAGGAAGGCAAGAGGCAAAGATATGAAATGTACTGGCCTTCATTTTCTCGAAGTGGGAGGCTTAAAAAATAACCCTGTGGACCTGTGAGGGCTTTTTTTTTTTTTCATGTTCGTTTCCTGAAAAGTGTATAATTCTGTGCAGAAAAGAATATACAATTTTCCTAAACATCGAGACTTTGATTGTATCTGTTTGGTACGTTCTTCACTAAATATTAGTATCTGTACTTGGTATCTGTAGGCTCAGCATGTAGATAACAGTTTTTTTTCACATAAACCTTCACTTCCCTGATAAGTGAAGAATACTATTTTTAAAACGTTTAACAAATACATGAATATTTTATCCATTCTAGGATGCATATTTTCACAATTTTCCATCTCTAAAGCTAGGTACATATTTGAATCCATGGTGCCTCACAATTATAATTGCCAGCATTGTTTTTTCCTTTATGATACATAAGAGAATGTACATCTATAGAACCTTATTTTGGATGAAATATGGGCAAAACATTGAAAGTTTAAAGAACTTCATTGCCCTGAATAGCTTGAATGTTTTACGAGCGTGGCAGGAATAAGTGTCCAAATTCTAGAATTGTTAAAGAACTTTAAAAAGTGCCTTCAGGCATGTGAATCTACAGCTTTTAGATATCATATGCTTCCCCTTTAATCTCTTAATGTGACAAGTTATAGCCATAGACTTTTTTTTAACGTTGAATCAGATTTCCATTCCTGGAATGAACCCAACTGGATATGATGAGTGTTGGTTTTACAGACTACTAGACTCAGTGTTCTTTTTCAAAATTTTATTAAATAGAGAGAGAGAGAGTGAGGGCACACGCAAAATTGAGGGAGGGGGCAGAGGGAGAGAGAGAGAGAATCTGAAGCAGACTCCACACTCAGTGTGGAGCCCATCAGGGGGCTCGATCCCCTGTATCATGCCTGATACAGTATCAGGCATAAGATACGATCCCAGTATCATGCCTAAGCTGAAATCAAGAGTCAGATATTCAACCAATTGGGCCACCCAGGCACCCCTAGATGCAGTTTTCTAATCCAATATGAAAATGGTGAATTCCATGATAGAGATATGTTTTTAATTTTCCTCAGATATATGCAACAAAAAATGGTTCTTCCTTCTCTTAAAGAGATTGTGTTAGAGACACCTGGGTGGCTCAGTCAGTTGAACGTCTGACTCTTAATTTCAGCTCAGGTCACCATCCCAGGGTCGTAGGATTGAACCCTGAGTCAGGCTCCATGCTGAGCACTGAGTGTGGAGCCTCCTTAAGAGTCTCTCTCTCTCTGCCCCCTCCCCCACTGACACATGCTTTCTCTCTCCCTCTCTCTCAATATAAATAAATAAATAAATAATAAATAAATAAATAAATATTTTAAAAAGAGAGAGACAGAGATTGTGTCAGATTGGGATTACCTGATTATTAGACGTTTGGTAGGACATTGGTTCTGCCCATCTGGTTTTACTATTTTGACTGGAGGGGGCAGGGGAGTTTTCACTACCGATTCCCATGTCTTAATAATAGTTTTAGGACTTTGTACATTATCTATTTCCTCTCAAGTCACTTTTGGCAATTTATACATTTTTTGGACTTTGTATATGTTGTCTAAATGTTAAAGTTAGTGCCACAGCTTTATGGCTTTCTTTATCTTTTTATCTTTGCCACACTGAAGTTATGCCCATCTTCCCATTCTGAATCTTATGTTTCTCTTTTCTCTTTTTTCTTAATAAACATTATAAATGTTTTACAAAAAAAATCAATTTTTCTCTTTGTTGATCCACTTTAGAGTATCTTTGTTTCCAAGCTCATTACTTTCTGCTAACTTATATTACTTCTGACTTATACTTTCCATGGGTTTTTTTCTAACTTCTTACATTGGATTGAAATTGATCCTTAACTCATTAATTCTCAGCCTTTTATCTTTTCTGATCTAAGTATTTTAGGCTGTAAAATTCCTTCTAAATAGGCTTTGGCTAGATTTCATGTTTTAATATATGATGTTTTCATAATTACGCACTTCTAATTGTTTTCTAGTATCCATTCACGTTTATTCTTTGATCCGTAAGTTATTGAAAGGCACATTTAAAATTTATTCCAAATGTGTGGAGTCGTTTTAGTTATCTTGTGTCTCCTAATTTCTAGCATACTTTTGTGCTTGAAAGAACATATTCTGCATGTAACTGACTTTTTTTTTAAGCTTCAAGACTTAGTTCATTGCTTAGGAGGTAGCCACTTTTAATAAATGTTTTATTTGTACTTGAAAGGAATGTGGATTCTCCGATTGTTTGATCCAGGATTACATATGCGCCCAAAAGTCTTTCTCAAATCTTTATCCTTACTGATCTTGTGCCTGCTTCATCTTTCAATAACCAAGAAGTTCTCCAAAACAACTGTTTCACTCTGATGTGGATGTAAGTGCCTATTGTATGGTCCCCAGCCCCTTCTTAGACCATGGAGCCAAAAGCCGAAAGTTCTAGGCCTCCAGGAATCAGTAGTAACATCCAGGGACTTCTGACCTCCCTCCTTTGACAGCTCAACAATGCATCTATATGATTAGAAATAAAAGTAGGTGTTCTGTAGAAGAAATTTTTAAAACTCTAAATATCTGTGTTGTCAGAAACATGTAAGCTCTCTAAACCTCATTGAAAAAAAAGGAAATAACACTATCTGAAGTTGAGATCCCCCAGGAAATGACACCAAGGCAGAGATTTGTACTCAGGGAGTTTGTTGGGAAGCGTAAGTGGCCTTGGCAGAGGGTGTTACGTCTCGCTCACTCATACCCACCAAGCTGAGCATGAACCTAACACAGCAAGTAGTTCATGGTTGTTGAGCTAAACCAAACGACATGAACTATTTTCTGTCACATATAATGGATATAACTTTTTCACCAGAGGAAGGCTGCAGTTGGACCGTGACATCAGGCCTAGGACCACTGGAGCACCTGGCAAGAGTTGTCCCTTCCCAACAGAATCAGAATCCTCTAGAAAGTGCGTATATCACCTGGGGAACAAAGCTAACATGGAGGCAGCTTCCAGCACTGAGAACGACCATCAAAGAATCTCAATTGTTTCTAAAAGGCCACTTTTATGCAGGGCATGGGGAATCTAGAAATTTCAGGAGCTGAGCAGGAAATGAGGCTCTCAAATCGTAGACCTAGAAGCCAGAAAAGCATAACATTGTAAATGATCTGAAATGGGAACTGCCTCCCACTGGGGGATAACTGGGAAAAAGGAATGTGTCTGTAGCTTTGGGTCCAGGTCTTTACCCAGACTTTTATCCTTTCTTGGGAATATCCCTTTCCCCATGTGACTGCGGGTTCACGAGCACCCGACATGTCCTGGCGTGGGCAGGAGTCACGAGCACAAAGCATGGGTGGATAGAAAAATTCAAGGGCAGCCTTCCATTGCTTTCTTCTCTTGATGACATTAACCTCTTCCTTCTGAGATATGTGTTCTCACTCCCCTTTGGTTCACAGTTGCTTCCTCGGGATTCTAAGCCTTCATGTTAAAGTTCTCCACACAGTGAAAACAGCATGAGAGGCTGAAATTATGTGTGCCCTTAAACTCTCCTGTGAAGGCCCACGTTGGAGACTGCCGGCTACCAGTATGCCCAGTGTGCCCAACGACTCCCTCCGTGTCAGAACGGATGGGTCTCTCGGAGTTTGGCTGCTCTGTCTCAGGAAAATGGTGCTATTGTTAAGGCCCAGAATCCCACATCCCACTCAGGGCAGAGCGATGCTCACTCTGTGAGAAGTATTCGGGAACTGAGGCTGATTCCGTACATGGGCCTTGCGCATCCGTGGCTTGAAATGGCAGAAGCTGTTGCTCTCTCGCTTAAATTATTTTCTCTCAAGCCCACAGAGTTACATTTTTCCCGGGTTAGTCAATGATTTCTCTCTACTAAGTGGGTGTGTACTAACCCACCCAGCAACCTGCCTTCAGTCATGGTTACACGCTCTCTTCTCGCCCATTGTTTGGTATCTGGAGGAGGAAGCACCCTTCTAATTTCAGCACCATTATGTCTATTCACTGCTGGATTTTTAGCTGTCAGCTCTCCAACCAGCTCAGCTACTGTCCTTGACTTCTTCCACAAAGACTAGGATTTTCCCCTTTGGCTCTCCTAATTATATGTAGGCTTTTCATTTCAGAATCATGCGTCTCAGAAGAAGACACTTCAGACCACCTCTACTGCCTTCTGTTTGCTCGTTTGGATATAAGCACCCTTCACCACTTCACACCTCAGCTCCAACCCAAGAAGTCCGTATTTATCTCTGTGCACATCAGTGCAAGTTCTCTGTTCAACTCCAGCTCATTAAGTTTTAATTTTTATAAATGCTTTTTTTAAATGCTTATTTTTAAGAGAGAGAGAGACAGAGCACAAGCAAGGGAGGGGCAGAGAGACAGGGAGACGGAGAATCCAAAACTGGCTCCAGGCTCTGAGCTGTCAGCACAGAGCCTGACGCGGGATTGGAACTCTCAAACCGTGAGATCATGACCTGAGCTGAAGTGGGATGCTTACCTGACTGAGCCACCCAGGTGCCCCTGAAATATTCCTTTTGTATTTCTTTTCCTAATAATTCTTTGCCCCACAATCCTTCTTATAAAAACCCTCTATTTTGTACAACTCCTCAAAGTATCTCTCCACTTGCTGGAAGGGATGTTGCCTAATTTAGAAATTACTGAATGAAGCCATTTCGATCTTCAAATTTACTCAGTTAAGTTTTGTTTTTTAACACCCCCCCCAAAACAGAACAACAAAAAACCCAGAAAATAACGTTTCAAAAAAGACTCTGGTTGGTTCATCCTAACAGTCCCAGAAGATGAGCTGGCCTCCTCTATGCTTATGAGAAATGGTGTTTTTTTTTTTTTTTTTAAGCAAAAGGCTCAGAAATCAGACCCACATCAGAATAACGAGGCTTTCAAAAGGCACAAGGCAGGTTTTCACCTGTTTGCAAAGTGTGGAAAGAAATATGGGCCCGCCGGCGGGTTTTCCACCAATTTCCCGCACACACACATCGCCTGGCCGTTATCGCCACCATCAGTATCAGTTCTAAGAATGGAAAGGCTTGGAAAACCAGATTCATCCTGAAAAGATAACAACCTACAGAATTCACTTTAAATGTAAAGGACAAACAAAATTTATTGACTGAATGAAACCCAACAGTTAAAATGGCAGTGTTGTGTTTTCATTTTAAGATGTTTGAATGAAACAAGAAAAGTGCTATTAGTCCAAGCTTCTTACATTCATTAAAAGGGTGGCTCTATCAAAAACAGCAACATGCACAATGATACATATGCACAAAATGGAATTATATCAACAAATATACAAAATACCCAAAATAAAATATTTACAGGCTTAAAAATATAAACGTTGGTTCATTTATCCCATTAAATCATTGGAGTGGAGAAAGGAGAAAAGATCCTATTGCTTTTTAGAATCCTTTTTTAAAACAAGTTTTAAAAACATAGAGTAGTTCTAGGAGACAATTGTCGATGTTTGGGGGGGATTTAACATTCTATTATAAAAATAATATCTATAAACCTACTAATAATTTTCCTCCTGTGCACAAAAATAATACAGCCAAAAGCTTGTCCTCAAAGACACGCCTGACTTTCAGGAAAACTAATTCTAGAAATGGAGTTTCTCATTTGGGTCTTCTTTGTTATAATTTTCAAATAACCTGCGATTCCCTTCATTACGCTGAGATATTTCATACAAATAACTTGGTCAAAACCTGAAGTTAGCATTGAGCCTGGCAGATAGCTGGAGTCAAGTAAAAAGGACAAAAGTTTACTTTGCCCTATGACGTCAAAACCATGTTCCCTGATGTTCTGGATAAAATGACCCCTCTCAGATCCTTCAAGTTCAGTTCATTTCATCCTAAAAGCAATAACAATGTTATCTATTACCTCGTTAGCATTTCTCTTCCTTTCTCCAGCTGTATACTGGGGGGGGTAAATGGTTGCAATGTAGATATTTGAGAAGGTTCACTAATTCCTTTAGGCTGCCTAGGGCCGTTTGATGGCATGTTACAAGTATTTGCTGTGTGTCCGCTCTAGGTCCCTATGCAGTTTGACCAGGTATTTTTAGTATCTCTGCTTCAGCTTATTCGACGATCCAGGTAGGTAGCTGAGAAAGTTTAATATGTCTCCGATAACCAGTCACCTAGGCTGTATTTTATTAAAAATATTATCTTCCCACACAAAGCAGAAAGTTACTCTACCAATTACTGAGTAATTACCAAAAATTACCCCAGTTTACGATTCAATAGAATGACCACCTGTTACTGAAATCTTCGACTGAATCTTATTAACACGAAGTCTCAAATTCACTTTAAAAGCATTTTACCAAGTGTGGGCAGCTCATCTATTAGTACAATCACCTTGTTCATTGTGACCATGTTACAATTTCTAATGGGGTGCCCCTAAATACGGGAGTATGAACAGAATCAGAGTGGAAGGAAACTTAGCTTGCAACCTAGTGGATTCACTACTGAGATGGTTTTTGGTTTTGTTACTGACAACATAGACGTCAGGTTACGAAATCTGTATGCAGACCTGCTTGTGCGTGGCTCTAGAATAACTGGTGAATATAGTCCACAATTTTGACTGGCCCAGGTGAGAAAAAAACCTGTTAGGCTCTGAGACCTTTGAGACTTGCATGTATAAAAGCCACCAAAGAATTAAAAACAAAAACAAAAACAAAAAAACAAGTTCGCTTTTAACTCAAAGAGTCAAAATAGTCATCAGTTTAATGGTATCCACTGTTATAAAAATCTGGTTTGGCTCTCACAGTTCAGAACTGTGATCAGTTTTGTACTTAAAACAAGTTACTGTGAAAATGGAATCATAGGGCTAAAAAAAAAAAAAAAAGATGTATAATTAAAGCATGAGCTATAGAGTTAGGTTTCTTGTTCAAATTCTGTCCATTACTTATGAAAGGGGCGACTTGGGACACAGCATTTCACCTTTGTGAGCATCATTTTCTTCCTCTGCTGGATGAAGCCAATATCCCCCCTGCACAGTTCCTACGAACAGTGGCAATAACAATGCACAGAGCATCATCCCGGCACAGAGTAAACACATGGTATATGTTAGTTATTTCACTTCAATAGACAACACTCAAATTCACAGTGACCGACTGAGAGGTCTTCAATACATAGTAGTTGAATGGATCAATGAATCAGGAAATATGCACCAGAATTCAATGGCTGTAGATGGAATGTAGGATGCCCTACTTCACAAAGAGCTAGGAGCTCGTCTCTGAAGTTCAGAATTGCATCAAGGCAAGGGATCGCTCAGCTAGTTCCTACTTAAATGAACCACACGGAACACCCAGAGCGAGCTTAGGCTGTGTTTATGATGGAAAACCAAGTGCAGCGTGCTTGGAATGACCGAAACCCTACAGGGAAGAAGTGTTACCATGACAACAGAAGAGATTTCTGTCTATATTTTTGATGTTCGTCCCGAGAAAGAGAGGATACCGTCAAAAAAAGAGCAGAGTGTTTGCCTATTAACTGTACAACAGTGCCTGGTTCCTCCGTCAGCGATGCGAGCACCATCGTCTCGGACGCGAAACCAATTTCCAGCTTGATGGCTTGGGTTAGCTCTTTTTCTATTAGAAGTGAGCTGGTCGTGGCATTAAGTACTTTTTAGCTCTTGTGTTACCCTAAGTTACAGAAGACTTTACATTCCTCTCCCAGAGACTAGGGGAAAAGAGAGAAAGAGGAAGAAGGGAAGGGGAAGGGATAACATTGGAATGGGGTGCAAACAAAAAGCATGAATGAAAGATGGCACATTAGAGAAGTAATACTGCCCAGCTCTCGTGGCCGCTAAGAGGACCGAGTAAGTATCTACAAAGTTTCAAGTGATTCCTGGCACTTAACAAGGACTCGACAAATGTTCATCATTGTTGTAATTACTATTATTATTTTGAGAGGAATTTGTGTGGCTTAATCCGTACCACTCTTGTTCAAGTTCACCGCATTCTGCTCCACCCCACAAGCCATAAGCAACAAATGCAAAAAAAGAAAAAAAGTAGGTAAAATAAAATAAGGATGTTTTTAATGACTATTAAGAGAGTCCAGTCACAGTACAGCCATGTGTGAACTCCAAACTGAAGGGAGTTTTATGAAGCGTCAGATACAGTATATGACCGCTGAATACAAGTTGCACTGAATGTAAGTAATTCTAGGTTGTAAAATGTGTCCAGTTTCAGTTCTGGAGGCTTCGTGACTATTTTAACCTTTCCTTTTCCAGTTTGAGAAGGGCCTCCTCTCCATAATCACGAAACTATCATGCTGAATCACTCCTTAAAAGCATTATCTGCAGGGAGTGAATAAGGTTCCTTGTAAGTGACATTTTTGCAACAAACTGTCTACATCAGCAGCACAGCGCAAAGGCTTTGAGAAGCAACTTACGACAGCCATCAGAAAATGCTCAGGGCCAGACGCGTGACTGACCACACTTCCCACCTGCCAACGTGACACACACGTCTTTTTATGAGGCAAATGCTTGCCGCCTGCCTTCCCACACAGATATATAAGCCACCGGTCGGCCATGCTAGCTTGTGGTCCCAAACTGTCATGAATGTTTATGTGCAAGGAATCAAAAATTCCTGAGGCCCAGTTTCCACAAACAAGAAGGGTGTCGTTCACCCCGTGGTCTGCCCGGAGAAGAGGGAAGAAGATGGGGAGGGCCGAGGTATGTGGGTTTCTCCTCTTATTTGATTCAGGTGCTTTTAACTGGCCATGGCCAGTGATGAGAAGAGGCAACTGTGATCGCTTCTCCTTATGTGTGAGAGTTTAAAACTCTTTAATTAGTTTCTTAAGAAGGAGAAGGATCGCAAAGTACATGCAAATATATTGGAACACGCCTCAGCAGAAACGGAGCACAGGGGACCGAGGCCAGATTGGAGAGAAATCCGGAATGACTACCATCAGGAAATGTGTTCTGCCATGCAAGTGTCAAAACACGCCACCTCACGAGAAGTGTCCCCTTACTGCCATCTGAGCGCACCAAGCAAACATGGTGGCTACGGAGAGGGGAAAGAAAGCTACTTTAATCAATCTCTGTGCACAAAGTCAACGGTCAAAAGCCTCGGAAAACTAATCCGACAAAGATGTAAATAATGAAAACTCAGATCAGTAGAAGAAATCTTGATACCTAAGATAGCCTTTTTACCTTGGTAACTGTGTAAGCAAAGGGCAATTTGAATATTATTCACTTAAGTGCAAACACTTCGAAACTACTTCTGAGATTAATGAAGAAACCCTTTAAACTCAGTAGATCATCATGTTCATAGGCATTAAACATTTTCTATTTAAAGAGGCAGATAATTTGTGGAAAACGTATTAAAGAAAGTCCTGAATGTCCTATATGTCATTGCTGTTATTAGGTGAAACAGTAAAACTCCATTTCCTCTTGGCAATTATCGGAAATGCTAGAGTGAAATTTCTCCCAGTCAGGGCTAGTGGAAGAATCAGAGCATCCAACTGCCATTAGTATGGACGCCAGAGTAGTTCAAGTAACACCGTCTGTAGAATGTAGGTATTGAAGTCAGGCTGTCTTTGTGCAGAGCTATTACATTCACTGATAAATTCAGGGCCAACAATTGATTTGACTTTCTCCTCTCTAATTCTCCTCTCTAATTTGTTCAGCTGTCTGACTAAACAGACTTAATCAACCAAGCATCTAAGAATCATACACACATAGCAAAGGTATCACCAGCCCACATTGAATCCTTCCCATTTAAAACAAAATCAGCAAATATGGCCAGTTTAGGAAATGCACAATAATAATTGGAATATAAATCTATTAAAATGCTTTAAAAAAAAAAAAAAAGCCAAAGCTCTCCGATCTCCAGGAGCATGAATGAAAGTAGCCCTTGGCACAAAAAAAAAAAAAAAAGCAACTATGATTCCTTTTCTAGGGGTGGAAGAGGTTATGATCCAGGCTTCCTGCATTGAGCCCTGATTTCCTATCAGGCTGCTGAGGCCATTTAATTAATTGCCTGCATCCTTCATTTTGACTGGCATGGGTGGAATTCTTAAATATATAGAGGTGTTGTTTTTTTTTTTAATGGAAAACATATGGAAAAAAGAATACAAAGGGGACATATTTCACATCTTGCATAACTGGTTAATTGACAGGCAAGAGGAAACGAAGGTACGCTTTGCTGGCGCTTGCCTTTCCTTACAAAAGGAGACAAGGCATCGTGGTAAAATTGCAGAAATAAGTCCCAAAACTGTGAAAGCAAAAATAGTTTGTCCAGGGCTTATAGAATAGATTTCTCGATAGACTGTCTTTACTGTTACGATATTCTCATCAGTACTTCAGGTACACTGAACTTTCCTGTACAGCTGAACAAATGAGCAAAGAGAACTTTGTCGTGGGTTCACACAGAGGAGAATGTAACCCTCACAAGAAGATGCACAAGAAGAAGATCAAGATCCTTTGTTTTACAGCTAGGAATGAAATTTGTGTTCTTGACATTCACGAGGGGGAAATGAATGCATCTGGAGTCTAACTAGTGCTATCGGTGTGAAATCAAATTTAAATCCCTTTCTCAAGACAGAATTGTAAAATATTTCCAAGTGTACAGTAGATGCCTTTGTCTGTTAGTTTGCGCACAGTTGAGTGCATCAGCACGTGTGCGTGTGAGTGGCTTTACGAATTCCGGGTGGTGAGTTCAGCATGCTTAAGGCTATGTCTGATTATAGGACCTCATCTATATAAGGAAATTCAATATTAAAGCAGTGCTTTGAAATAACATTAAGGACCTGACACAATGCAGTAAGAGCCAGCAATCTGACGAATAAAGAAATTCAACAAATCTCTACCACCTCTTCTAATTGAACCATTGCGAACTTAAAAGGGAGAAGAATCTGCTTTATGCTACTGGCTCAAATTTGCTGTCCTTTGATGTCTGTTTATTTGGTTCCTTCTGTACAGTTAAAATAGGTTTCCATATACTTAACTGGCCTCTTTCCTTCCTCTATGAAACAACACAAGCTTCAAAAACACGTGCTATCAGTTCATTACTTAGGCAATCTCTCTAAGGAAGATGGGAGCTATATAGAAGTGGTTATGCCAGTCATATACATGTAGTTTTGCTTGAAAATATCTCATCTTCCTGATACCATGAATCAACTCCTAGTAGGAGCTCTGATCTTTTGATTAAACACACTGAAGTGCATTTCAGAGAGGTATTATATAATCATTAGAGGCTAATAGCATTCTAGGAACTGCTTCAGTTAATCACTCAAACTATCCAGGCATACGGTAACCCGTTCTGAAATAAATGCTTCATCTAAAATAATAGAAAACAACATATCAGGAAGCCCCTTTTCAAAAAAAAAAAAATCTTGGCATGGTGTTTATGATACATAACGCTTGCCAGTGTCATATTTTTAACGTACCTGTGTCGACCGTAAGTCCAGAAAGCAAAAGTCAACTACCATGAAACACTGTAATTTTCTATTGTTTGTCTGTATATGGTCCTCATGTGGGACTCCCCACATTATAGAATGGTGGAACCCAAAATTTTTATAACCAAGGTAAAAAAAATCTCTGAAAACCAGGATTAGGGGGTGAGAAGCAAATAGGCTCTTACCCAAGACAAGACAGAACCATTCCTGTGGGATGTCAACACAATAGACTTTGTTTTTGCTTTCCCGCATTGAGAGCTAGAGAACCCATATAAAACAAAAACAGGATCGCTTTAGGTTTCAGAACACAAAAGAACAGCAATGGTTCAGGGACAGTAGTCGTAACTAGTTATAAAACCAGATTTTAAATTCGAGGTTACTGACAGATTATAAAACGTTAACAGCTGGATAAACTGTAAAATATGCATTATGTACACATGAAAAGGTTACAGGTTATAAATGCTAACATACTGTGTCTATTGGCGTTTTAGTGAAATCTTTCCCTGATCCTAATTTCTTCACTGGGTGGGAAAGAAAAAGAAAAAAAAGAAAGAAAGAAAAACACCCGCTCTGCTGAGCTTTTTATTTCTCCCCAAACAAATGATCTAAGCCAACCAAACCAAACTGCTCCTTTACGGTCCTAGTGACAGACAGTGCCCTATTTGCATACCCAGCAACCGAAAGTAGGCAAATGTGCTGCCAATCAACGGTCCCCTCTGCCCCTCAGGTAAATACCTGGCTCTTTCAGCTTTGAGAGTACTTCCCACACAGTGATACAGCAAAGGGTCTTTTTTTCTTTTCTTTCTTTTTCTTTCAAGCTCTATTTTGTCCCTGGGAAGAAAAAGAAGGAAGGAAAGAAGGTGTCTTGGGAGAGGAAGGGCTCCTCTGGCCTTGGCAGTGGCTCTCCCGGCCCTCTGTGGAGCCTGGCACGGCCACATATCGCGGCACGATGCCTACTTAGGTTTGGTTAGGTCCTGTTTTCTGCAAAGGCAAGTAAAGGTGACTTCCAAGTGTTCAGCGCATCAAAGCAAAAACAAAAAACAAAAAGGAAAAACAAAGATTTTCTTTAAAGGTAAAAAAAAAAAAATTAAAAGTGCTTGAAAACAATTCGCAGGGAACTTATCTGGAGCGGCAATCCCCCCCGCGTAGCACCCCCTCCACGGCGTCTCCTGCCTCTGCTTGCCACGCAGAGGACCTCCTCGGTCCAGGCTGCGGCGCAGGGACGGGCCTTATCAGAGCCTTTCTTCACGGGAAGCGAAACTTCTGTTAGCGGTTTCCGGGGAGAGCCCGCCCACGTCGGCTTCGGGGACCTCACAACTTTTTGGCCCCGTCATGGCACGCGGCGGCCCGCATGGCGGTGCCAGCCAGGGCCCTGCTGCTGACCCGGCGCACCAGCACTTTGGACACGGACACGGGGATTTTTGTTCTGGGCATCTCACTCCGGACTGGCGGCTGGGGCGCCGCGGGATGGCTGGACGGAAGGTTCGCCAGGTGCTTGATGCTGATGGGGATCTTCGAGTCCCTCAGCAGGCTGCCCGGGGTTCGCAGCGGGCAGGTGATGGCGCNCCGGAGTGTCCGGGCATCTCTGCGGCTGCTCTGACCCACATGATCTGGGGAAAAGGAAAGCCTCGTCCCAGGGAACAGCCCAGTCTGGGGGTCTCTTCTGTGATCTGACTTCCAAGGTGACTGCTAATATATTACAATAACCTTGACACCTGATTTCAGCAACCTAGCTGGAGGGTTATTCGCAGTAAAAGAAGAAATTTGGAGAAGCAGGTGCACACGCATATATAATATATATTTAATATTATTTAGTAATGTGATAAATATATAATACTTACCGTACACCATTTATTTTATTCATAAATATTATTTAGCAATATGTGGTATTTACGTCAGTGTGACTATCCATGTTTCCCCTAATCATCTCGAGATTCATTTTTGTTGTTTTTAGAGAGAGAGAGAGATTTGGGGAGGGGGGGAGGAGGAGAGCCCTCATGCTCACTGAGCAGGGGATGGGCACAGGGAGAAGGAGAGAGAGAATCTCAAGCAGGCTCCACACCCAGCACGGAGCCCGGAGCCCGACTAGGGGCTCCATCTCACAACCCTGGGATCATGACCTGAGCCGAAATCAAGAGTCGGATGCGCAGCCGACTGAGCCACCCAGGCGCCCCTCGAACCTCATTTTTATGACCTTTGCATTTTACCCTGAAACCCCATCCTCTATGGCTTGGAGTCAGAGTTTTACTACTACCGCATGGGCCTTGGCAGCTCCTGTAGCACGGAACCCAGTTGGTGTGAATTTAGGCCTTGGGGTTGTTAGCTGTACACTTGCCCTTTTCTATCGCTTTGGATCAAGAACACTGTTAGATAAAATTTAAAAAGTAGGAAGCTGGGATTCAGGAGAGGTTTTCATTCTCGCATGTGAATCCAACCAGGTGTCTGCAATTGTTGGTCTCTCCCGGACAGGGTGTAACATTAAGACCCGGCTCTTTTGCCACTTCTAACTGCCCCCTTGTGAGCAATCGGGTGTCACATCACCGCCCAGAGGGAAGAGCTGTGAAGATCTGTACAGAGAAATGCATTGGTTATTTCTTCACCGGCCTTTTGAAGGCAGTGGAAAGTCTTTCCGGAAAGTCTCTCCCAGTTCTTCATACGCACCGTGCAACTGCTCTGATTGGCGGGTTGCTGCGTAACTGTGAGTCCCCAGGCATTTGTGGCTGCAATCGGGGACAAGTGCAGTACTCCATACAGACTCTCCCCTGCTCCATCCCCAAGCCTGGCACTAGAAACTGAGCTGCTCCACAGCTGATCTCCCCAGACGCCCCAGTGAGTCTCATTTGCATGAGAATCCTCGGGTCCCCTTGGAAAACGGTGGCCAGGACCCTGGGATGGATCTCACTCCCTGGAAGACACAGGACTTCAACAAAAAGAAAGGGACAGCGCAGCCTTCAGTCCCTGACCCCGAGGGAGAGGAAGGCAAAGAGCCTCGGAACCATCCCAGGCCTCCGGCTAGGGGAGCTTTAGAAGTCCTGGTGTGGATGGGGGTCTTCAGATGTCCTCTAACCCAAGGTCCTTGTTATGGGGACTGTCAGAAAAAGGAGAGTGTGGCCAGCCTAAGCGGGCCTTACCAGAAGAACCAGACACATGGGCAGAGCACCCCTTCCCAGGGCCCAGGAGCCAGCAAGGGAGGTGGATGGTTAAGAGTCCCAGCTCGGTGGCAGGTTTAAGCCAAAGGTCATTGTTTGGAACCACAGCAAGGGATCGCTCACCCTTAAATCACTCTTCACAGTAAGAGTGGGGGAAGCAAAATCTGCGTTTGTACAAACTGGTGACTTTAGTCCCTGAAAGACAGATCATGACAGTGAAGATCATTTTGCCAGAAGCATCCCTGTAGGGGGTTATGTTTTCTCCTTTCATTCCTTCTCCCCAACTCCACCATGGCCCCCACCCCCCACTCTGCCATTTGAAAGAGCAAACAGAAAATTCGAGTAGAAAGAAGCTGAGGAGAAATGTTTCTGAAAACAGCTGTTCCAGGGGCGCCTGGGTGGCTCAGTCGGTTAAGCACCTGACTCCAGCTCAGGTCATGACCTCGTGGTTCCTGAGTTCCAGCCCCGCATCGGGCTCTGCGCTGACAGTGCAGAGCCTGCTTGGGATTCTCCGTCTCCCTCGCTTTCTGCCCCTCCCCCCACTCATGGTGTCTCTGTCTCTTTCAGGATAAATAAATAAACTTGTAAAAAAATTTAGAGGCACCTGGGTGGCTTCTGACATTGGCTCAGGTCATGATCTCACGGTCTGTGAGTTCGAGCCCCCATATGGGGCTCTGTGCTGACAGCTCAGTTCCTGGAGCTGCTTCAGATTCTGTGTCTCCCTCTCTCTCTGCCCCTCCCCGACTTGTACTCTGTCTCTCTCTCTCAAAACTAAATAAACATTAAACAATTTTTTTAATTAAAAAAAAAAAGGAAAAAAGCTGTTCCAGAATGACAGGATACTTCACAAATGTAAACAGCAAACAGGTTTTGCCAGAGACATGTGCANTTTTGGCATAAGGGAGTGTTTGTTATTCAATCGCAGCTTTTCTCTCTGGGTAGCCAGCGTCTTTGGGGGAAGACAATCAGAACAAGAGAAAAGATAAGAGAAACACAGGAGGAATCATTTGAAAGCTTACCATCATCAATTTCCTAGCTCCAGCCTTTGTCCTAAGCTTAGTAGGTGGAATTTTCTATCTGAGGGGGATCACCCAGAACACTCTGTGGAAAAGGCCATGGTGCCGCCGCTGCTGGGGACCTCCCCTCGTCACAGCTTCCCATCAAGGAGGCCCCCGGCGTTACCTTACATTTGCTAAGGTCTGTAAAGCAATGTTTAGCTGATGTCGTTTGGTTTTAATTTTTTTTTAACGTTTTATTTATTNTGCGGCAAGCTGAGTGAAGACCCTCAAATATCTTTGTTAAGAGGACCATCAGAAAGAGCCCAGCTTTGCCAACCTTGAGCCTCATCCTGGAGTCAGCGCTGTCTGTGTAACCACTGTCGGCCCTCGCCCTCCCAGGGGCGCCATGGGCCCCGCGCAAGCCGAGACCACAAGGCAAAGTGCCCCGTGGCCAGGGGAGAAATATGTGAGTGCGCTGGCCGAGCGGCCCACGCTACTGGCTTTTTCTGTACCCTCCTTTCTGCAGAACTTAAGGCTCCAGGTGAGGGCCCGGCGGCGAGGAGGAGCAGAGAGGTCCGCGCACAGGAAGCCTGAGCTGGCCTGAAGTTCTTATGCACTCTCGTGCGGAGTTTGATTCCTGGTCTGTCCCGAGCATCAGCTTTCCGTGTGGGGTAATAGCTGTTCTGGGTATACGCTTACGCAGAGGAGAAATTCATTTCTAATTAGTAACACGCGATGTGAAAAGCCCAGTCCAACTCGTAATTTTCCACATTAGCCCTGGAACACAGCTGAGGCTGCTGAGGGGGAGAGAGCTCATCCCAAGAGACGACAGAATCCCATGTTGGCTCTGGAGTAACCAGAAAGCTCAGGGGGTGAGGTGTCCTGGCTTCCACAGGTCACTGTGCATAAGGTGTCACCCTGGGCCAGCCCCCATGGGTTTGTACCCAGATCCTAGAGCAAGGGGGTGTGAAGAAAAGACCAGATAAAAGCAAAAGGAGCACTTATCTGTAATGTCGGTGGTTCTCAGGGGTGCGGGCCATCAAGTTGGCAACGCTGGCATTTGGGTCATTCCCCTGCCTCTCTCTTAGCTTCTGGTTCTTGCTGGGAGCCATTGGTATCCCCTGGCTTCTAGACACATCGTTCCAAACCACCTCCATGTTCTTCTTTTTTTAAAAATGTTTATTTATTTTTTAGACAGATAGAGAACACAAGCAGGGAAGGGACAGAGAGAGACACACACACACAGAATCCGAAGCTGGCTCCAGGCTCCGAGCTGTCAGCACAGAGTCCGACGTGGGGCTCGAACCCACGCGCTGTGAGATCATGACCTGAGCTGAAGTCGGACACAACCCACTGACCCACCCAGGCGCCCCCAAACCGCCTCTGTTTTCATGTGATGTTTCCCCCCAAGTATCTGTCTCCTTTCTTCTTATAAGACACCAATCACATAGGAGTAAGGACCCACCCCTCTCCAGCACCACCTCATAATTTTATATCTTAGTCGCAATTGCAAAGATCCTATTTCCAGATAAGGTCACATTCACGGGTATCAAGGGGTTAGGACCTCAACGTATCTTTGGAGCCACCATTCCACCCACAGCAAGCACCACTGCCAGCAACGGGCTAGCATCCGCCTCGCTTTTATCCCTCACAGTTCCCTCGGCACAGTGAGGTGGTTGGACTCTCTCTGGTGGATTCAAACTGGGTATGGGCTGCTCCAGCACGTGTAGACCCTTGGCAGACTTCAAGGTCACAGATGGCACTTCTGGGCTTGCCAGCAGCGAGGGGACAGTACCGCCACCAGCCTGAGGAAACAAGAAAGAAAACGGTGGAGGCCAAGAAGACGAGATGGAGGCACACGCACGTGAGACCCCCAGGGTCTGCTGGCATTCTCCAGGGGGCGCCTCCGAGGGCTCTCCGAGATCCCACGCAGGATAGAATACGAGCAAACGCTGCGGTTAGTACCGCTGTCCAGTTTCTGTGCCCGAGGCACCCGTTACTCAGCACCCCCCATACTCCCCTTCTCTCCTGGGCCACTATTTGGCCGGAGCTGCTCTTAGGAAATATTCTCAGATTGCACAGTCGGGTGGGATCGTTCCAAGTTGTCAGCACCAAGGTGGGCGCGAGGAAGCCCAAACCAGGCCAGACGACAGAGGCCGTGCGGACAGGGTGCCATGGCCTTGGGCCCATCACACCCACAGGTGTTACGGAGGCCACGAGACGCAGGAATTCAGGAGCGAGAGCCCAGAGGGGCTGCGAGGAATGAATTAAAGCCCAGGCACCTGCCCCTCTGGGGGTACTTTCGCTCATCTTTAAGGAAATTCTACCGCGTTTCTGCTCTTTGACGCAAAGCAGCGTCACCCACCGGGTTGGCACAGCTCACAGAAGATAGGCAACAAGCACGACACAGCCCGGGCAGCTAAGGGAGGCCCGTGCCCAGGCTCCTCCCTCCCACTGGGGTTTGCAGCCACGTGAGCAAATGACCCTCGTCGCAGCCACGCTGCCTTCTGGATGGCCGGCTCCCTTTCTCAGCTGCTCCAACTTCAGTCTCAGAAACTCCGAATTCCCCTGCCTTTTAAGTAGCGGTTTAAGATCATGTTTGTAAGGGGCGCCTGGGTGGCTCAGTCGGTGAAGCGTCCGACTTCGGCTCAGGTCACGATCTCACGGTCGGTCAGTTCCAAACTCGCATTAGGCTCTCTGCCGTTAGCGCAAAGCCCGCTTCAAATCCTCCGCCTCCTTCTCTTTCTGCCCTTTAAAACACATTAAAAAATTTTTTTAAAAAAGCAAATGTTTGAAATAGACTTAAGTTAGCACCTGACTGTGGTTATTGCCACGTCTAGACTGCATCCATTAGCATTTACTGAGTGGCTACTGTGTGCTGGGGGCTGTCATGAGTAATCTAGGACACTGCCCTTGAGAGCCACCGGGAGACTCCCCGGTGTGAGCCTTAGTTCAGTGCGAAACTCTCCAGCCAACTGGACGGAGAGTACCTTTGTTCCCAACCCCAGGATGATCAGGCCTTGGCAGCCCGAGTGTTGTTTTTTTCCTCCTTTGGAAAAAAAAAAAAACAACAACCCAAAAACAAACCTATGTTTTCTTCCATGACGGGTTAATCCCCAAATAGCCAGGCTTACTTCAGTCCCAGATCCTAACCACCTACGGGGTTTTCTGGGTGTGCTCTGGGTTCAGTCCTGGATCCTGCCTCACGCAGCTTTCATTTATGTTTCTTTGCCACTCGCCACGACATTGCTACTTTTTTTCAAAAGAGAGAAATCTCAGCAGATGTATTCATTCTGAGATGTTTCCTGGACACACACCAGTGAGCTCATTAGCCCAAGCTAACCATGAGGCCCCCCCCCAACGCCCCACTTTTCTTCTTCTTTTTTAAATTTTGCAGGGAGAGCAAGGTCATGTGGTCCCGTAGCAGCTCATTCCTGTATGTGCAGCGAGCAGTGACTGAAATTACCCTCAAGAAGGAGGCCTGTGCTTTCCAAACATGCGTATGTCTTCCGAGTATCTGCTTTTGTTTAGCAAAGACTGAAGCTCGAATGGGAAATTTCTAGGTCAGCTGTTCTTTGCTCTAATCAAGGGGAGATCTAGCCAAAAAGAACAGCAAAACTACGGCCCGAGCTTTTTGGAGTGTCTTGTCTGATTACCCAATTATTATATTACAGCTCAGATTAGGAAGGGATTAGCCCCCGAGGTTGGACAGATGGAGAACACTATTAAAATACCCCATGTGGGGTTTCAGAGCGAGACGCAAAGTGACCACCTGTCCCTGTTTCTTGGGTCAGCCTGTCCTCATTTAGAGTCCCAAGATCGCTGTGTTTGATGCCAGCGCGTGGAGAGAATGAATAGCACAGGAAGCAGGCTGGGCCCC